>NC_140929.1:4849709-4919649 GCF_045865225.1 Trachurus japonicus
GCTTTAACCTATAGAGCAGTGGCGTGCACAGACTTTTTGAAGGGCAGGGGCGAAAAGAAAAAAAAGGGCACCGCGCATCGTCACCACTGAAGAGGGCACTTTACTTTAGCACCTGTTTTTCAACAATCGCCCCCCGCCACTGTGCATTTAAAAACAAAAAACCTTGATGAAAGTGCTTTACAATATGTAAAACAAGAACAACGACTAAAGAATATAAGACAGAGAGAAAGAACATTAAAAAACTATGGGTAAAATAAAACAAGATGGGTTTTTTGCTGTGGTTTGAAAATATTAATGGAGTTTGTGGCAAATTATTCCAGTTTTGCAACTAAAAATGCTCTGTCACCTCTGTTTTTTATATATATACAGTAGCCTATGTGGGATGGAAAGCAGAGATTTGTCGGAGGATCTGAGGGGACGAGAGGCGGAATAGGGAGTGAGGGGTTCAAAAAGTGATTCACAGACTCCCACAAAAGGTCACGAGAGGTCACGAGATGATAAGAAGGAGATGAAAAATGAAGAATCAAAGTTTTGCATTAGAAATTATGATTATCCTCAAAAGCATTAAGGTGTTTACAACTATTCAAAAAGTATATTAGTTTGTTCCTCTGTAAAGAATCTCGTCAAAGTACAAAAGCAGACGTATAGGGAATAAAACATGAAGTGGAGACACTGAAGGGAGGTGTAACTCAGTAACCGTCCAAAAAACACGATCTATGTTGACTTAGAAAATAATTTTGCGTCTGTTAAACACATCAGTTAAACAAATCACGGCTGATGACAGACACTCACCGGGCAGGACGCACATTCCTGTGGCATCGATCTCTTTATCAAATGTTGCTCCTGTGAACTGAGCTGTGATGGTTTCAGCAGGTCCCACGGCTTTAATCAGGCCGTCGCTGCATCAAGACACAGGTCGACTCGCTTTATTAATGTAAATACATACATTGATTTCACCAAATTAAAAGTTCAGCCAAGTCCAAGTGCAGCTCAGACTAATGGAAGCTCTTCACATTATGTCGTTTCCTCTCTGGAGCCAAAACTTTACATCCTCTGCTGCTCCACCAGTGGAAAAACAAACACAAATGATGATGATGATGATGATTTAAAATCCATAAAATGTTTTGACAGAGTCCTGAAATACTTTGTGTTTGAGAGCTTCCAAACTTTGACTGAAACACATGGAAAACAAGGCAAAAATAAGTGTTTTATCCTGATTTCTTCAGCATCTTATGATAGATTTTTGTAGTGTGATTTATTAAGATTAAACTGTAAAAGATGCTTAAGTTCATTCTCTATTCCTGTTGTTTGGAAACGTATTAGGAGCTCTCAAGTCCTGTTGTTCATGAATCTACAAGTGTCTGGTTATACCGTATGTACACAATAAAGGTGTATAGTGGTGGAAGCAATCTGTACACACTAAATAAAAGTAAAAAACTGGAAATTAACTGAATAATGTCACATCTATAATGAGAATTTGCAAGAAACATCAACAAAATACAAAGTTTCTTGCTGTAATGAGCTGCTGCACCACTAGGGGCCAGTAGAGAGCCTTGTTTTAACTGAGGCCTGCAGGAGTAAAAATAAACTTTCAATCAGAGCTGTGTGCAGATCTGAGCAGCTTCATCAATGCAAATTAATACAAAAAAGTGGCAAATGATATTAACTCAGAAAATTTTACAAAGTGCATAATGATTAAGAGCTTTCATTTAGCTTACATCTGATCTGTGCTGTAGAAAAACTTACCTCCCAATCACTACGCTCCCATTTTCAATCACACAGAGGTTCTGCATCCCATGTTTGGTGAGGTATTTCTCTCCACTGCTGCAGATCACAACCAGCTGTTTGGCATTTTTCACCAGGAGCCTGTGATTGTTACTGGACATTTTGATTCACCCAAAGCAGCAGCAGCAGCAGATACAGATACACACACAGGAGTATTACCACAGAGTGACTGACTGGACTTAAAACTGGTTTGAGCCACAGTCAAATATTTGTTCATGGGAGCAGAGTTTAAAGTGCAGAGAGAAGGAGGAGGGGGCGGAGCCTCTGTCACAGAAATACAACCATTTAACCAGAGAGGCCATCTCTGCATCGGTCAGTTTAATAATTAGAGACAAGTTCTTAGAGGATAAAGTTAAAGGGATAGTTCAACATTTTGGCAAATTGGCCCATTGCCATAATCCCTATAGTCATAGCAGTAGGTTCATTACCTTTATTTGTCGGTGCAAGCTGTTTTTAGAACGGCGGAGCAGAGCCGTGAGCTTGGGTTTCCTCATCAAACACACAATCCAACAACTCCACAACGCTCTGGTGGACAAGTTGTGACCTGCACATTCACCACACTATGAGATAATAACACAACGTTACCAGACAGAGTTGTTTTAGAGGGAAATACAGAGACTGCTTGATGAAAAACTGTCCCTGAAGGCAACGCACATAAGCGGTTTTGCATGAATCCAACAGAGCGTTTTGGAGTTGTTGGATTGTGTATTGGATGAGTTTGATGAGGGAAACCAAGAAATCCCATGAGCCTCCGTAGCGTAGCTCTGAGCAGCTCACGGCTCTGCTCCGCTGTTCTAAAAATAGCTTGCACCGACAAATAAAGTAACAAACCTACTGCTATGACTATAGCGATTATGGCAATGGGCCAATTTGCCAAAATGTTGAACTATCCCTTTAATTAGAGACAAGTTCTTAGAGGATAAAGTTAAAAATATGAGAAAAAAAACAGAGGTTTTAGGAAAGGGTACAATAATCGCTTTATTGTGTCTGTATCACAACGTCACAACATAAAATTGGTCTCGCATACAGTAAAAAAAACAAAAAGAGAAAATCATTTTCAAAACAGCTTGAAAACAAAAAACAAAAACCCAAACGTTCACTTGTTTCACATGGTGAAAACACAAACACACGTCGACTCAGCTACAACTCAGACTTCATCACTCCCTCATCTCTCCGTCCTCCTCCTCCTCTTCTACGCCTCTGATGTACAAAACATTATTGCACCTGTGGAGGAAAGAAACACACCTGTTAACACACACACACACACAAAGACACACAGTCACAACTTCTGGATCATGTTGAGCTTTTTTCTGCCTCCACCACTGATTTCTTTTGAAAAACGAGACATTAATTAATTATTAACCCAGCTTAGTTACGGTAGTTAAGGATCTTACAGTGAGAACCTCCTCTGAGCTTTTTAGTCAAAAACCTGCAGACTTTATCAAGCCGCTGCACATCTGGACTTGTTGTCGGTTGTGTGATTATTTCTTGGCAAAGTCTCTGAGGGATATTCTTCTTACTCGTACCTAGTAGTACCTTAGAATGTTTTAATTAACAGTAATAACAGAGTCACACAGAGGAATTAAATAGATATTAAAACACACCTGACGAGCACTTCTCCCAGATGACCTGCCAACGCTCCGTCCACATACTCTTCTGTGTTTGCCAGCTGTCAGAGAAACACAGAGAGGAGACAAAAAAAAGTGTATTTTCAGTTAATGCATTTGATTTTTATTGTTTCTGAAAATTGATTTTCATGGAAAAAGATGGAAAAGATTTTATTGGGTTAATGTTGTCAGCATGAGTATTTATGTGTAAGCAGGTTGGAATATGCAGGTTATTCATATGTAATGTGTTTGTTTGCATGTGTGATTGCACATTTAAGTTAATACTTTTCTTTTTCCTTTGCGCAGGCCTTTATAATTTGTTATAATTGCAATTTACATAAACTTTCTTACGTAACAAAATGAGAGTCAATCCTCTGATAACATTTTGTATCTAATATCTGATTGCTTCATACAGGTACACAATTTTTTATCTATAAGATTTAGTGCAAACATGTCATAATAAGAATGAGTCAAGCTGTTATAAACCATGATATTGTCTAGTAATAAGTAATCAAACTTATATCACATATTAACTGTATCATGGTGAACAAACACAAGAGTGATGGCAGAGATCAAGGCTGATAATTTACCTTTCTAGATAAGTTAATAGTGACTTCACTGCACTCACCTGCATGTTCATGTATCCGTCCACAGACACCAGGTAGCCTTTATACTCCATACCCCACTTCAGCTTCACCATCACTGGTTTTCCTGTCAGGCCGTTCAGGAAGGGCTTTGGATTCAGAGGTAAACTCTGTCGAGAAAACAAAGGCGATTAGTTTATATACTTAAACTTCATTTCTCTTTGGTTACATTAGATTAGTGCTGTGTGATCCTGTATAACAACATTATACAGATTGTATTGTCTGTTGCAGAGATTGTTCTACTCTAAAAAGCAAAAACAATGACTAATTCAGGTACAAATGAGTAGATAAATGTTACTTTATACAAAATCTGACATGTGTTTGTGGCTATTACAGACAAATAACAAATGAAAACCTTTATTTGGTGGCCTACTCTCATATGTTACGACATTAGGCTGATCACAAAACACAGAAAAGGCTTTATTCTTTACAAAACAGAAAACTAAAGCCTTAATAGTGCTATTTGAGAAACTATACACTTGTATCCTGTTTAGCTCAGTGATAGCCAGGGTTGAAGTGGATAGTTTTCAAAATTTAGCTTCGCACACTGCAGGAAACACAAGCAAACAACAGTGTCCTTTAAATTAACAGACCATAATACTAAGTTACAAAGAGCAACTTCTAAAAAAAACAATATAAAACCTTCAGTTTACCAGTAATTAGGCTACCTGCTCCATAAATTAGACGATTTTTTGAACGGAGTTTGGTGCGACTTTGTCTCCGGGCCTAACTCTGATAAAAGGCTCCATAGTTTAACTTTTAACGATCAAGACCAATAAAACATATCATTTGTGAATAGATTAGTAAATAAAAGTGACGTATGGTACTGTTTATTTTAAGTGTGTGCATAAATGTGTGGGCTTCATTCAGTATAAGTTATGAATGAAAAGCTAACGCGGCTAATGCGAACTACCGGTAGCTAACAGGCTGCTACGGTGAAAACAAAAACAACCAAACTACGAATCACCGTGAGCTCGTAGTGAACAATGATAAGACATACTCACCATTTTTGATTAATTTAAGTACGTATTGTGAGTTATAAAGTTGATGTTTGACTTCCCTTTCGTCACAATAACGTTAGCGCTCCACAAAAAAACCAGAACACGCTTTACCGCCGCGCAGGAAGTGGAACTCTGACCCGGGAGGAGAGTCCGTGTTTTTACACAGCGCCACCACAACTCCCTGTGGCCACTGCGGGTACTGCAGCCAGTGATTGATGTACAAGGTTTATCATTCATGAACTGCAAAGCTGCAACTGACAATTGTTTTCCATCATCAATCAAAAACAACAACAAAAAATTAATAAAATAAAGATATACATAAGCTTTTTTACTCCCACTGCAGTCTGCATTAAAAAAAAGAAGCAAAATGTACTTTTATTGCTGTTTTATGTGATTTTATGCATCATTGGTTCATATGTGTGTAGTGATTTTATGTCCTAAAGTTAAGATGATTTTCTATCACTAGATGGTGGACAAAAGTGAAATTGAATCAATGATATTATCTGACTGTTATTTGAATTAAAAACAGATTGATTAACATGTCAAAATAGCTAAAAAGCATGATTTATTTTTCCCTGAGACCCAATTAGACTTTTTTTTCTAACCACAAAAGCTGTAGAGTTTACTATAATAAAAAAAAAAAAGAAAAAGAAAAAAGAAAGAAATTAACAAATACGCGATTAACATTTGGGAAGCATGTACCACAAACATTTTTTGGTAATCTTATGATAAAACTCCATGTTTATACAGCATTTTTCAAAAACGTATTTAGGTTAGGCTTTTAACACCAACAGAAATGTAGAATTAGTAAAACAAAACAAGACATTTTTTTTTTAAATCAGTGGAACATTTTAAGACAAATGAAAACACTTCAAAATGAAGGTTAAAACTGATAAAAGTCCCTCCCATAAAAATATGTTTTAATTAGGGAATGACAGGAGATTAAAAGCCACAAATATTTTTGATATGATTAGCTGCAGGTGAAATTAAAATGCACCTTCATGAGAGTATAGAGCGTGAATAATCGGTTGATGATTGCGATGATTGATTGATTGATTGATTGGCCTTATATTACTCAATGGTATTCATTATTGCCCCGTAGGTCACAATATATGTCATAATATATAATTACAGTAATGCACAATAAATCATATGAATACACGTAATCGCTGTCAGGCTCTGCTCTGACTTGAACTATATGTACAAAGTTTAAAATTTGCATGAAGTCGAACTCAACAACAAATGATTATTGACTGATTGAACACTGACCTGTTTATGAGCTGAAAAAGTAAAATGACTGTCATTTCTGGGTCGTGCTGGTTCTCTGTCTGGGCAGCTATTTCTCTCCAGGCACAAACAGTCTGAAGATTTAACTCATTTTTCTGCGATGAAGCATTCAACTGTTACAAGTTCAAACCTGATACTCTGAATAAAACCAACATCTGACTTCCTACAGTAGAGGGCTGGGTGCTGTCAGTGAATTCCTCTGAAATTGCACTGGCGCTTTCTTTGCATGGTTGAAATACTTGTGTCCTTACATCATTTAGCCTATTTTTCTTCCCCCTCCTTTTGAGTTGCCCTCTGTGTAATTAACCAATCCGTTAGTCAGTCAGCCTGTCAGTTATGGCATGACGATAATGTGTGTGTAGGTGTGTGTCGACAGCAGGGCCAGGAGTGCATCCAGAGGTGGCAGCGACTACGAACAGACACAAAACTATCATAAATATTAAAAACTAGACGTAAAACAACCACAAACTGCACTACATGCCACAAAAATGTGCTGAACAACCACAAATAGACACTGAACTACCACAATGAGATGTAAAATGATAATAAAGCGATGCAAAAGTTCAATAAAGAGACATGAAACAACCACAAATAGACATAAGCTACCACAAAGTGACACAAAAATATGCCAAACAACCACAAACAGACACTAAACTAACACAATGAGATGTAAAACTATGAGAAAGTGATGCAGAAGTACAATAAAGAGACAGAAAATGACCACAAAGTGATAAAACTCCAACAAAGAAATGCAAATCCACAATGGACAGACACAAAACAACACTAAAGAGAGAGGAAAAATACCTGAAAGAGCCACACAGATATGTAAAACAACCATAAATAGCCTAAATACCCCCAAAGAGATGTAAAAGTGCCACAAAAGTACGAAGGAAATACACAAAATGACAAAAACATGCAATTAAGAGCTGACAAATTACAAAAAAGAGACACTAAGGAACCACAACAATGTAAAAAGTGAGTGTCTGGGAGTCTGGACCTTTTACAAGTCTGTGTCCCGGGGGCTTTTCTCTCTTACTCTGTGATTACTGGGGGCTCTTTGGATTCACAAATAGCTGCTATTTACTGATAACTCTCCAAATTAGAGCGTTTAAAGTTGATTATTGGCATCTATTTACTACACTGGATATATAAAAGTAATGAAATGACCTATTTACTGCCTCGAACTAAGGTTTTAAATCTGCGTTTTTAAATGTTTTACACATGTCCTCCAGTCCACCCCAGAGGTTAGTCTGAGCCCACCCCCCCTCCGGGTTCAGAGGGCAGATCCACAGCCTGTGCAGCGCTGCGTGACTCCAAATTATTATCTCCTACAATCTGTGAAACTCTGCTGCAGAGTTTTTTTTTTTCTCCCCCCTCGTCGGTATCATCGTCAGGAGGAGGAAGACGGCTCTGTCGAAGGGGGCCGGTCGGTCGGATCTTTCCAGTCTGATGCCGAAGAGCCCTTTGAAGTCTGCAGAGGAGGAGAGGGGCTGTGGAGTGGATGAACTCATAAACCTCATCAAACGTCCATGAAAACTTTTAGACTGAGACAGATAAAGGAGAGGGGTTTTTTTCTTCCCCCCAGCTAGCTATTCTTGCAGCAGTAAAGGAAACGTCCCTTCAACACTTCATACCACACTGCAAAAACTCAAAATCTTTCCAAGAATATTTGTCTTAGGCTATTTCTTGTCAAAATCTCTCAGTTTTAGTCAAGATTAATTTATGTCCACATAAAATAAGACTCATCACCTAAAAATGAACTTGTTTTGAGATAATTTTCATTTGTTTCAAACCAATTTTCACTTGAAATAAGTAGAAAAATCTGCCAGTGAAAGCAGGTTTTTTTTTGTGCTTGTAACAAGAAAGAAAAACTTGCTCCACTATCAGATTTTTCTACTTATTTAAAGTGGAAAATTTGCTTGAAAAAAGTAAAAAGTGTCTAAAAACAAGCTACTTTTAAAATGTGATGAGTCTTATTTTAAGTATAATTTGATTTATTTTGACTAGAAATTACATTTTGACTAGAAATAAGACAAATATTCTTGGTAGGATTTTGAGTTAGTGCAGACTGAAATGAATTGGACAGATTATGATGGAATTTGCCAGCAAACGTCAGCTGCTAAAATGCTACTACACTGAAATGGTGAACATGGCCAATAATAAAGGCCTACCTGCTTGAGGGAATTAGTTAAACATTTCAGAAGACTTGTTTATTCATGTTCTTGCAGAAAAAGATTGACTCTCAAGGCTGGATAGCCTACTATAATGAAGCTTAGCTTATGTTAGATTAGTGTAGCCTATTAGAAAATATTTATAAAGAGCCAAAAAAAAAAAAGAAAAGAAAAAGACAGACAGACAGACAAAACAAAATAAGCATAAGGAGATGAAAAATTTGCACAGAGATGAAAAATCGCCACAGTCGCGAAGGTCGTAGCCTCCATCCATCACATAAAGATGTAAATTGATCACAAAAGAGACATAAAACTACTTCAAAGAGACAAAAAGCAACCACAAAGAGATGAAAAACCATCACAGAGATTAAAAAGTACCATGAAGATGTTAAATGACCCCTAAGAAAACACAAAGGGACGAGTCTATGCTACATCCTAGCTTAGCTTAGCAGCATAAAAAAGTAGGGGGCAGAGGGCGCTTATAGCTTTCTATCAGTGAATAATTAGGCTACAGAGACAAAAACAACTACAAAAAGATGGAAAAAACCATATAGAGATATACTAAAGAGTTGAAAAACAGCCACTAGCTCTTATAATGTGATGTGATGAGGCTACATTAAGCTACAGCCAACAGTTAGCTTAGCTTAGCATAAAGGGGGTAAAAGAGGCGCACACACAAAAAATCAATCACAAGGGAAATGAAAAACCATCACAGAGATGGAAAAGTAGTCATGACCACATTCTCATGCTTTATGAAGCTACAACAGCCTACAGATTGGTTTTCTTTCTTAGTTTAGCTCATTTTATTTTAGCACAGCAACACAGTGTAGTGGTAGGCTAACAGGAGGTTCAGACGGGTTTGAATCCCTGAGAAAGAGCCGTTTTCTATGTTCTCAAAGGGTCCGGTGAGTGAATCAGGACAGACAGAACAAAGTGAACAGGTGAGATAGTTTCATTTGGCTCAGTGCTTATTGGACACGGGTCAGATCCACAGAAAGCAGGTCATGGTCCGATTACACAGCAGACAGAGAAGCCAAAGCCATGCTGTGTTCAGTGGAGCTTGACCCAAATGGGCCCGAGCGGAAAGAACAGTTTTCCAGAAACAATTTCCTCCTAGAAATGCTTCTCTTTTTTCTTTTTCTTTTTCTTTTTTTTCTCTTCTGTAGGCCTACCATCACTGGTCACAGGGGGGCACACTGCTGCAGCCTGCACACTGCTGCTTGCCTTGCCATCCTGTGCAGCGCTTATGGGACACTGACTCAAGTTTTGTCATTACCATAATAATCTGAGGTGTGTGTGGGAGTTTCATACAGAGCTCCTGCATGGGTTCATTTTTTCATCTTGTCCCCTCATCTCTTCTTTTTTTCTGGGCTATTGAGCAGCCATTGTTGGGAACAGACGGTCATGTGGAAAGCAGAACTGGAATCAAAATGCTATTTTGCAATTTAACTGGCTCGCATATTTCACTGGTTTTGTATGGACACCAACAATGTTGTCAACAAAGGGCCGCGGCCGGGTTCAGCCGAGCAACCAATCGGTGTAATTTGAAGTGCGTCAGCAGCTCAACCGGCATCACTTTGTGTGTGTGTGTGTAGCTATGTGTGTGTGTGTGTGTGTGTGTGATTTCGCCATCCAAAGCCAATTAGTCAGAAATGTGGATATGAGCGCTCATTTACACGCCCCATATCAGCTTTTCATCAGACTCCACGTGGTCTGTATAGCAACTGGGGGTCCCGAACTTTCCCTGGTGTTAAGTAATCAACTTATGGACTTATTTCCACTTTATTCTACTTTCCACTTCTACTCCCTTATCATTTTCATTGATGACATCAGCAGAAGAGTCGTAGCTACAACACCTGGCTGCTGTGTGTGAGTCCTGCAGGGCCTTTAAGATAATAACACATCATATTTCATAAGTCTGCTCCTGCGCTATTGTGTGTAGCTTTTGAATTATGCTTTTTACCAGGTGATTAAAACCCCTTAAGACCCAAGATCTCTCTCACAGGAGGGCAGGAGCACACTACACATCAAGATAAATACAGAATTAAGAACAAAACAACATCATGTGCAAATGGCCTGCAGATTAAGTGCAGACACTGTGGATATAAAACATTGGCACTGGTCCAGTGGTCTCCATGCAGTGGCCATTTAACACATTTAAATACAACTAAAGGTCTCAAATAAGTGAAGATCTGACATTTTGAAGCATTTTGTTTTTACATATTTACTCTTTTCTTATTATGCATTTCACTTTATGTTATGATTGTATATGCCTCTTTTATTTGAATGAGCTCTGTGTAGGATAATGTGCTCTGCCTGCTTTGTCTTTTTCTGCCAATGGACTTCAAATGTAAATGAGCTTTAAATATATCAAACAGTTAGGTACAATAAGTAGCCTACAAATCAGGCGAATGGTTGATGTAGGCTATTAGTATATGTTTGCAAAATGAATGTTAAATAGCACAAATTGGAAATATTTAGGTACAAGAGGCCTTGAAATACAACAGTGACTCAAGACTCAAGACTACTTTATTAATCCCTTAAAGGGCAATTCCATTTGGTGGCTCGCACACCACGTGCTCATAGCACAAACACACACATAACATAACATAACAGAGAAACCAGGAAAGAAAGGGAGGGTTGGCAGCTGTGTGCAAAGTCTGCTAGTTGCATCTAAGAAAATGAATAAATACATCATTAAAAATAGGAATTCTAATAAATATCACCATTAAAAGTACATCTCTAAGTCTCTGGGTAAAAAAAGAAATACATAAAAAGTACACAGTAGGGTATCCAGTGCACGCCACATGCATTACACAATTTCAGGTGCTGCGGTTTGCATGTGCTCCTCTTATTAAACACATTTAATCCTCCATATCTGCTGGAAGTCTCTCTCTCCCTGGACTCCCTGAACTTCTCCCAAAGGTCCTCTGGAGGTCCGGGGCCCTCATGTTGGGGAGCCCCCCTGTGGTGGTGGTGGTTGTCCATCCATGCCAGGCAGCTCCAGACTGCACCAACTGGAATGTTCCTTTAAGTCACAGAGGAGGAGAAAGGAGGAGGAGGAGGAGGAGGAGGAGGAGGGGCTGCAGTCCGGTGCTGTCACTACACTGGCTCCGTCTCCCTGCGCTCCTTAGAAATAGATCTGCGGGGCAGAGCGAGCGGACGGAGCTCCCTCTCTCTCTCTCTTCTCTCTCTCTGACTGACTCTTTCTCTCTCTGACTGTGTTAAGGGGAAATGAAACACGCTGCAGGTCCCGGCGGAGCTGCAGACGAGCTGGACTTCTCCGTTCACTCAGACTTCTCCTCCTTCTCCTCCTTCTCCTTCTCCTCGGCTCAGGCTCAGCGGGACATCACACACCACCGTCCGGGATCATGTTGTTTTCTCCTCCGGCTGAGTTACTACCGCCTTATTGGATCGCAGCTGAGTGAAAGAGAGAGTCCGCATTGGATTTGAACCTACGCACTTTTTTATTTTTTATATTTTGTTGGTTTTTATTTTTCCCCACATCGGATGAGATCTTGTATCTAACTCCAGTGGATCCACTTCTCCTCTTCTCCTCTCCTCTTCCTCTTCCTCCCTCCTTCCCTATCTCTCTCTCGTTACTTCGGATTATCCCTGCAAATAAGGAGATACACTATGTTGGTTGTATTCGTGATCAGCCTGGCCTTGTTGTCAGATGCAGGTGAGTGTTGCTGCTGTTGCTTTCACATTTCACATCTCTATTGTTACTGATGCAACAATGTGCAAAGGGACAAGTCAAGTGCATCAATGCAGAACTCGCCTAGACTTTCAGGCAGTTTAATCTCCACCTGGTTTCACTTCCTTCTGTGGATTTGTGACACATTAAGCCACATGTATTAAAAGTTTAGGGTTTATTTTTGAATAATTAACTAAAATATTAACCTACAGTTTCCTTATTGACCTCATGGAAGAGCAGAACATTAGAGATGTTTGTTGAACTCATTGTTCTTGAATGTGACAAATGTGGATGGAGGTTTGGTATTAGAAAACATGAAAGTTGTGATTTATATATATATATTGAGTTGTAGCCTATGTTTGTCTGCATCACTGGTTTCCAAATTAGGAATCTTCAAGTTGTTGCACATGAAAATGAAGTTTACTTTACAATAATTTAATTTTTACTCTTTAACAATGGAATATTATTATTTTTAAGCCCAATGGGGGAATGAATGTGGATGATTATAGGCTACAGTAGCGTCAGTCTTCCTCCCATGACCTCCTCACCTATAGACAGTTATGTAACGCAGCGTGAACTCCAGTTTAACATCTGCTGGAGAGAAAAAAAAAAGAAAAGAGAAGTGAATCCAGCCTCTTAAAGGTTTAATCTGCGTCTGTCTGTGAGGTCTTGACATGAAAAACAAAGAGAGCTCCAGGTTTGAGATAATAAATCCTCTGAGGGAGATGACACCGTGGCCCCCGGAGGGTTTACGAAGCGTCTGCAAGGCGTCTGACTCTGAACTCACTGCTCACTGCTCATCCTCCTTCCTCTGAGCTGCCAAACTTTATCTGTGTCAGAGTCCACGCTGGCTGCAGCGTGCGGCGGCCGGCAGGTGCACAAAGCCTCCATTATTATCCCCCTGTTTTCTTCTTTTCTTTTTTTTTGCATAACGTTTCCAATCGAGGTAAATCACTTGACTTTTGTCCACACTGAGTCACTCACTATCACATGCACACACACACCTTAACACACTCAGCCTCAGGTGTGTAGCCTATGTCTGCTCACTGCTTAGAAAGTCAGATTTCTGCAGCCTAACGAGACATTTTTATTGGTTAATATGGTCAATTATTAGACAAACATCACAATGGTATCAGCTGAAAGGGGGAGGGGGGGACGTGTCCTTAAATGTGCTTTTATTACAATTTTTTTGCTTTGAAATCTGGACTCAAAGGTCGAGTCGATTCCTCTTAAATTACAATTAAAAAAAAAAACGCTTATGGCTTATCTCTGCTGGTGGAAGTAAAAGTGGTTTTTATCTCACTCCTCTCCAATGCAACAGGAAGTGCAGTTGTTTGGGTGGACGGACCCTTTAAGCGCAGTGCCACACCTTGCCATACTGACCTGACCTGACACCCACACTTTCAATTTCAATTCAATTCAATTCAAACAGCTTTACAGTATTGGCATGAACAGAAATTTGTTGTTGAAGCATTTTACAAACTATTTACAAAGATTTTTCAATATATAGCCTAATATAATATACAATATGAAACATTTGGTAGCACTTTACTTGAATAGGTATTCATAAGACTGACATAACGCTGTCATAACCATGACATAATAACAGCTGTCATAATGTGACATAACTTACCGAATGACACTTAACGACAGCTGTCATAAGTATTCATTGATGTTTATGACAGCTGTTATGTCACGTTGGTTATGACAGTTTTATGTCAATCTTATGAATACCTATTCAAGTAAAGTGTTACCAAACATTTCAACATATACACATATATACACAATATTAGACATTTCAATATTAGAGATACAGTATACAATATTACATATTTCAATATAACAAATAAACAATATTACATATAAAGTACATTACAATAGGTATAAATCAGGTAAAAATAATGGTGTGCACTTTCACTGTTTTTTCAGTTTTTTCACTTTCACTCTTTTTTTTCTTTCTTGCTTTCTCTTCAAGGCAAGGCAGGGAAAGGCATCTTTATTTATATAGCGCATTTCATACCAAGGCAACTCAATGTGCTTTACATAAAGACAAAAGATTAAAAAAAGAAGCATAAAACAGAGTTAAAAATAAAAGTAAAATAAAAGAAAATAGATAAACTTTTAAGTTCTTAAAAGAGCTCAGCTATAAGCATGTAAAAAAAAAAGAGAAATGTTTTTAACCTGGATTTAAAAGTGCTCACAGTTGGGGCTGATTTCAGTTCTGCTGGTAGTTTGTTCCAGTTGTGTGCAGCATAACAGCTAAATGCTGCTTCAAAGCTGTTACATCACCACCACAGCCCATATTTGCAGAGTGCATGTGTAAACTTTTCTTTCTTTTTCTTCTTTTTCTCTCCGTTCATCCATCCAGGTCTGACGGTGGAGGTGTTTCGTGCCGGCGTGGCCCCTCGCTGCGAGAGCCGGGCCTGCAACCCCCGCATGGGCAACCTGGCCCTGGGTCGCCGCGTCTTAACGCAAACCGTCTGCGGCAACAACGGCACCGAGCTCTACTGCTCCTACTCCGACCCGGCCAACTGCGCCGCCAAATGCGCCAAGTGCAACGCCGGCCTGCCGCTCCTGTCCCACCTGGCCGGCGCCATGTCCGACTCGTCCTTCCGCCACCCCAACACCTGGTGGCAGTCGGCCGAGGGCGCCGAGTCCGAGACGGTGCAGCTGGACCTGGAGGCCGAGTTCTACTTCACGCACCTCATCGTGGTCTTTCGCTCGCCGAGGCCCGCCGCCATGACCCTGGAGAGGTCGCAGGACTTCGGCCGGACGTGGAAGATGCTGCAGTACTACGCCGCCAACTGCAGCCGCGCCTTCGGGCTGGAGGAGGAGGAGGGGGGCGGAGCGGGACGGGACGGGGCCACTTGCACGTCCAAGTACTCGGGGGCTTATCCCTGCAACCGCGGAGAGGTGAGGAGGTTCTGTGGTTGTCGTCCAGCTAGGCTCTGATGTCTGACCCTTTTATCTAAATTTTTTTGTTTTCTTCGTGTCTTGCCTCACTCCCGAGTCCATGACCAGCAGATAGACACCATCCTTTCGACTGTGCGTTCAGTAACGAGGGAGATAGAGCCGTATCGCCCGTAATTAGCTTAGCTCAAATTGCTGGAAGTGTATAGGTAGTGTTAGCCTGCCTCCTACCCGAGCCGAAATCAGCAGTCAGAAGCTGATTTCATTTTAGCTCTAAACTCTGTAAATATATCACTTTATCAACATTTCAAACATTTTTAGGCGAGAAAGTAGCCGTTTAGATCAGCAGTGTGTCGTTAATTTGTCTAAATACCAGCTTTTTACAATTTTGTTCGGACGAATTCGGCGCTACTCAAGCTAGCCGTTGTGACCAACGCACTTCGGTTACTTTCACAAAATAAAACACCCGTTGCCCGTGCAGTAACAAGGGAGATAGAGCCGTATCGCCCGTAATTAGCTTAGCTCAAACGCTGGAAGTGTATGGGTAGTGTTAGCCTGCCTCCACCTAAAGTCATCAGAGAAACTCTTCAGCAACTCTAAACGGAAACCGGCGGGCCGATCTTCGTCTCAGAGCTGACAAAACTCTCCGGTAAGGCATCTTGAGCGGTCAAATGCCGCTAACGGGACGAGATCGGTCAAAACGGAGGGTTCAAGCAAAGACGGTTTATTTTGGTTCAAGCTAGCTACATCGAGGGTAGGTTAGCTTCCTATTTCAAAGTAAAAGCACAAATTCTATCGTCATGGTTTTCTGTATGTAAAGGGCAACGGGTGTTTTATTTTGTGAAAGTAACCGGAAGTGCGTTGGTCACAACGGCTAGCTTGAGTAGCGCCGAATTCGTCCGAACAAAATTGTAAACAGCTGGTATTTAGACAAATTAACGACACACTGCTGATCTAAATGGCTACTTTCTCGCCTAAACATGTTTGAAATGTGGATAAAGTGATATATTTACAGAGTTTAGAGCTAAAATTAATTGATTTCAGCTCGGGTAGGAGGCAGGCTAACACTACCTATACACTTCCAGCGTTTGAGCTAAGCTAATTACGGACTATACGGGCTCTATCTCCCTTGTTACTGCACGCACAGTCGAAAGGATGGTGTCTATCTGCTGGTCATGGACTCGGGAGTGAGGCAAAACACGGGGGGAAAAAAATGTTGGCGTATCCCTTTAATGCCTGTTTGAAGTCCACTTAGTCCGTCTGCACATTGTAATACAACATTCTCTATTCTTAGACCCGTCAACAGGCATTCAGTGTATTTCCACTCTCTATATAGAAAGCCTTTGTAGGTGGAGTCCACCTTTCCCACACAGGACTCGAATTCCCAGCCGACCCACAGGGGGATTCACAGAAAATGACTCATGCACGCACGTACTGGACATTATGCACCAGACAAAAGACATTCAGACGTTCAGAGTTCAGCGTGTCCGTGTCGGATGGCGCGGCTGATTGTCTTCTTTAGTCTCCTCTATTAAAATAACATAATGCGGACGAATCCCACAGTTGTTTGGCTGCGCTGCAACAGAGCTATCGGTTACCGCAGTGAACTCCTGTTGTGTTTCTGACAGAGACGAGACGCCGCCGCCCATGATGATGATGATGGGATGGATTACACATTTTGTATTGACCTCAACTCTGGGACTTTAATTTGCAAAATATGTATATTTTATACCTTTTTTTAGAGCGGAAATAAGTTCAGAGAAGACAGGGAGAGATGCAACAATCGTTTCTTGTTAAGTGGAAATCGATGCAATCAATGGTCCTCAACTCCAACAGGTCTGAAATCTTAAAGGGATACTTCACCCAAAAACCATAATCTCGATTATCCATAAACTGTCATGCCAAGGAAGGGTTTGGAGAACTTTCTGAGTCATCAAAACTCTTCAGGAGTTCCAGGGCAATGGGTTTTCATATAATGGCGGCTGATAGAGTTCACATTTGAACGGTCCAAAACACACACTATGAAACATCCAGATACCTCCATACTGCTCATCTGGACTGACCCAAGTGTCCTGAATCCGCCACATGAAAAAGTTGTTCAAAAAATATTAATTTGATCTCTGTTTTTAGCCTGGTTGTAGCAGTAGCTCCCAGTGGCTGCACCAGATGTTCTTCTGTGTTTACATCAAACACTTTCAATGGTTTACAACGACAAACGAACATCTACTGCTACAACAAGGCTAAAAACAGAGATTAAATTAATATTTTCCGAACAACTTTTTCATGCTGCGGCTTCAGGACACTTGGGTCAGTACAGACAAGCAGTATGGAGGTATCTGGATGTTTCATAGTGTGTGTTCTGGACGATTCAAAAGTGAACTCTTATCAGCCGCCATTATATGAAAATCCATTGCAGAGTGTTTTGATGACTCTGAAAGTTCTCCAAACCCTTCCTTGGCATGACGGTGAGTAGAAAATTGGTGAATTATCGATTTTTGGGTGAAGTATCCCTTTAAAGGATTAGATAAGTAGTTGTAGGTGGGAGTAATTACAGTGGAGTAGTGTTTTTCTTTCCCTCCTACAACAGATTGCACCACACTCCATAGTGCTATGTAACTCCTCTGAAATGATGAAGCAACACCTTGACTCACCTCTGTCCTCGTTTGAGGCGTCTGTCCGTGTTTGTTCTGGATCAGATTTGAATTCCCCAAAAACACAGTCAGACGCCTCAGAGAGCAGCAGGTTAACACACCTGCAGTGACTCACTTAAGAGGGGAGGGAGAAAACAGAGGGAAGGTGGGGGTCTTCTTCTAGTGAATGAGCAGCTGATGATGTCATGTAACACGATGTACGACGGGTAAATCAAACCTCCGGGGCACAGATTTCCCAATATTCATCTCCATCTTTACCCCTCCCTTCTCCACTCCTCCCTCCTTCCTTCGTTTCACTCATGCAAGTAAAGTCACGCAACCAGTGGTGGACAGTAACGGAGTAAATTTACTTGAGTACTGTACTTAAGTAGGCTACATATCCAGAGGATTGAGTATTAGATCTCTTTGGTACTTATTACTCTTACTTGAATACATTTCCAAGACAAATAATTGTACTTTTACTTGAGTTAATTTCTAGGAAGGCTGAAAAGTACTTGTTACTTTCCCGTCTGCTCTTTTTTTCTTTTTCTAAAATACTATTGGACACAAGCTGTGTTTGTCAAAGAAGGAAACCCTAACCCCTAAAAGCAGCACATCAGTGCAGGTGGTTTCAAAGAGTTAATTCTCAGAAACAAGAGTTAAAAGCTCCTTAAATTCATTTAGAAAAAATTATAGTAATTAATTGATGTGAAAAATAAGAAATTTACTCTTACTCTTAACTTAAAGTAAATTTAAAAGCATGTACTTTTGGATACTTAAGTACCTTTAAAAGCAAGTTCTTTTTTACTTTTACTCGAGTAACATGTCGACTGAGCTACTTTTACTTGTCACAGAGGAAATTTTGACCAGTAGTATTTGTAACTCTTACTCAAGTACTGGGGTCGAGTACTCTGTCCATCTCTGCAGATTTCCCAATATTCATCTCCATCTTCACCCCCCCTCTCCCTCTCCCTTCTCCTCTCCTCTCCTCTCCTCTCCTCTCCTCTCCTCTCCTCTCCTCTCCTCTCCTCTCCTCTCCTCCCTCCCTCCTTCGTTTCACTCATGCAAGTAAAGTCACGCAACACATGCGCCGAGAGTCATACGGCGCACACTTAGCAGCAGCCAGGTGCAGGAGGAGGAGGAGGAGGAGGAGGAGGAGGAGGAGGAGGAGGAAGAGGGGGAAGAGGGGGAGCGAGTGCATGTGCATGAGTGAGTGTTTAATAGGCGTACTTTGACTGTAGCACGAGAGGGCTTCCTGAAAGTCCATTGATGTTTAATTGAAGCAGTGTGTGTCGGTGGAGAGCTGCTCTACAGATGTGTGTGTGTGTGTGTGTGTGTGTGTGTGTGTGTGTGTGTGTGTAGGTGTGTGTGTGTGTGTGTGTGTGTGTGTCTGCTTGGCCCCCCCGCAGCGCTCTGGTGTAATGAGTGTTTACGCCCTCTCTCTCCTCCCTGACAGCTGCTGTGGACTGATTCTGCTGCACGGCCATAAATCTCTCCCTTTATTCTGCTGCTGCTGCGTTCCTCTGTTTTTTTTTTTTAGTTTTTACTAACTCCTCGGTGTGTGTGTGTGTGTGTGTGTGTGCGTGCGTGTGTGTGTGTGTGTGTGTGTGTGTGTGTGCGTAAAGAGAAACCACTGATGTTCAGAAAAGCAACAACTTCTCACATTTTTAAGAAGCAATTGGAAAAAATAAGAAGAGCTTCATTCAGTCCCATGCGTATTTATTTATTTATCTTTAACCCTCCTGTTGTCCTCCTGGGTCAAAGAAGGAAGGAAGGAAGGAAGGAAGGAAGGAAGGACCAAGGGAAAAAAGGAAGGAAGGAAGGAAACAAGGAAGAAAGGACCAAGGGAAAAAGGAAGGAAGGAAGGAAGGAAGGACGAAGGGAAAGAAGGAAGGAAGGAAGGAAGGAAGGCAGGCAGGCAGGAAGGACGAAGGGAAAGAAGGAAGGAAGGAAGGAAGGAAGGAAGGAAGGAAGGAAGGAAGGAAGGAAGGAAGGAAGGAAGGAAGGAAGGAAGGAAGGAAGGAAGGAAGGGAAAAAGGAAGGAAGGCAGGCAGGCAGGCAGGACGAAGGGAAAGAAGGAAGGAAGGAAGGACGAGGGGAAAGAAGGAAGGAAGGAAGGCAGGAAGCACGAAGGAAGGAAGGAAGGACGAAGGGAAAGAAGAAAGGAAGGAAGGGAGGAAGCATGAAGGCAGGAAGCACGAAGGGAACGAAGGAAGGAAGGGAAAAAGGAAGGAAAGAAAAATGGAGGGAAGGAAAAGATTAGGTCAAGGAAAGAAGCAGAAGGATGGGCAAAGGGAAGGAAGGAAGGAAGGAAGGAAGGAAGGAAGGAAGGAAGGAAGGAAGGAAGGAAGGAAGGAAGGAATGGAAAAATTATTGTGGAAAGAAGGAAGGAAAGAAGGAAGGATGGAGGAAGGGAACAGATTGGGTCAGTTTGACCCAGAAGGACAACAGGAGTTAATCTTGGTTTTATAACCCGTTTCATTGCTGTGTTGCAACGGCTGTTTTTGATTTTGTGTCATGTTGATCAGAACCACATTGGATGAATTAGTGACGTATAAGCGCTGCTGATCACTGTTAACGAACTGGAGAATGTGCTGAGTCGAGCAAATAAAATAAAAATACCTCCGTCAAGGCCAATGTTGTTGAGCGACGGCACCACACACACCCGACTCCAGAGGAAGGAAATTCAGATTTGATTGATCATTGCAGCTTTAAAGGGATAGTTCACCCAAAATGAATGAAATTTCACTCATTATCTACTCACCCTCATGTGGACTAAGGGCTGGGAGAAGTTTCAGAGTTAAATCCGTGGCTTCTCTGAGTTACAGGGGGTCTCGGCGTAGCAGTGCATGTCCATATGACGGTTGCAAATGGATACCAACTGTCTTTGTAACAAAAAGACACACCAAAAAACATCCAAATACCTCCATGCTGCTCGTATGTAATGTCCGTCTTGTATTGAAGCCCCGAAATGCGAAATTGTTCCGAAAAAAATTAAATAAGTCTATATTTTAAGCTTGTTTGTAGCGGAAGCGTCTCGAAGCTCCTCTTCCCGGTTCGTCTTTGAGAAGCTTCCGCTACAAAACAAGCTTGAAATATAGACTTATTTAATTTTTTTCGGGACAATTTCGCATTTCGGGGCTTCAATACAAGACGGACATTACATACGAGCAGCATGGAGGTATTTGGATGTTTTTTGGTGTGTCTTTTTGTTACGAAGACAGTTGGTATCCATTTGCAACCGTTACATGGACATGCACTGCGATGAAATTTCAATTTTGGGTGAACTATCCCTTTAAACCTCTAAAAAAAAAAAAAACTTTTAGTGAAATGAAAGTGTGAAAACTTGCTCGCAGCTTGTTTTTTCTCTCTCTTTGCTTCACACGTCGGCTTGCTGCAGCCACCTGTGCCGGGAGCGCGATCTTCGCCCTCTAACCCGTCGCCTGTTGACCCCGAGGTTAAAAGAGGTCAAGTAGAGCCGTGACGGAGCAGCTGCTGCTGCTGCTGCTCAGCTGTTCACACTTTTCCTGTTTCTGCAGGTCTTTTATTATCACCTGCAAATGACAGGTAAACTCTTACCTGTGCAAGGTGATGACAGGAAAACCTCACATACGGTAAAGTGTGTGTTTAATAAGCTGCCGTAGCACAAATACAGCATATGCACCTGCTTCAGTTCCAATATGACGGGTAATATTATGTATTTGTTGCCCCATGCTGTTCAGGGAACCTGGAGTTTAAGGTTCAAGGGTTATTTACACTGCAAAAACTCAAAATCTTACCAAGAATATTTATCTTATTTCTAGTCAAAACAAATCTACTGTACTTATACTTAAAATAAGACTCATCACATTAAAAAGTAGCTTGTTTTTAGACACTTTTTACTCCTTTCAAGCATATTTTCACTTGAAATAAGTAGAAAAATCTGATAGTCGAGCAAGTTTTTCTTTCTTATTGCAGATTTTTCTACTTATTTGTCTGAAACAAGTGAAAATTATCTAAAAACAAGTTCATTTTTAGGTGATGAATCTTATTTTAAGTGGAAAGAGTTTAGTTTTGACTAGAAATGAGACATTTCGACAAGAAATAAGACAAATATATATTCTTGGAAAGATTTTGAGTTTTTGCAGTGTACTACTGATTATTGACTGTTGTTTGACAGGAAAAAGCTAACTTATTGAATATTTTCCAGAGCTTTCAGCCACATTTTATGCATCATTATGCAATCATTTGTGATATTTTACATGGAAATACAGATTTAAACAAAACTTTAATTGTCACTCCAAGACTTTTCGTAATCATTCAAGTCCTTTTATCAAGTAAAAACACAAAAAATTCCTGATTTTTCATGCTGTTTCTTTGTGTAGTTGGACATTTTTCCGTATATTACAGACTAAACAAGTAATAAACACAATCTTTTGACCATTTGGAGTATGAAATAATGTCATAAAACATTAGTGCACACTTCTATAGGGTAAGAAGAATAGTGAAAAACACAACTGCAGCACTAAATAAGCAGTGACAAATATTAAAACGCTGTGAATCGGGGACGGAGCACCTGAGTTTTAGCTCCAGGTAAAGTTCACCTGCGTGTGTGTCTGTATGTGTGTGTGTGTGTGTGTGTGTGCGTGTGTGTGTGTGTGTGTGTGTGTGTGTGTGTGTGGGTCGGAGGCTGGGAGCGATTACAGGCAGCAGGTATTCTCAGCTTTCTGCCTCTCGTGTTTCTCCTGCAAACATGAAAGCATGTCATCTCTTGCGCTGAAAGCTTTTCGTGTTCACCTGTAATGTGGGGAAAAGGTGGTGTGTGTGTGTGTGTGTGTGTGTGTGTGTGTGTGTGTGTGTGTGTGTGTGTGTGTGTGTGTCTGTGTCTGTGTGTGTCTGTGTGTAGAGGACTCCTTGTCTTATTTATGAGGTCAGCTGGGCTGGAAGAATGTGAGTGTTTGTTGTAGAGACTGACCTCCTTAGGGAAGAGAGTGAGTGAGGCAGACCAGCCAACACACACACACACACACACATTTTCTCTCTCTTTTCCACAGTTCCTCAAGCACACACACACACTCTCGCACACACACACACACACTCGCCCATGCCCTTTCAGATAAACACATACAGTCGGCTCTCCGTCTGTTGGCTGGGAAGGAAGTGCCGTTGCTCTGATGGATGTTGGTACTGTTGGCTAGACACCCATCCCCCCTCTCTCTCTCTGTTTCTCTCTCTCTGTCTTTCTCTCCTTCCATCAATGCCCATTGTGCCTGTTTACCAGATTACAGTCCACAGTGCTTTGATGGAATTAGGCCTGCGAAAGCCAGACTTACTTTATTTTTTTTCAGACCCCCGAAACAGGAAGAAAGATTATAAGTAGTGGACACATGGCTCGGAGACTAGTGCAGTGCATGCAACCCGCCTCGTCTCGCCTCGCCTCGGAGAGAGAGAGAGAGAGAGAGAGAGAGACAAAATTCACTAATGTGCCCATTTGGCTGGAAATGTGTTGCACAGTGGAACGAACGGGAAGTGTAAAACTTTCACCTACAGTACGAGCTTTAACTTCCTCTGGAGAGCAAAGTTTCACCAGCTCTCACATTAGTTACAGTTAGTATGTAACCTCGGGAAACTGTGTCTTCATATCTCGAAAGATGTAATTTTGTACCCTTAAAGGGATAGTTCAACGTTTTGGCAAATTGGCCCATTGCCATAATCCCTATAGTCATACAGTAGCAGTAGGTTCGTTACCTTTAATTGTCGGTGCAAGCTGTTTTTAGAACGGCGGAGGAGAGCCGCGAGCTGCTCAGAGCTACGCTATACGGAGGCTAATGGGATTTCTTGGTTTCCTTCATCAAACTCATCAAATACACAATCCAACAACTCCACAACGCTCTGGTGGACAAGTTGTGACCTGCACATTCACCACGCTATGAGATAATAACACAACGTTACCAGACAGAGTTGTTTTAGAGGGAAATTCATGTCTTCAGGGACAGTTTTTCAGCAAGCAGTCTCTGTATTTCCCTCTAAAACAACTCTGTCTGGTAACGTTGTGTTATTATCTCATAGCGTGGTGAATGTGCAGGTCACAACTTGTCCACCAGAGCGTTTTGGAGTTGTTGGATTGTGTATTTGATGAGTTTGATGAGGGAAACCAAGAAATCCCATTAGCCTCCGTAGCGTAGCTCTGAGCAGCTCTAAAAACAGCTTTCACCGACAATTAAAGGTAACGAACCTACTCCTAAGACTACAGGGATTATGGCAATGGGCCAATTTGCCAAAATGTTGAACTATCCCTTTAAAGGAAATGGTAAGAAACCATTACTATAAATGTGTGTTGCATTGATATTCAACAATATCAGACATCTACTCAATCAAAACTTGTCCCATAGTGCTGTCAGTGGTAAAAACTCCTCAATGTTTTGATATTTTACTCATAATTTACTGTAAAAAATATTCATTTTGACACCAGTTTGATGTCCCCGCACATCAAGAGGACACTCAATAACAATTTCTACTCTTGAAATGTAGAAAATGTGAAGCCACAATGCGATAATATGCAGCTTATTGCGCGTTATAATCCTTTATAGAGTCACATCTGCTCAGGATGCAGCTCCACGTAAACACCGGTGTCATCGGCGTATGTGCGAACGCTAATATTTGGTCAGAGGAAACATGTGAGCCATAAATTGTGGTAATAGTAGTAAAAGGCTTCTTGTGGAATTTGTGTTGTGTTGTGAAGGAATCCAACAACGAGGACGTGATTTTTTTTTTTTCTTTCAATCAGTGCGTGTCTCTCTCTCTGTGTGTGTGTGTGTGCATGCCAGCATGGTTCGTGGTTGTGTGTGTGCGCTGGTGTTGCCGTGGTGTCGCCGGGCTGTCGCAGGCCTTTTGTGCGGCCCTGAGTTATGTGAAGCTGCATCTCCGTCCCCGTCTTTGTCTCGGCCGGGGCCCTGCTCTCCGTGCTCTCCCGCGGACCGGCGGCGCCCCTCGTCCTCTATTTGTCGTGTTCTCTTAATTGCGGACCACAATGCTGCGACCCCGTGACCTTTCGCAACAACGGGGGAAATTAATAGCGCTCTCGGCCAGTCATCCAGCCAATCAGGGAGCCGCATGGGGGCCTTTTTTTTTTTTGCTTGCATCTCAAACCCCAAAGCTTCATCCAAAGAAAACACACACACACACACTTACACACACACAAAACACACACACACACACACACACACATACTACTACGCACCCAATGATATCAATGACAGCTCGCCAGTGACAACAACACACACTTTTTGGTAAAGAGACACACACATTTTTCTTTCTCTCACAGCGAGAGTTTGGAAAAGGTTGGGGGCAGACACCAACTTTTTCACACCCCCCACACTCCCCGACAACAGCAGCGGTGTTGGTTGCTAGTGGCAGCTGTAGCCATGGCGACGGCAGCCCACAATGGGGTCTTCGATTCGATTTGAAGGATGTCCAGGGACCAGACAGAGTAAAGAGAGGAGGAGAGAAAGACAGAGAGGAGGAGAGAAAGAGGGGGGGGGAGAGAAAGGTTCGTCGTGCTAATTTAAGGACACCCAGCCAACACCCTCAACGTCCGTGTGTCATGTGAGGATGTGGTCGATGATGTCGGGGTGTAAAGGTCACGGTTTAGTGCGCGAACGATATCAAAACAAACCATTAACATGACAGATGTAATGACATGAGCAGCATCAATGAAGCTGAAGATGAAGCCTCTGAATACGTAAAGTCTAATCGCTTTAAATCATGAAGTGATTGGCTGCAAGAATTTTATTACACTTTTCCGCAACCGTAAAAAAAACACCAAAAGCCAACAAAGCAACACCCCACCCCCCCATACTCTGTCTGAAGGGTGGTATAAGAGCTACGAGCTGCTAGTGATCTCCATTTTCTAAATCTACAAGGTACAGAAATATCTTATATAATCATGGAAAAAGTGATAATCGCAACAAGAACAACACTACAGAAACATGAGGACAGATTGAGATTTGGTAACTTTTAAAGTAGACTGGTCACTTGACTTTTCCACCTCCTAAAACTTTCAAACTTAAAGGGATAGTTCAACATTTTGGCAAATTGGCCCATTGCCATAATCCCTATAGTCATAGCAGTAGGTTCGTTATCTTTAATTGTCGGTGCAAGCTATTTTTAGAACGGCGGAGCAGAGCCGCAAGCTGCTCAGAGCTATGCTACAGAGGCTCATGGGATTTCTTGGTTTCCCTCATCAAACTCATCAAATACACAATCCAACAACTCCACAACGCTCTGGTGGACAAGTTGTGACCTGCACATTCACCACGCTATGAGATAATAACACAACGTTACCAGACAGAGTTTGTTTTAGAGGGAAATACAGAGACTGCTTGATGAAAAACTGTCCCTGAAGGCAACACGCATCAGTGGTTTTGCATGAATTTCCCTCTAAAACAACTCTGTCTGGTAACGTTGTGTTATTATCTCATAGCGTGGTGAATGTGCAGGTCACAACTTGTCCACCAGAGCGTTGTGGAGTTGTTGGATTGTGTATTTGATGAGTTTGATGAGGGAAACCAAGAAATCCCATGAACTTCCGTAGCGTAGCTCTGAGCAGCTTGCGGCTCTGCTCCGCCGTTCTAAAAATAGCTTGCACCGACAAATAAAGGTAACGAACCTATTGCTATGACTATAGGGATTATGGCAATGGGCCAATTTGCCATTTGTCAGTGGATGGAAAGTGTTGGGTTGAAAAGGAGCGGTTCATGTCTCCATTGGATCGGCAGCTAACCAGATTACGATGTTGATCTGTTTACTCTAACGTCTGTAAACCATTGAACTCAACACAGTCCCTGCTCTCTCCGTCTTCGACCAACAGGTGATCTTCCGGACCCTCCCCAAGTGGGAGTCCCTGGACCCGTTTGGCCTGGAGGGCCAGCAGCAGCTCAGGGTCACCAACGTCCGCATTCGACTCCTGAAGAACCAGCCGTGTCCCTGCCAGGCCAAAGACCCCTCCTCCTCCTCCTCTTCCTCCGCCCGACACTTCGCCATCTACGACCTGATAGTGAAGGGGAGCTGCTTCTGCAACGGCCACGCCGAGCAGTGTGTCCCCGCGCCGGGATACCAGCCGATCAGAGACCGCACCAACCACGTGGTAAGAAGAGAGAGACTCCAAGGAAATACAGTATGATTAGATTTTGAAATGAAGCTTGAATTAGATTAGAGAGCGTGGACGTTCATTCTTGATCTTGCAAAACACAACAAAGTCAAGATCAGTATCAGATTTCAGCTGCACCTCTGCAGAGAAGAGTTTGTGCATCTTGAAATTTAAAGGGATAGTTCACCCAAAATTCAAATTTCACTCATTATCTAGAAGTTTCAGAGTCCTCCGTGCCTTCTCGGAGTTACGGGGGGTCAGCGCAGCAGTATTTGTCCATATAATGGTTGTGAATGGTGCTCACTTTTCTTTGTCCAAAAAGACACACCAAAAAACATCCAAATACCTCCATACTGCTCGTCTGTAATGTCCCTCTTGTATTGAAGCCCCGACATGAGAAATTGGTCCGCCGGTGACACAGGAAGAGCAGTGAACTGAGACACTGGGAGCTTCCGCTACAAACAAGCTTAAAATATAGACTTATTTAATTTTTTTCGGAACAATTTCTCATGTCGGGGCTTCAATACAAGAGGGACATTACAGTACAGACGAGCAGTATGGAGGTATTTGGATGTTTTTTGGTGTGTCTTTTTGGACGACGAAAAGTGAGCACCATTCACAACCATTATATGGACAAATACTGCTGCGCGCCCCCCCCCCCCGTAAGTCCAAGAAGGAAGAAACTTCTCCCAACCCTTAGTTGACATTAGGGTGAGTAGATAATGAGTGAAATTTGAATTTTGGGTGAACTATCCCTTTAATTTTGTTTATATTTCTCCTTATCAGTAGTAATTATATTTCAACCTTTAACGCCATGATGCTTGATGCGTCAACTTTAATGTGTTTTTGATGATTATCTATTATTATTGGTAATCAGCCCATGGGCAGATTCTGCACTCGTTCCGAGGAAATCAAGATTATAGGGCCTGATAGTTGGAGACTCAATGGTTTGTTCACTTGGTGTTGGCAGTTGTCTTAATAACAGAGTGAAGAAAGAGGAGGAGGAGGAGGAGGATCGCCTCTCCTCTCCTCTCCTCGTTCTCCTGTTTCCTCTGATCCCCCGCCTCCGTCTGCTCTGATAAACAGCTGCTTTTCCGCTGATAACGAACCCTGAGAGATATTGATTCAGCCGCCCGGGGGTTAATGATGGTGTTGATGTGTGTGTGTGCAATGCATGCGTGTGTTGATAAAGGTGTGAACAGACAAACAGTGTTTTTAGCTGGACATAATAATAACATAATATGAGGGATTCTTCACGCTCCTATAATCGCAGGCATCTCCACAAAAACAGAAACGCTGGGTGACTTTGAAGCCGAGCGAGAATCTGTTCCGCCGCAATCAGCGAAGCACAACAGGGAAAGTGAGAGTCAACACAGAGTTTCCTAGTTTACAATTTATAAAAAAGACATTTATAGTAGAGATAGTAAACAACAAGGCTGGATGTCAAACAAGATGTCGGGCCAGCCTCGTTTTTCCTGCAAAAAACACGACACAAACACGGAGCTTTTGTTTTAATTCAGCCACACTGATTCAGAAAGACTGAGTTTCATATGTAACAACCCAGAAGAACCAATCACATCGTGCAGAGACGAGGGGGCGGGGCTAAAAACCTTGTCCGTGCAGAGTTAGTTAGCCTTTGCTACTGTACATACACAATTAATAAATCAAACTATGCATTTGCATTGTGGGAGGAAGCTGATCCACCTGCAGAGAATCCACAAAATCACAAGGAGAGCATGCAAACAGGGCCAGGGAACCTTCACACTGCACCATTACTGTGCTTTTACATCTGTAACCTTATGTTCTTGACTATTTTTCACCTTTTTGCATTGAAATATCTTGATATCTAATAGTTCAACCATTGTATTTTCATTGTATTTGGCTGATTTGGGCTAAATTGATGCACATTCAGTCGACAGACACTGTATTTTTTATTGGTAAAGATCATTATGATGTTCATTTTTAATTCTGAGCGCCTTTTTTCACTTTTTTCGATTATTCACCCTGTTATCTTGTGCATGAAACGATAAAAAAACACAACAAAAACCTCCCACAACTTGGCACGAGATCAAATATCTGTCTGATGATGGGCAGCTGCAAAAAGAAGCCATATTTTATATTTATACTGATAAGAAAACAGAGAGAAAAACTTCTCCACGTGACGAACGAAGAGGGAGATTCATGTGTGTTTTCTTTTGCCGATACGGAGGGCCTGTAAATCTTTAAATCTCACTGTTTTCACGCAAGAAAATCCCCGAGCGGCTCCTTTAGAGAGTTTTTTCTGGAGGATTTCCTTCTTCTGAGGGTCGAAAATCCTCTGAAACGCTGTTTAAACCGCCGGACTGCGGAGCTCTCCTCTGCACGCGAGCGCCATAAAAACAATAATGAATCATTTTAATGGGATATGAAACTAAATAGCTTTTCTTTTTTTTCTTTTTTTTTAAACCACAAATATTAGTGTGGCTGCACCTAAAGGCTTGTTTGAAGTTTGAACGGTAAATCCGCCTTAACCGACCTCACAACATTACCTCAGGTCATCGGGGTGTGTGTGTGTGCGTGTGTGAGTGTGCGTTCGGTAAACACACAGATGTTATATAAGAGCCTTTTCCCGCCTATCAGCAAGTTTTGTTTTGTGTGTCTGTGTCGACCCAGCAGAGCCGTCTGTTTTCGGGCAAAACCCAAACAAGCAGAGCAGCACAAGACAGGAGATGAGGGCAGAGATTACCGATCACTCAGGGAGGAGGGGAAGGGCGTGTGTGTGTGTGTGTGTGTGTGTGTGTGTGTGTGTGTGTGTGTGGGGTTAAGCATTTTTCAGCTTTTTATAAATGTGTGTGTGTGTGTGTGACCTCTCATAGCTGCTTTAGTGTAGTGTATGTTCAGCCGTATATAAACATACAATGCAACTCTATTCATACATGAACAGTGTGTTGTTTGTTTGGTCTACTGTGTGTGTGTGTGTGTGTGAGAGGTACGTGTGCTTAAAGGGATAGTTCAACATTTTGGCAAATTGGCCCATTGCCATAATCGCTATAGTCGTAGTAGTAGGTTTGTTACCTTTAATTGTCGTCGGT
Source organism: Trachurus japonicus (assembly GCF_045865225.1). NCBI lineage: Eukaryota > Metazoa > Chordata > Actinopteri > Carangiformes > Carangidae > Trachurus > Trachurus japonicus. The sequence continues at coordinate 4,879,640 of NC_140929.1, forward strand.
ACAAGCTATTTTTAGAACGGCGGAGCAGAGCTGCGAGCTGCTCAGAGCTACACTACGGAGGCTCATAGGATTTCTTGTTTTCAAACTCATCAAATACACAATCCAACAACTCCACAACGCTCTGGTGGACAAGTTGTGACCTGCACATTCACCACGCTATGAGATAATAACAGAACGTTACCAGACAGAGTTGTTTTAGAGGGAAATTCAGAGACTGTTTGCTGAAAAACTGTCCCTGAAGGCAACACGCATCAGCGGTTTTGCATGAATTTCCCTCTAAAACAACTCTGTCTGGTAACGTTCTGTTATTATCTCATAGTGTGGTGAATGTGCAGGTCACAACTTGTCCACCAGAGCGTTGTGGAGTTGTTGGATTGTGTATTTGATGAGTTTGATGAGGGAAAACAAACAAGAAATCCCATTAGCCTCCGTATAGCGTAGCTCTGAGCAGCTCACGGCTCTGCTCCGCCGTTCTAAAAACAGCTTGCACCGACAATTAAAAGTAACAAACCTACTGCTATGAGTATAGGGATTATGGCAATGGGCCAATTTGCTAAAAATGTTGAACTATCCCTTTTAAAATGCTAAGATTAGATATCAAAAGGCTGATTAAAGTGCAGAGTGCTAAAGTGCTGTTTTAAATGCACAATACTCAATGCATATTACATTAGTGTAGCGTGTGTAAACATACAACGCAACTCTATTCATACATGGACAGTGTGTTGTTTGTTTGGTCTGCTGCGTTTGTGAGGTGTGTGTGCTTAAGCATGCAATGTTTTGTCTGCTCCGTGTGTGTGTGTGTGTGTGTGTGTGTGTGTGTGTGTGTGTGTATGTGTATGTGTGTAGTAATCAGCGGTGAAAGTGGTCGTTAGGGTTGGAGGAGTCATTACTGCCCAGACACTGTGAGTTTGTTTGTTGTTGTTGTTGTTTGCTGTCATTGTTGTTGTTTTGTGCTCCTGGACCCCCACATGTCTGTTAGTTAGCCACAAAGCCAACACACACACACACACACACACACATAATGACATCCAGGGCAAGCTACTGGAGCGTTGGCAGCAATTAGTCCAGGCACTGTGTGTGTGTGTGTGTGTGTGTGTGTGTGTGTGTGTGTGTGTGTGTGTGTGTGCGTGTGTGTGTGTTTCACTTGTTCCCTGCTGCTGCTGCTTCTTCATGTGTTTGCTTTGCACCTACAGTAGCTACTTCCTGTCCCTCTCTTCTTTAAGAAATTAAACATAAAAAATGTAGAAAACAAACAAGAAGAAAGAAGAAAGAAAGAAAGAGAAGAAGAAGGAAAGAAAGAAAGAAGAAGAAGGAAAGAAAGAAAGAAAGAGAAGGAAGAAGAAGGAAAGAAAGAAAGAAAGAAAGAAAGAAAGAGAAGTAAGAAGAAGGAAAGAAAGAAAGAAAGAAAGAAGTAAGAAGAAGGAAAGAAAGAAAGAAAAAGGGAAGGGAGAAGGAAAGAAAAAGAAAGAAAGAAGAATAAGAAGAAGCAAGAAAGGAATGAAGAAGAAAAAGAAAGAAGTAAGAAGCAAGAAAGAAAAGAAGGAAATAAAGAAAGAAAAAAGGAAGGAAGAAGAAGGAAAGAAAGAAAAAGAAAGGAAGAAGAAAGAAAGAAGAAGGAAAGAAAGAAAGAAAGAAAAAAGGAAAGAAAAAAGAAAGAAAGAAAAAAGGAAGGAAGAAGGAAAGAAAGAAAGAAAGAGAAAAGAGGTAAGAAGGAAAGAAAGAAAGAAAGAAAGAAAGAAAAAGGGAAGGAAGAAGGAAAGAAAAAGAAAGAAAGAAAGAAGAAGAAGCAAGAAAGGAAGGAAGAAGAAAAAGAAAGAAGAAAGAAAGAAGAAGGAAAGAAAAAGGGAAGGAAGAAAGAAAGAAAGAAAGAAAGAAAGAGAAAAGAAGTAAGAAGAAGGAAAGAAAGAAAAAGAAGGAAAGAAAGAAAGAAAAAAGGAAGGAAGAAGGAAAGAAAGAAAGAAAGAGAAAAGAAGGAAGAAGGAAAGAAAAAGAAAGAAAGAAATAAGAAGAAGAAGCAAGAAAGGAAGTAAGAAGCAAGAAAGGAAAGAAAGAAAGAAAAAAGGAAGGAAGAAGAAGGAAAGAAGGAAAGAAGAAAAGACAGAAGAACAGGAAGAATGAGAAGAAGAGGAAGAAGAAGGAGAAGGAGGTTAGGAGACAGGAGACAGGAGGTTTAACAACTCACTTCACGGTGCCGTCGTTTCGTTTTATCTCCGGTCGCAACAATCGCGAGGTAGAAACAGTAGAAATTCTGTTGTTCATGTTACAAAGTAAATCCACCAGGAATGTTCCCTAGCTGGCTTCCTCGCTGGGATGTTTTTTGCCAAACCCCCTCCACCACTCACCCCCATCCTCCCCCCTCCTCTTCGTCTTTCAGTAATAGCCTTTTTTTAATTGTATCATTGAATATTTATCAACGGTTCTGAAGGCAAATACGCAATTTCAGAAGTCGCTGCTGTAGCTACACTGAACATTGCACGTTAGTGAGTTTTACATCATCTTCTTGTGCAACATTTCACAATAAAAGCCCAATTAAGAAATTAATAGAGACTATAGGCTAGTGACTAACTGTCAAAAAGGGCTTTAGTTTTTGAGATAGCCCTATCGGAGGTAGAACAAAACATGTTTTTCCTCTAAGGTCTCCCATATATGAAATGGATTCTTAGGTTAAAATATTTTACTGCAAACATTGCTACATATTGTCATACACCCCATACCCCTTTGGGTAACTTTGGGTAAGTGCTACTCTTTTTATTATTATTACAAGTGTAGGTTACGCTCCGTCCTCACTGCAGCGGCGGCACAGGTTTGAATCCGAACTCAACATTCCTGTCTCTGTCACATTAAAGAGAAAAACTGCCCAAAAAACACAATTAAAAAAGTCCAGCTCTCTCCGATGATGATGATGATGATGACGATATTTTAGTCCTGTGACTAACTTAACAGAAGTTTCTTCTCTTATCAGTCGACTGCTGAGTCATGATTGCGTGTCTGCAGCTCAGTGTGTAGCTACGATTGTTAATTGTCCCGTATCACGTTGGTAAAACATGTGAAATGGGTTGAAATACCAGCAGCATCAACATCTGGACCCGAGCCAGATGTTGATGCTGCTGCTGCTGCTGCTGCTGGTCGTCTTCGTCTTCTTACTTCACCTCTTCCTTGTTCTTCTCCTCTTTACTTCTTCCTCCTCCTTCTTCTTCCTTCACCTTCTTCTTCCCCTCCTCCTTCTTCTTCTTCTTCCTTCTCCTTCTTCTTCTCCTCCTTCTTCCTTCACCTCCTCCTCCTTCTTCTTCCTTCTCCTCCTCCTCCTTCTTCCTCGTCCTCCTTCTTTCTTCTCCTCCTCCTCCTTCCTCCTCCTTCTCCTCTTCCTCTCCTCCTCCTCCTCCTTCTTCCTCCTCCTTCTTCCTCCTCCTTCTTCCTCCTCCTCCTTCCTCCTCTTCCTCCTCCTCCTCCTTCTTCTTCCTCCTCTTCCTCCTCCTCCTTCTTCATCCTCCACCCCCTCTTTCTTCTTCCTCCTCCTCCTCCTTCTTCTTCCTCCTTCTCCTTCCTCCTCCTTCTCCTCCTTCTTCCTTCTCCTCCTCCTCCTTCTTCCTCCTCTTCCCCCTCTTTCTTCCTCCTCCTCCTCCTTCTTCCTCCTCTTCCCCCTCTTTCTTCCTCCTCTTCCTCCTTCTTCTTCCTTCTCTCCTCCTCCTCCTCCTCCTTCTTCTTCCTTCTCCTCCTTCTTTCTTCTCCTCCTCCTTCTTCCTCCTCCTCCTCCTTCTCCTCCTTCTTCCTTCTCCTCCTCCTCCTTCTTCCTCCTCTTCCCCCTCTTTCTTCCTCCTCCTCCTCCTCCTCCTCTTCCTTCTCCTTCTTTCTTCCTCCTCCTCCTTCTTCTTCCTCATTCTTCCTCCTTCTTCTTCCTCCTCCTTCTTCCTCCTCCTCATCCTCCTTCTCCTTCTTCTTCCTCCTTCTTCTTCCTTCTCCTCTTCCTCCTCCTCCTCCTCTTCCTCTTCCTCCTCCTCCTCCTTCTTTTTTCATCCTCTGCTTCCTTTTTCCTTCTTCTCCTTCCTTGTTCATCTTTTCTTTTTCTTTTTCAGTTCCCGTCGTTTTTCTATGTTCTGGACTTTTTCATGAATCGCTTCATGATTGTGTCATTACGTTTCCTGCCTCATTTATGCAATTGCTCCCCTTATTAGTGCGACTGAAATTGTGTGTGTGTGTGTGTACAACCAGTCATGTGTGTCTGTGTGTGTATGCGTGTGTGTTTATGTGTGTGTGTGTGTGTGTTTGTGTGTGTGTGTGTGTGTTGTGTATAGCATGACAGATCTGGGGTCAGTTCATGTTGTTTATAGTTGTGCTTATAGTTACAGCATGTGGATGTGTTTAAGTCCTATATGCAGTACAGTGTGTGTGTGTGTGTGTGTGTGTGTGTGTGTGTGTGTGTGTGTGTCTCTCTGTGTGTGTGTGTGTGTGTGTGTGTGCCTGTGTGTCTGTGTGTGTGTGTGTCTGTGTGTGTGAATCTGAGCCTTTCAGGAGCCGGTGACACATCACACACACCGTGGGAAACCAAGGCAAGACCCAGTGTGTGTGTGTGTGCGTTTGTGCGTTTGGTTTCCATGCGTGTGTGTGTGTGTGTGTGTGTGTACTGTGTGTGTGTGTGTGTGTGTCTGCCTCTGTAATCATTGTATAATTGTGCGTCCTACATTACAGTTGCACGGTGTAACGCAAACAAATAAAGAGCTTCCTCAGATGCCTGGCTCGCCCCCCTCCTTCAATCATTATCCAGCATGCATGGCATTCCAGCTCGCAGGAATGACAAGGAGATTGTTATTGTGCTCTCAGTGCTGCATACTTGCACTCTTCACACACACACACACACACACACACACACACACACACACACACACACACACACACACACTGAAACAGAAACACACACACACAGGCTTTTCAGAGCAGAGGCCCGTTCTTGTTTCCAGTGATGAAGCCAAACAATCAATCTCCATTCACTAATTTCCAGTTTCGAGGGCGTAAAGAGGAAAAGAAAAATGGAACAAGAGGAAATCAGGAAATCAGAGGGAGGAGGGGAGGGGGGGGGGGGGGGTTGATGGAGGAGGAAGAAGAGGAGAGGGGGGAAAAAAGAAAGAAGAGGAAGGACTGGGAGTATTATGGGTAAAAGTAAAATAAAAAAAAAAGCAAAGGGAGGTGAAGAAATGGTGGAGAATGAGTGTGAAATGTAAAAGGAAGAGGAACGTCTTCACTCCTCCAGACAGGAAACGTCCCTCCCCATCATCACTGACCTCTTTGTTCCTCCCGTCCCTTTTTACCTCCATCTGTCTGTCTGTCGTTTCTTTTTTTTTGCCTGTTGCTAATAGTCTGGGGCCGTTGATGAATCGCTGTTTTGGTAAGAGAGAAAGGCCTTTCCGTCAAAATAAAAGCACCAAGCTAATAATAATACATTTTTTAATTTAAAGGGACATTGTGTAACTTCTCTTGTTATCTATTCAGGAAAATCGATTATTTGGTTCAAAAGTCTGTTTTTTTAAATTAATCAGTAATCCCCCCCATCAACAAACTGAAGTGTTCCTTTCAGCTCTGAATGAGCCGTTCATATCATTCATATCTCCATGGAGCGGGTAAGCTCGGTGCTGCTGCCATGTGGTGTCGCCATGTTTTTACGTTCAGTGGCAGCGTGACGGTAGGAAACCACGGAAACTCAGCGGAGACACCGGAGCTGTCGGCTCAGGTCGAGGTGGCGTCTGTGAAAAGTCACCGCGGTAACGCAGTGAGGAGGAATGGAGCGTTACACTGATGCTGCATTCACCTGCAGTCGGGCAGACGGCCGTCGCTAACAAACCAGATGTCATTTTAGTCACAGAAGTCCAGAGAAAGCCGGTAAAACGTGGGTCAGGTAAACAATACGACATCGCCATGACAACATATTCAGGTGTCACGTGTATTGTTTTGCCTCGTTAGGTGCAGCAGCTGTCCTCCGTCTGCAGTCTGCCCAATTTCACGTGAATGCAGCATGAAAAATACAATTGAGTTGCTTGCGATATACAACCGCAACGCTATGGGAGTAATTCCTACACAATGTACCTTTAAGGAGTATAATTTACAAGAAAGTCCCCGAGCCATTAAGTTAACCTTTTGCTTTTATTGTATTACAAGTTAATGTCTATTTTATAAGTTTTATGTTGGTGAACACTTTTACTTTGGTGAATTTGGTGATTTCTGGATCCGCTAGAAGACGGGAACCAGAATGCAGACAGAATTTGGAGTTAACTTGTTGCTAATGAGCTCTTCCTCTCTTTCCATCTCCCTCTCTCTCTCTCCATCTTCCTCTCTCTCTCTCTCTCTCAGGTCCATGGGAAGTGTGTGTGCAGACACAACACTGCAGGTGACCACTGCGAGCGCTGCGCTGCGCTCTACAACGACCGGCCCTGGCAGCCCGCCGACGGCCTGACGGGGGCGCCGCACGAATGTCGGAGTGAGTCGAAAAACACAAACACAAAACACAAAACAAACGCACCCTGTAACCACACACACACACACACCTCGTTACACTTCACTACGCATCATACAGAAATGTTATGTAACGTGGTTTCTGCTGGAGCTTCACTGATTTTTATACACCGCCCGTCTAAAAAAAAGAAAAGTCACACACTCTAATATTTAGTTGAAGCGCTTCCAGCTTTTATTACGACACACATTTGATATGGCATCGTTTCAATAAGCTTCTGCAATGTCACAGCATTTATTTCCGTCCATAGTTGCATTCATTTTTTCAAAGATTCTCAATGGGGGTTCAGGTCTGGACTCATTGGACTACATTTCTTCCCTGCTCTCCTTCCAGTTTTTTTTAATAATACGTTGGACAGTTCTTAACCCAATTTTAGTCGTCTCAGTAATCTACTTAGATGTTTTATTTGCTTGATGCCAATAATTTGATCCTTCTGGAACAGATTAACTTATCTTCTCCACGACCACAGGATGCGTTTTTTCTAAGAAATGAGACTGCATCAGTTCGGGTTAAATAAGTTGTTGCCTGCAGCTGAAACATAATCATTGTCACTTTTCCAAAAACAACAGAGTAATGACGTCAAGAATAAGTATTTGTGTCCTCATATACCCATCCGTAGCTACTGAATACACTGTTGAACAGAGCATGACGTCCAAGCCGAGGTCGGTTTTCAAGGAGGAAAAGGAAGGTGGCTTCAGCTTCAAGAGATGAAAAGACAAGAAAATGAAGCCAAACAAATGGACAATCAGTGTTTTTTTCTTTTTTATCAGACGCATGAAGGATTGTGTCTGATAAAAAGGAAAAAAAACTCTGAAACGGAGTCAAACTGAAGACATAATGAACATAATGGAACAAACAAAGGGACATTTTGGTGTCTTTATAAGCATAAGTAGCTATAAGATGAGTTGTAACATTAAAAAACGCCTCGAAATGTTCATAAAAAACTTCTGCTTCTCTGCAGAATCCGTCCACTGAGTCTAACTTCAGTCATTCTCTTCTCTCTCCTACAGAGTGTAAGTGTAACGGTCACGCTCTGAGCTGCCGGTTCGACTGGTCGGCGTGGCGCGAGTCGGGCCAGCGCAGCGGAGGCGTGTGCGACTGTCTGCACAACACCGAGGGGCGGCAGTGTCAGAAGTGCAAGGTGGGATTCTACAGAGACACCCAGCGACCGCCGACCGCCCCCGACTCCTGCAAACGTAAGACACACAATTGAAATATTTTTTTATTTATTTATGCCCACATAAAAAGAAAGTACAAGGGTTCTTGCACAAGGGACATAGATAGTTAGTTCAACATAGATAGGCTAGTTCAACATTTTGGCAAATTGGCCCATTGCCATAATCCCTATAGTCTTAGCAGTAGGTTCGTTACCTTTAATTGTCGGTGCAAGCTATTTTTAGAGCGGTGGAGCAGAGCCGTGAGCTGTTCAGAGCTACGCTACGGAGGCTCATGGGATTTCTTGGTTTCAAACTCATCAAATACACAATCCAACAACTCCAAAACGCTCTGGTGGACAAGTTGTGACCTGCACATTCACCACGCTATGAAATAATAACACAACGTTACCAGACAGAGTTGTTTTAGAGGGAAATTCATGCAAAATCGCTGATGCGTGTTGCCTTCAGGGACAGTTTTTCATCAAGCAGTCTCTGCATTTCCCTCTAAAACAACTCTGTCTGGTAACGTTGTGTTATTATCTCATAGCGTGGTGAATGTGCAGGTCACAACTTGTCCACCAGAGCGTTTTGGAGTTGTTGGATTGTGTATTTGACGAGTTTGATGAGGGAAACCAAACAAGTAATCCCATGAGCCTCCATAGTGTAGCTCTGAGCAGCTCACGGCTCTGCTCCGCCGTTCTAAAAATAGCTTGCACCGACAATTAAAGGTAACAAACCTACTACTACTATGACTATAGGGATTATGGCAATGGGCCAATTTGCCAAAATGTTGAACTATCCCTTTAAACAACAACAACATCAGGGGTGTTAGCTGTGAAACAAACCGTGACGCGAGAGGAACACGCTGTGAAATGTCATAAAGTGTAATTGATGATACCCACTCAGTGTTGACAAAACGTTGCTAGCGTGAATCACAACATCACACACACACACACACACACACACACACACACACACACACACACACACACAGACACACACACATGCACCACGGCAACCTCTCATCTCATTATCCAGCGAGGAATGCCGTCGAGGACTGACATCGCAAGCCGGGACGTGCTGCTGGATAACGCCGAGTCCCGATGCACGGTGTCTGTTTGTCTCATTGTGTGTGTGTGTATATGTGTGTGTGTGTGTGTGTGTGTGTATGTGTGTGTGTGTGTGTGTTTAGAGACGGCGTGCTCTCCATCCAAGGTTTACGCCATAGTTAATCATCAGATGGCGGCATTCCTACGTCTTGACACACAACACAACACAACTCGTCCATCTCCAGCTTGTTTTTGCTTCTCATTTTTCATCCGTGACTCAGAGCGCGAGACCGGCCGTGAGTCGAGTCGCTTCGGGGTAAATCATTGGTAGTAAGTTGTTGTAAGTGTGTGTGAGAGGGTTGTCTCTCTCTCTCTGCATCTGTGTGTGTGTGTGTCTGTGTGTGTGTGTGTGTAGGCGGGTTGTGCGGCTCGCTGCCCTCCGGTGATGAGACGAGTCTTAAGTAAACACCAGATAGTCATCCATAAACACGACAGTGGCTACATTCTCCCTCTGATTATCTCTCTGATTCGACCCAGAGGCAGCGCAGTCCTGCAGGTATACGCTCAGTGGTGGACAGTAACAGAGTACATTTACTTGAGTAATGTACTTAAAGGGATAGTTCACCCAAAATTCAAATTTCACTCATTATCTACTCACCCTCATGTGGACTAAGGGCTGGGAGAAGTTTCAGAGTCCTCCGTGCCTTCTCTGAGTTACGGGGGGCTCCGCGCAGCAGTATTTGTCCATATAATGGTTGTGAATGGATACCACTTTTCTTCGTCCAAAAAGACACATCAAAAAACATCCAAATACCTCCATAGTGCTCGTATGTAATGTCCCTCTTGTATTGAAGCCCCAACATGAGAAATTGTTCCGCCAGTCAGTGCAAATCACACAAGATTTGCAATGACACAGGAAGAGCAGTGAACTGAGACACTGGGAGCTTCCGCTACAAACAAGCTTAAAATATAGACTTATTTAATTTTTTTCGGAACAATTTCTCATGTCGGGGCTTCAATACAAGAGGGACATTACAGACGAGCACTATGGAGGTATTTGGATGTTTTTTGGTGTGTCTTTTTGGACGAAGAAAAGTGGTATCCATTTGGAACCGTTATATGGACAAATGCTCTCTGAAAATTCTCACAGCTCTTAGTCGACATGAGGGTGAGTAGATAATGAGTGAAATTTGAATTTTGGGTGAACTATCCCTTTAATTTCTAGGAAGGCTGAAAAGTGCTCGTTACTTTCAGGTCTGCTCTTGTTTATTTTGGTTTGTTTTTCTAAAATCCTATTGGACACAAGCTGTGTTTGTCAAAGAAGGAAACCCTAACCCCTAAAAGCAGCACATCAGTGCAGCTGCTTTCAAAGAGTTAATTCTCAGAAACAAGAGTTAAAAGCTCCTTAAATTCATTTAGAAAAAAATATAGTAATTCATTGATGTGAAAAATAAGAAATTTACACTTACTCTTACTTTTACACATGATTACTCAACTCTGTGTGCGTGTGTGTGTCTTGTACATGCACACACACGCACACACACACACACACACAGACATCTCACTGAATTCAAAACAACTGTCAAGCTGCACCAGACCGTTGAACAACACCTGTGTGGAGGGAGAGGGAGACGATCGGCCCGATGATTTTTATTACTCAGACTCGACGTGTTGCTGTTGTTGTGTTTTTGTTTTCTTTTTCCTCATGACAACACACACACACACACACACACACACACACATTATCAGACAGCGAACACACTCGCAGCACAGTCTCTATCTGTCGTAAATATGATCCAAGGTCTCATGACTCGTGTTGTTGTCACTCGCTGCTGGTGATGATGAACGTTGGAGCTCAAATGACTGATTCCCATTATCTCATCAGGGCGCCACAGTAACAACACAGCGCGTTTACTTAGTTTAACGCTGCACGGGAGTTTATCTAAGTATTTATTTTATCTCATTACATGCATTTCTATTTAGCGCTCTTATTTTGAAACAGATTTTCTTTTATTTTGAAAATGTGGCTCCACACACAGCTGCAGGACGCCACAGTAACAACACAGCACGTTTACTTAGTTTAACGCTGTACGGGAGTTTATCTAAGTATTTATTTTATCTCATTACATGCATTTCTATTAAGCGCTCTTATTTTGAAACAGGTTTTCTTTTATTTTGAAAATGCGACTACAAGAAAAACCAACCACAGCCTCTGTCAGTCACAATGTGTTTCTTTCCTCTTTTGATCCAATTGATCTGATCTGTTCCCTTCCTCCATCTTTCTTTCCTTCCTTTTCCCTTCCTTCTTTCCCTTCTTCCTTCCTTGAACGAATCTGTTCCCTCCCTCCATCTTTCTTTCTTTCCACAATCCTTTTCCCTTCCCTTCTTTCCTCCCTTCTTCCTTCTTCTTCCTTCCTTGAACGAATCTGTTCCCTCCTTTCCTTCCTTCCTTCCTTTTTGACCCAACTAACCCAATCTGTTCCCTCCCTCCTTCCTTCCTTCCTTCCTTCCTTCCTTCCTTCCCTTCATCCTTACTTCTTCCTTCCTTTTTGACCCAACTAACCCAATCTGTTCCCTCCCTCCTTCCTTCCTTCCTTCCTTCCTTCCTTCCTTCCTTCCTTCCTTCCTTCCTTCCTTCCTTCCTTCCTTCCTTCCTTCCTTCCCTTCATCCTTACTTCTTCCTTCCTTTTTGACCCAACTGACCCAATCTATCTTTCTTTCGTTTTTCCCTTCCTTCCTTCCTTCCTTCCTTCCTTCCTTCCTTCCTTCCTTCCTTCCTTCCTTCCTTCCTTCCTTCCTTCCTTCCTTCCTTCCTTCCTTCCTTCCTTCCCTCCATCCTTCCTTCCTTCCTTTCTTGACCCAGGAGGACAACAGGAGGGTTAACCCTTTGATGCACAACATGGGTCTAAAGTGACCCGACTGAGTTTTTTTTGCGCTATATCTTCGCAAAAAATGTATTTCATCATATAGTATTCCAGGTATTCTTCAATTATGAACTTGTTTTTGATCATAATACATCCTTATTTTATTTTTTACTTTATTACTTTTCGAATAAAAACACATTTTGTATCACTACCCCTCTAATGCACAACATCTCGTGCATTAGAAGGGGTGTGCATATGTTGTGCATCAAAAGGTTAATTCTGTTGCATTCAAAGGCAGTTTCTACTGTCTACTGTCTTATATTCATGTAGCTTTTATAAAAATCTACTTAAGTATATTGAAAAGCAGTCACTCTGTCGCTTCAGGATCGACACTCTTGACTCAGGTGATGGAGCTGTGACCTCTGTGACCTCTGCAGAGGGTGAATCCTGTTAATAGTTTTTAAGTGAAACACGACACGATGCTAATCACTGGAAGAAATCTGACAATCCTGAAGATTGATTGATTGTTAATAACTGATTGCCGACGCTCCAAGATCAATCATCTCCTCTCATCAATCTGAGCTGTGAGTCCATTAGCATCAGCCGAGGATCTTACAATGATGAAACGTGACGTGAATTTACAGCCTCGTCTCTCTCTGTGTGCTGCCATCTTTAATAATAATAAGGTCACAGAAAAGAAAACTGATCCCAGGTCTGTTTTAAGTTCAGTCGGGTTTAATTTTCACTTTTTTTTGCACCTGAGATCTCACAGAACTACACACTGCAAAAACTCAAAATCTTACCAAGAATATTTGTCTTATTTCTAGTCAAAACAAATCTCATTATACTTAAAATAAGACTCATCACAAAGAAAGTAGCTTGTTTTTAGACCCTTTTTACTTCTTTCAAGCATATTTTCACTTGAAATAAGTGGAAAAATCTGATAGTGGAGCAAGTTTTTCTTCCTTATTAGAAGCACAAAAGATTTTTCTACTGATTTCAAGTGAAAATTGTGAAAATTATCTAAAAACAAGTGAATTTTTAGGTGATGAGTCTTATTTTAAGTGAAAAGAGATTAGTTTTGACTAGAAATTAGACATTTTGACAAGAAATAAGACAAATATTCTTAGAAAGATTTTGAGTTTTTGCAATGCAGATTGAAGCAGGAGGGTGATTGATCCTCGCTGACGGCTGAGTGATCGAAATAAGAAGAAGCAGCAGTGGTGAAGGTGTGTGTGCGTGTGTGTGTGGAGAGAAACCCCGGAGACGAAGCAGGTACAGGTACAGGTTGTGAAATCCCAGCGTTGCCGCTCGCTCACTCGCTGACAATGGAGGAATTTCCCTCCGTCGCGAGGAACATTTTTTTCATTCCAGGCTCCGAGGGGCCCGGGAAAGAAAACACTCTCGTCAGGCTCCACGCAATGCAAGCTCGTACAAACACACACACCAAAACACTTTAGCAGAGGGAGGGGGGAAAGTTACAGTGTGTGTGTGTGTGTGTGTGTGTGTTTATAAGTGTGTTGAAGGCGGGTTAGGTGTGTTATCAGCTCTGGGTGTTTTTTGTGCGGTTGTTCAGGCAGGTGTCCTGTCATGTCTCAGCGCACGCTCATAAAGTTTTCATTGTCAGAAGTTCAGCTCCTGCAGCCCTCACTGCAAAAACTCAAATGTCTTACCAAGAATATTTGTCTTATTTCTAGTCAAAATGTCATTTCTAGTCAAAACAAATCTCAATATACTTAAAATAAGACTCATCACATTAAAAAGTAGCTTGTTTTTAGACACTTTTTAACTTCTTTCAAGGATATTTTCACTTGAAATAAGTAACTTGCTTTCACTTTTTCATGATTTTTCTACTTATTTCAAGTGAAAACAAGTGAAAATAATCTAAAAACAAGTTAATTTTTAGGTGATGAGTCTTATTTTAAGTGGAAAGAGATTAGTTTTGACTAGAAATGAGACATTTTGACATGAAATAAGACACATTTTTTGCAGAATTTATGAGCATTTGAAAGGGGTCACTCACTACAGGACTCCTGTATGTGCATATGTGTGTATGCGTGTATGTGCATGTGTGTGTATATGAAATAAGAAAGCTGAGCACACTGCAAAACTCAAAATCTTTTCAAGAATATTTGTCTTATTTCTTGTTAAAATGTTTCATTTCTAGTCAAAACTAATCTCTTTCCATTTAAAATAAGACTCATCACCTAAAAGTTAACTTGTTTTTAGATAATTTTCACTTGTTTCAAACACATTTTCACTTGAAATAAGTAGAAAAATCGTGAAAAAGTGAAAGCAAGTTTTTTGTGCTTGTAATAAGGAAGAAAAACTTGCTCCACTCTCATTTTTCTACTTATTTCAAGTAAAAATTTGTTTGAAACAAGTGAAAATGATCTAAAAACAAGTTAATTTTTAGGTGATGAGTCTTATTTTAAGTGGAAAGAGATTAGTTTTGACTGAGAAATGAGACATTTTGACAAGAAATACGACAAATATTCTTGAAAAGATTTTGAGTTTTGCAGTGCTCAGCTTTCTTATTTCATATATACACACATGCACATACACACATGCACATACAGGAGTCCTTGTGTAGTGATTGACCCCTTTCAAATGCTCATAAATTCTCACCCACATACAGTATGTAAACACGCGCGTTCCCTGAACACATCGCCACACGTGTTTTAGCTTTACATGGCGCTGGTGTCGCTGTAATCTCTGTTAATTATTAACATGCGGGGGCTGCTCACTAAACAATAGTGTAGATAGGGACATGTTTTTTATAGACACACACTTAAAAAGCTTTCCTGAAAATCTCTTGTATGTCCAGTATTTGTGTGTCTGTGTGTGTGCACTTCAGGTCTATAAAGTGTATGAATGTGATATCTTTATGGTTTTGACTGATACTGGGCCGTTGGGTCTCGTGATAAGTTTTTATCTTATCTCTGTTGTTCCCGGCGATTCGTCCGATAGCGCGTCTGCTTCAGGAGGACGATGAGGCGTTTATGGTTCATCTGCAATTAAAAGAAAAGAAGAGACGCCAAAACGTGGGAATGTTGAAAACTTTTATTGAGGAAAACTCTTTCCAGAAACTTAACATGACCCACTGAGAGGTGTTTCTAATATTTTGCCCACTTATTTAGCTATGTAAATTAAGGTGATTAAAATCATCCATATAACCCAAGGCATTAAATATAGATAAATTAATTAACATAATCTCATCAACAATTAATCTGGTTCATAAACAACAGATATTATATTGCTTATTGGCAGGTCATGGTGTTATATTGAATGAATATAACGGCTGACTCTTGACCTGAAGTGGTAAATCAATATGTTCATTCAGGAAGTCAAAATGGGATTGACATGGATTTATCTCATCATCTCAGGAGTTTTAGATATTGGAAATGATTTACACATGGCGCACAATGTTATAAATCCTAATGCATCAGCTTGTGCAAGGATAAAAATGTCAACAAAAGACGTAGCTGCGTCTCTGAGATGCTTTTGTTTTGAAGGACTGTGCACAGCTTCTGTGATAAGTTATTATCAGTGTGCACTGTGCAAGTCTCTGTCTGAAACAATCCCACACTGCAGATGATCTGTGCTGCAGTTTGCATGCTTTGACTGGAGGCAGCCAACTCTGTGTGTGCAGCCCTGTTACTGTTATCAATGACGTTGGGTTTTTATTATTGATGTTTTATTTATAGAAAAAGCTTCACAGTGGAGAGACTTCACTTCCTTTAGGTTTCCAGCAGCACAAATAGGCCTATATAAACATTGGAGTTGTTCAGATGAATGAATGTGATAAATTCAAAGTTATTAAAGTGATACGCCAACATTTTTTTTTTCGTGTCTTGCCTCACTCCCGAGTCCATGACAAGCAGATAGACACCATCCTTTCGACTGTGCGTGGAGTAACAAGGGAGATAGAGCCGTATCGCCCGTAATTAGCTTAGCTCAAACACTGGAAGTGTATGGGTAGTGTTAGCCTGCCTCCACCTAAAGTCATCAGAGAAACTCTTCAGCAACTCTAAACGGAAACCGGCGGGCCGATCTTCGTCTCAGAGCTGACAAAACTCTCCGGTAAGGCATCTTGAGCGGTCAAATGCCGGTAACGGGACGAGATCGGTCAAAACGGAGGGTTCAAGCAAAGACGGTTTATTTTGGTTCAAGCTAGCTACATCGAGGGTAGGTTAGCTTCCTATTTCAAAGTAAAAGCACAAATTTTATCGTCATGGTTTTCTGTATGTAAAGGGCAACGGGTGTTTTATTTTGTGAAAGTAACCGGAAGTGCGTTGGTCACAACGGCTAGCTTGAGTAGCGCCGAATTCGTCCGAACAAAATTGTAAACAGCTGGTATTTAGACAAATTAACGACACACTGCTGATCTAAACGGCTACTTTCTCGCCTAAAAATGTTTGAAATGTCGATAAAGTGATATATTTACAGAGTTTAGAGCTAAAATGAAATCAGCTTCTGACTGCTGATTTCGGCTTGGGTAGGAGGCAGGCTAACACTACCCATACACTTCCAGCGTTTGAGCTAAGCTAATTACGGGCGATACGGCTCTATCTCCCTTGTTACTGCACGCACAGTCGAAAGGATGGTGTCTATCTGCTGGTCATGGACTCGGGAGTGAGGCAAGACACATAATTTTTTTTTTTTTTTAATTGGCGTATCCCTTTAAAGTTAAATATTTCTATAATCTCCCATCAAAAAAAAAAAAAAAAAGCGTCAGAGGTGAAAGAGCAGAGAGCAGAGAGAGAGACAGGTCTGTGGCTTTACAGTGAGTTACAGTCATTTACTGCCAGTCAGCCCCTCACGCATCATTAAACACAAGAGAAATGGCTCCAAACAACCAACCAACCCCACCCTCCTCTATTCCTCTCTCTCTCCTCCTCCTCTTCTGCTTGTCCTTCACCACCTCCTGCCCTCATCATGTCCTCCCTCCCTTCCCTCCCCGTCTGCCCCAGAGATAGGGACAGATTTATGGGGAAGGTAAGACATGTTGTCCTGCTGCAACGCTCCGGTCTCAGGTCTCAGCAGCAGACAGTAGTTTTCTCAGACTGTTAGTGGGTGTATACATGTGTGTGTGTGTGTGTGTGTGTGTGTGTGTGTGTGTGTGTGTGTGTGTGCATGTGTGTGTGTAGTATATTGTTTTTGGAGGTTGTTTAAAGAACACCCTATCAGCACACAATTAGAGGGGACATGAGGGAGGGAGAAAGCTGTGATAAGAAAAAGAGAGAGGCCTTTGTGTTGCGAGCTCCGACAACAATGCCAGACAGACGAACAGCACAACTGATGAATGATGAAATTCTAATTTATCACCAGAGCCGGTGATAAATTTTAACATGCAGGTCAGCAAAAGCTTAGAGAGAAAGAAAGAAGGAAAAACGCCCTTTGGACTCAGGGCTCTACTAATGGGATTTGATTCTTTCTTTTTTCATATTTACATTTGAACCAACTTGGATATATTCACTTATTTTTATCAGGCTTGCATTGTAATAAAATTGTAAGCACCTTTATTTTTAAGCTTTATAATGAAGAAGTGTGAAAGTATTCACCTTAAATCCAGGCTTTTCAAAATAAAGTGTCAGTCAGTCACAGTTTTTAGCTTTGCAGCTTTGCAAATGTTAGCACGTTTAACAGCATAAGAAGTTACAGTTGTAAACATAGTAAATATTATAGCCTATCTGCTAAATATTAGCATGTTAGCTTTGTCAGAGTCTTAGCATTTAGCTCAAAACAGCCTCACAGAGCTGCTAGCATTGCCAACCATGTTAATAATGATTGTTTTAGGTCATAGAATAACTAAAATTATCTATTTTGTGAACTGAACTTTCAACTTTTGCAGCAGCAATTTATAACACAAGTCGTAAAACTTCAAGATACACAAAACTGACCACCAGGATTATATCATACATGGCTTATTTCAACTCATTAGCGTGTTAATTAGCACAAGATTAAGACATATTAGCGTATTAATCAATGCATTATCTCCAATTGTCCTAGTTTTGAGCTTATCTGGATTAATTGCACACTTATTTTTCCCTTTCCCAGCATGCAACTGCCACCCCATGGGCTCTATGCCCTTCCACCTGGCGGACGGCTCGCCCTGCGACCCCGCCAACGGAAACTGCATCTGCAAACCCGGAGTGGGAGGAGCCCACTGCGACAGGTGCATGGTGGGATACTGGGGTTTCCACGACTACGGCTGTCGTCCGTGTGACTGCGCAGGAGACTGTGATCCGTTCACTGGAGACTGCATGTTCGGGTGAGTGGGAAAAAAAACTTTTTTAAAGGGATACGCCAACATTTTTCTTCGTGTCTTGCCTCACTCCCGAGTCCATGACCAGCAGATAGACACCATCCTTTCGACTGTGCGTGCAGTAACAAGGGAGATAGAGCCATATCGCCCGTAATTAGCTTAGCTCAAACGCTGGAAGTGTATAGGTAGTGTTAGCCTGCCTCCTACCCGAGCCGAAATCAGTGAGAAGCTGATTTTATTTTAGCTCTAAACTCTGTAAATATATCACTTTATCAACATTTTTAGGCGAGAAAGTAGCTGTTTAGATCAGCTGTGTGTCGTTAATTTGTCTAAATACCAGCTGTTTACAATTTTGTTCGGACGAATTCGGCGCTACTCAAGCTAGCCGTTGTGACCAACGCACCTTGCTTGAACCCTCCGTTTTGACCGATCTCGTCCCGTTAGCGGCATTTGACCGTTCAAGATGCCTTACTGGAGAGTTTTGTCAGCTCTGAGACGAAGATCGGCCCGCCGGTTTCTGTTTAGAGTTGCTGAAGAGTTTCTCTGATGACTTTAGGTGGAGGCAGGCTAACGCTACCTATACACTTCCAGTGTTTGAGCTAAGCTAATTACGGGCGATACGGCTCTATCTCCCTTGTTACTGCACGCACAGTCGAAAGGATGGTGTCTATCTGCTGGTCATGGACTCGGGAGTGAGGCAAGACACAAAAAAAAAAAATGTTGGCGTATCCCTTTAAATATTATATTATGATGTTGTTTCAGTTCTGATAACAGAGATTTCTTTTAAAACCTGTAAAGTCTGAGATATTAAACTTGTTGGATAAACAGGAGTTTTATCAGATTTGTTCAGTGGTCGCAGTGGTTGTTGCCTCCTCGGTCGAGCAACATTTGTTTAGTGCAGATTAACATTCCTACACCCACATGTGTGTGTGTATGTGTGTGTATGCATGTGATAATGTTGGTGTGTGATAATGTGTTTGTGCAGCTCCGATCTGGACCTGTACAACTTGGAGGGAAACTCCAGCGAGCCGGTCCGGATCTTCAGAGCAGACGAACTCTTCTCTGCCCTCCACTACTCAGGTGAGACAGTGGGACAGTGTGTGTGCGTGTGTGTGCATGTGAAAGAGAGAGAGGCAGTGTGTGTGTGTGTGTGTGTGTGTGTGTGTGTGTGTGTGTTACTCATGTTCCTCCACAGTCCAGTGACCAAGCATTAATGGTTAAGTAATGAAAGTCTTGATAGGGCCATAGAAGGACATGGAACAAAGATGGTTGTGTGTGTCTGTCCGTCTGTTCTTGTACTTACTACGTTGTGAGGACCGGAACGAGTTTTTAACCAACAGAGTGAGGACATTTTTGGGAAGTGAGGACATTTTTGGGAAGTGAGGACATTTTGGCCTCGGTCCTCACTTTTTCCCAAGGGCTGCTTGAGGGTTAAGACTTTAGGTCATAATTAAGCAATACATCACGACAGGCCGTGGTAATGGCTAAGGGGCGTTCTTCAGCCCGATGGTTACCAATAATGACAATATAAAAGAGGAATACGCAATCAATTTCATGTAGTTTTATTCAACCAGAAATACATATTATCCAATAAAATAGCCCCACAGTTAAGAAAATAGCTCCACCTCTCCAGACGTTGACTCCAAGTTAGCTCTGCATCTCGTCTTTTCCTCCGCTTTTTTTTCAGGTGAAAGTCGCTGCTCAGTCCCCTCTACCGTTGTTAACCCTCCCCGGAGGTGAAAGTTAACCGTAAACATGTGAATTCAACTACTTTAGTCCACTTTAACATTGTAAAAACACAGACCGGATACATGACAACAACTTCCATTCATACCAGTCATACCAGTCGTGCCTGACGCGGAGTGATAGCCTACGCTGTGATAAGGCTTTAGAATAGTAGCCGTGGTATATGCTCATTATACCACGGTTAACAACCAATCAGATTGCCGGATTTCACCTTTCCGTTTTATAATTAGGTTTAAATTAGGTTAAGAGTAGCTAATGGTTAAGGTTAGGCATTTGTTTTGGATGATTAAGGTTAGGGTTAGGGGCTAAAGGGAATACATTATGTCAATGAGTGTCCTCACAAAGATAGCATTACAAGGATGTGTGTGTGTGTGTGTGGAAATGTGTGTGTGTTTCTACGCATGGATGGTTTCCAAGTGTCCCTTCTCTTAGACCCCCCCCCCACCACCACCACCACCACCATGTAACTGCAGCTATCATAGGCACATTCCTCACCGGACACACACACACACACACACTGTTCTTGCATTCTTAGGACGCCTTGCACAGTATCTTAGACCACACACACACACACACACACACACACACACACACACACACACACACACACACGACGTCAGTTATTTTACAAATATTAAATGTGTCTGTGTTTGTTTGTCCCCTGCAGAGAAGTGTGAGTGCAAAGAGCAGGCGCTGACCAACAGCAAACTCTTCTGCACCATGAATTACGCGTACGGTAAGAACGAATGACGTCTTTTAAAATTCCATCAGTCATTTCTTTCTTTTTTTCTTTTTTCTTATGTTTTATTTTTAGCTTTGTATGTACCATGTCTCAAAATAGAAGTATGTTTTGGTTTTATTCTATAACGTCAGTCCCATGGGTCCAACACCAAAATCGTCAGAACACTCAAAATAAAAGCAAGGTCATCAGGGTTCATTCGAGGGGGGAAATCCATCCAATAACTATTCATAACTGGACTCAAAGTGATGGTCCAAGTGACTCACAGCATTCCCTGTGTTGTTCACTGATTTCGCTCCAATCCCTCCAGGGGAAAAGCGTTTTATAACTAATCTGAATTTCATATCAATCTGTATGAATCACATTAAAACTCTAAACTTTTTTGAAATTTGTCCAGCGACCTTGAAAGTTGGCCACGTCAGCCATCTTCTCCATTAATGTCTAACCGAGTTTTATATTTCTACAGAAAGACAGTAAATCCTTCTTCTTTTGTTCTTAAAGGGATAGTACAACATATTGCCATAATCCCTATCCCTATATTAATTATCGGTGCATGTTGTTTTGAGATCGGCGGGGCAGAGACGTGAGCTGCTCAGTGAACACAATGGAGGTGAACGGTATCAACTCATCAAACTCATGAAATACACAATCCAACAACTCCAAAACGCTCTGGTGGACAAGTTGTGAACTGCACATTCACCACGCTATGAGATAATAACGTATAATTATGTAACATTACAACACATGAAGCAAATAACTCTACTGGACAACTACTGGACTGTAGTTTCGGCTGCATTTGCTTCCAAAACAACTCTGTCTGGTAACGTTGTGTTATTATCTCATAGCGTGGTGAATGTGCAGGTCACAACTTGTCCACCAGAGCGTTGTGGAGTTGTTGGATTGTGTATTTGATGAGTTTGATGAGGGACAGGGGACCTGTACCGTTCACTGAGCAGCTCACGTCTCCGATCTCAAAACAAAATGCACCGATAATTAAAGATAATGAACCTACTGCTACGACTATAGGGATTATGGCGATAGGCGAATTTGCCAAAATGTTGAACTATCCCTTTAACAAGTGTTCACTTCACTTGCTGTGGTGACTTGCAAATCACATCTGTGGTCTCTCTCTCTCTTCCCGACTTGTTAGTGCTGAAGGTGAAAGTGCTGTCGGCCCACGATAAGGGCTCCCACGCCGAGGTGGAGGTCAAAGTTCAGAAGGTGCTCAGTCAGAACACCAAGCTGAAGATACAGCGAGGGCGAGTCACCCTTTACCCCGAGTCCTGGACCGCGCGGGGCTGCACTTGTCCCATCCTCAACCCAGGTCAGAAACAGATTCACACTGAACAGAACAGTTTAAAGGCATACACCAACATTTTATTTTTCGTGTCTTGCCTCACTCCTGAGTCCATGACCAGCAGATAGACACCATCCTTTCGACTGTGCGTGCAGTAACAAGGGAGATAGAGCCGTATCGGCCGTAATTAGCTTAGCTCAAATGCTCGAAGTGTATAGGTAGTGTTAGCCTGCCTCCTACCCCAGAAGCTGATTTCATTTTAGCTCTAAACTCTGTAAATATTCCACTTTATCAACATTTCAAACATTTTTAGGCGAGAAAGTAGCCGTTTAGATCAGCAGAGTGTCGTTAATTTGTCTAAATACCAGCTGTTTACACTTTTGTTCGGACGAATTCGGCGCTACTCAAGCTAGCCGTTGTGACCAACGCACTTCCGGTTACTTTCATAAAATAAAACACCCGTTGCCCTTTACATACAGAAAACCATGACGATAGAAGTTGTGCTTTTACTTTGAAATAGGAAGCTAACCTACCCTCGATGTAGCTAGCTTGAACCAAAATAAACCGTCTTTGCTTGAACCCTCCGTTTTGACCGATCTCGTCCCGTTACCGGCATTTGACCGCTCAAGATGCCTTACCGGAGAGTTTTGTCAGCTCTGAGACGAAGATCGGCCCGCTGGTTTCTGTTTAGAGTTGCTGAAGAGTTTCTCTGATGACTTTAGGTGGAGGCAGTGGAAGCTAACACTCCCTATACACTTCCAGCGTTTGAGCTAAACTAATTACGGGCGATACGGCTCTATCTCCCTTGTTACTGCACACACAGTCGAAAGGATGGTGTCTATCTGCTGGTCATGGACTCGGGAGTGAGGCAAGACACGAAAAATAAAAATGTTGGCGTATCCCTTTAACAGAGTGTTGTATGTATGTGTGCGAACCGTCCTTGACATTTGACCTCATTTCTCAGGGGTGGAGTATCTCGTGGCGGGACATACGGACCGTAAGCAGGGCCGCCTCCTGGTCAACATGAAGAGCTTCGTCAAGCCGTGGAAAGCCAGTTTGGGGCGCAAAGTCCTCACGCTACTCAAGACGGACTGCAACTGGTAGACGGGACGGAGTTTAAAAACGCTGGAGGAGACACACACACGGACTGACGAGACTGTTTTCTAGCTGAACAAAGCCGTGGATTCTTGTTTTCTTTGTCCTCCAGATGTGGAATACAGTACGAGTCGCACAGGATTTCTACGGGGAAACCGGGACAGACAGACATTTGAATACCCGATCCGCCCCACCCTCCGTTTCTTCTGCTGTTGTCCAATGAGAGCATAAAGCTATAGCGGTGGACTGCACAAAGCTAAAAGCACACAGGATGTAATTTTTTTTTTGTGTGTGTGTTAAAAGACGTATCTGCCTCTGCATCTGAGCAAAAACTGTCACTCTTACATTCTCATGTAGGATTCATTCAAGCAAATGTTTCTGTTGCTGCCGCAGCTCCAGATATCGAGGACTTTTCCGCGCTACGACCAAGAGTTCGTCATTTTGAGTGACTGAATGGACCCATTGACATATTAAAACACACACACACGAACAAACAAACACACAAAAGTGAATTCCCTCCTTTCTGCAGCACTTTAGCCTAAGACGGACTGAGGGGAATACATTACGGACACATGATGACGACGAGAGGATAGATTTGCATGTGTGTGTTTGAAAAACATACAAATGCAGTATGTCTATATCCTCTATCTATGTGCTGCTTTTACAGTGGACACACAGAAAGCAGCAATGTGTGTGTGTATATGTGTGTGTGCAGGAGACACGATGTGCAAAGCACCCAGAGTGACGCTGAACAAGCCATACAAGCCACTACAGGTGGTTAAATCTTAGCCAGTCCAGGTGTGCCTGTGTTGAAATCAGAGTGAATGGGTTTTACCCCAAACGTGAATGTATTTGCCTGACTGTTTTTGCAAAATGTGTGTGTGCATGTGAGCTAGACAGAGAGAGAGAGAGAAAGAAAAAGAGAGAAAGAGAGGTTGAATGCAGCAGTATCCTACAGTACGAGCACAGTCCAGATTCAGTCCAGCTCTTAAGCTTCTCTCTTTAGGTTTGTGTACACTTTCAACAAAAAAACAAAACAAAAAAACAGCCGTTCCAATGTTTATGATTACGTTACGTACTGTATATTGATTCATCTCATATTACACTCCACTGCTGAATTCAGAAAATCCTTGTTATTCCTTCCTTTGTGCTCCTGTACAGTATTATTTGTATATATCTATATAAATATTATTGTTCATCTTTCTCTCTTCTGTTTGAGTCTTATTTTAAGGAGATTTGGCCAGCAGCTCTATTGGTTGTAATGATGTAGGTAAAGAAGTAATTAGCTGTTCTGTAAACCCCTCTCCCAAACAGTAATTACCAAAGTAGGCTTATGTTTGAGGCCACAGTCTGAGCAATTATCCTTTATATAAAGAATGAGGGTGTTGTCTCTTTTAGCACTTTCCCAAAGGGAAAAATGCAAAAAAACAAATAGAAAATGTACACTGTTAGCATGTCTGGCTAACTATCTTACTAGGTATGTAAAAGCAAGGTTACTCTGTAATGCTTCACACAGCTAAGGCATTAAAACATTACAAAGGGCACAAAAACAATTTAAAAGAGAAGCATTTTGAAATAATGAACAGAACATTTAAAATCGAAGAGAAATAACAACACAAATTTACTGTAACCGTAAGTAAATAATGTGTATTTCATAAGGTTTTTTTATGTATTTTGGTGTTAAAAATGCATTTTAATCAATCTTTTCTCTGAGAAATCGGGGTAGATTTTTTTTTCTCTGACCTTTCCCGAGTGGGAGCTCCGGCATGAGGTGGTGTTCGATTGCACTTTTCCAAGTTGGAGGTCAGAAAGACCCGCGTTCCAAGTTGCCTTGAACGCAGACAGCAAGTTGACCAATAAAAGATTAAAAGATAGCAAACTAACCAAACATGAGTAAAGATAGCAAGCTAAACAATAGAAGTGTGGGCTTTTAATTGCTTCGACTGCCGAACTGACCCGGCTTATAGCTATGAGACAGGCTTTTAATCAACTTTGAACAAATCTTATGCTCAACAAAGGTGTGATATACTATCAAATTGCTCTATTCTTACTGTTTAAAACAAACGTTCATTCAGAAGTTTAATCGGCACCAATTATTAAACATCTAAACAATCAGTTGCGTGCTTGTTGAGAACTCTAGCACGAATTAAGCAGCTTAGAAACGTCTCAAACGGGCGATCGTGGGCTTTGGGAAGTTTTGTACATTCAGAAGAACTTGCAGAAAATAGAAGTAGACCCGGCTTCTGTTTGAGACTCGACTTTTATTTGCGCAAACCTGACGAGCCAGACTCGGGCCTTTTGGGACTCAGCTTTTATTTGAGAATTTATCTTTTGCCCAGCAATACAAGAAAAAGCTTAGCTGCCCCTTATTTACATGGACTGTACTGTATCAGCAACAGGGTAGTTTTATCTTCAACATGAGCCGGCTATTGTCGTGGCCATTATTTTTTACATGCCAGCTTCAGTGTACATAGCTACCAAGCTGCCTACAACTGACAAAATCAGTGGACAACAATTGCTTTTTGACTACCTCTTATCTAAAAATCAAGAACCCACAGTGTAATCAGCAGCTGTCGTTGATGCTAAACTGCAAATGTGTCACGCAGGTAGAGAAAGCTCAGCGGGCGTAGCAGCAGCAGAACCACTGAGATGTGGCAACACAAAGACACATTGTTAAACCACATTTATCATTTTGTACTTGGGAGTTTGTTGTCTAACTCTGCTGCCGTGTGACCAAAGTTGCTTGGTCACTGAGCAGTTGCAGTATCTTTCTGTGTCATTGAAACCTTGTTGCAGATCTGAACAATCCACCAAACTCTCAACAACAGCTGATATAACCGTCCAGGCCTTGAAATACTTCACGTAAATTGGACAAAAATATCCTTATCACCCTGCTCTTTCTTTTTCTCTCTCACACACACACACCTCCCTTTCCTTTCCTCTCTGTGTGTCCCTTCAGATTAAGTCATCCATCACTCTCCCTCCCAAAACACTCACCCCTACATTCACACAGCGCCACAGAATGTAGACCATAACAGAGAGCGCCCGGTGGCGAGCACACACACACACACACACACACACACACACACACACACACACACACACACACACACACACACACACACACTCTGTTTACACTGCAAAAACTCAAAATCTTACCAGGAATATTTGTCTTATTTCTAGTCAAAACAAATCTCTTTCCACTTAAAATAAGACTCATCACATTTAAAAAGTAGCTTGTTTTTAGACACTTTTTTACTTTTTTCAAGCTTGAAATAAGTAGAAAAAATCTGACAGTGGATCAAGTTTTTCTTTCTTATTAATACCAGCACAAAAAACTTGCTTTGACTGGCAGATTTTTCTACTTATTTCAATTGAAAATTAGTTTGAAACAAGTGAAAACTGTCTAAAAACAAGTAAATTTTTAGGTAAAATAAGACTCATCACCTAAAAGTTAACTTGTTTTTAGATTATTTTCACTTGTTTCAAACTAATTTTCACTTGAAATAAGTAGAAAAAAATGATAGTGGAGGAAGTTTTTCTTCCTTATTACAAGCACCAAAAAACTTGCTTTCACTTTTTCACGATTTTTCTACTTATTTCAAGTGAAAATGTGTTTGGAACAAGTGAAAATGATCTAAAAACAAGTTCATTTTTAGGTGATGAGTCTTATTTTAAGTGGAAAGAGATTAGTTTTGACTGAAAATTGAGACATTTTGACAAGAAAGAAGACAAATATTCTTGGAAAGATTTTGAGTTTTTAGCAGTGTGGGTTTAGGCTTTAGAGTGCGTACTGTTTTCCACCTCCACCTCCTCCTCCTCCTCCGTCCTCCTCGCCCCGGTCGCTCGCTCGCCATGACGTGGTTGGCCGAGAGGTGTGGACACATTCCTGGCGCATCGAGCGAGCGCTGCGCGGCAGGCCGGGTCAGAGGTCACTCACCTGTCTGCCGGCCTCGCCTCGCCAAGGAGAGGTGAGGTGAGCGAGGAGGGGGGTGGGGGGTCAGTGGAGGATGTTTTCTCTCACAGCCGAGGCCGGATATAGGCTATAGCCTCTTGTACCCACGTTTTTTCCTCATTCGCGGCCCATTCACAGATCTGTGGCAGAAGGGGTCAACGGCTCCTCCTCGTTCTCCGCCGGGCTGTTTCCAGACAGCAGGGGAAGGGGTGAACGAGTGCATACAGGAAGAGGAATGTGTCTGGAAGGAATGCCTCAGTGCCAGCGGAGGAAAGTAACTGAGTACTTTTACTGCAAGCTCTGTACTTGTACAGTATGTCACTGTCTTATTATAGTTTTACACTGCAAAAAACTCAAAATTTTTCCAAGAATATTTGTCTTATTTCTTGTCAAAATGTCTCATTTCTAGTCAAAACGAATCTCTTTCCACTTAAAATAAGACTCATCACTTGTTTTTAGATCATTGTCACTTGTTTGAAACAAATTTTCACTTGAAATAAGTAGAAAAATCTGCCAGTCAAAGCAAGTTTTTTTGTGCTGGTAATAAGAAAGAAAAACTTGCTCCACTGTCAGATTTTTCTACTTATTTCAAGTGAAAATCTGCTTGAAAGAATTGAAAAGTGTCTAAAAACAAGCTACTTTTTAATGTGATGAGTCTTGTTTTAAGCATAATGAGATTTGTTTAGACTAGAAATGACATTTTGACTAGAAATAAGACAAATATTCTTGGTAAGATATTTGAGTTTTTGCAGTGTAGTCACTTGTTACTTCACAGATGGAGACTTTCCACTAGTAAAACATCATTATAAGCTGATTAAACCACGTATCCTGTTAGAAAAACCAATAAAGAGGTCCCCCACCCACTTTGGCTTTTGACCTCTCATAAAACAGCAGTCTATTGTTGGACTTCCTAGACATGTTTCAGATGTCTAATACAAGTTTTATTATGACTGTAATGCACATTTTAAAACATATTTCCAGAAACTCTGCAAGAGAAACCCATATTTGGGATGTAACGATTCACTCAACTCACGATTCGATTCGATTCACGATTTTTTGAAGCTCTGTTTATGTCTGTGAGTACTTTTACCCATGCTCTGTACTTGTATGTGACTGTCTTATAGTTTTTAGTCACTTGTTACTTCACAGATGGAGACTTTCCACTAGTAAAACACCATTATAAGCTGATTAAACCAAGTAACCAATAAAGAGGTCCCCACCCACTTTGGCTTTTGACCTCTCATAAAACAGCAGTCTATTGTTGGACTTCCTAGACATGTTTCAGATGTCTAATACAAGTTTTATTAGGACATTTTTAAACATATTTCCAGAAACTATGCAAGAGAAACCCATATTTTCACCCAATACTCTGGGGCAGACATCACATTACTAGTTGGGTAGCCTACATTGTAGATTAACACTTGGTTATGCTAACCCTTCCTAGTTGAAGAATATCCAACAAGATGCTACAAATAAGTCACATACTTTATGTCTGTCGTGATTTACTTGCTAAATGTTTTCATTTCTGTCACATTGTAGACTTTATTTATCATATACCAACTTTACAACAACTTTATAACCAAGCTATTTGGTGCACACATTAAAGGGACAACGAGGAGTTTCTATTTGGTTATAAAAAAGTCTCATATTAATATGGATGAATCTATGTTACCACTTGTTAATGGGCCCATTTTCGATAAATATATCGTTTTGTCTCTATCGTTATTTTGTTATTATTAGTGGTGGTGGAAATGTTGGTCGAGCCGACCAGCGTTTCTTTACCTTCGGTTTCGTGGCGAGTCATGAGAATAACGCCGCCGAATCGCCGTTTATGGTCGGAACTACGACGGTATGTGATCATCTTCGAACCTCTGACTTTAATTCTTGATGAATGAAAACATGAGTCTGTCTTGTGTGTGAAAACGCTTCGCTTTTCCAAAACTCCTCGTTGTCCCTTTAAATATATGCATGTAAGATGTAATGTAATGTAAATGTAACATATTTCTCAAGTTTAAATTGTTGCTCAGCATCCAACAAAAATGTCAAATTGTCCAATACACCCCTATTAATTATCTGGCAAATCCTGTGAAATGTATCCTGTGACCCACTATAGATAGCCTGATGGCTCACTGGATTATTATCTATATCCTCATTCTGTTACAACAGGAAAATGCTCCTTACACGCTAATAGATAGGGACTTTAAATGGACTTTAATTTTGAAATAATAGATTATATTTCAAGTGTTGTTTGTATCCTCCATCACGGCTCCGGTCAGACCTCCAGGTGGAGGCGTTTGACGTGGTGGGAACTGTCCTTGAGGTGAAGACACAACACAAGCACGAGCTGAACCATGGACTTCCTCTCTCACTCTCTTTCTCACTCTTTCTCAGTCTCTCTCTCGCACATTGTCCTCAGATTGACTGTTCATTCTCAGCCTGTGATGGAGATGTCCTGTGGGGGGTTGCATGGTGTGGGAAACTATAGTTGATGAATGAGTGTTTGGCATGCTCGCACAGATGCATAGTTTTGCTCCCGTATAGTTTAACATGTGTGTGTGTGTGTGTATTATTGTAGTAATGGCAAATGCATGCATGTGTGTATAAGTGTGTGTGCGTGCCTGTATGAGCACAATGCCCCACTTGTGTTGCTATAGAATAGAGTTATGGCCTTTGTCCTATGAGCATTCTTGTGTTGCTATTGGCCCCGGAGCGCATGGCAGCTCCCGCGGGCTCGGGGACAATAACTCCCCCACCCTCCCCTCCTCTCGCTGCATGGGAGTCACAATGCCCCTCTTTGGCAGCACCCATCACCCTGAGACAGACGCCCTGAAACCGGTCTGCTATGGGTGTCACACGGCAACCGGCACCCAGAGGTCCTGCCTGGACTGGGGTTCCTCCAGCCACCATGCAGCCATTCATAAATTTCATTATTATGTGTCAAAGGTAAAGTTATTAGTTATATTAGCTTCTTACCGCTCCTATAAATTCTGTAATATTCGCCTATATCCAAGGCGTATACCCAAAGTAAATTGAATGCTGTTCTTGAACTGTTTGGAGAATATGGATGGGCTTGGTCTCTTTTGAAAGGTAACACTCTGAAGTTTTTCCCCAAACTGAAAGAATCACTGTAATCCTGCGTTCACGCTGCAGGAACTCGGGAGAAAAAAAAACATGGATACCTGAAGGAAGTTTGGCATATTGTGGCTCATAGCTGAATATGAAAAATAAATGCAGCAGTAAATTATGTTTATTTTGGAGGAGAGGAGACGCCGCAGATGAGTGCACATATAATGTTATAGCCTTGATAACAGTTAAACATTATTTCCGTCACATACGAGGAACACAATTTCACACCATACAACAATCACAGCTCATCACAGCTTAATATAAACGTATTTCATATAGGCTACTGCAATATTACACAAAAAATATGCATTAAAACTTCAACAAATAACTTAAAATTTCTAAATTCTAACCGTTTAAGACGAGGGCTGCCATGTTTTGATGTTGTCGTGATGTCAAGTCGGAAAGTCGGAGCTCTGAAATGATACCCGAGTTTCCGACCTGTAATTTCCGAGTTCGACGCCGTTCAATTCATTTTTTACAACTCGGAGCTCGTTTTTCCGAGTTGTCTTGAACGCAGCATAAGTGCTACTACCATTGAGTAATCTAAGTTGTTGGAACACACTGAAGTAGAATGTTTTTATTCTCGCGTGAATTCTTTTTTTTTTGCAATCAGATGCCTGCAGATGAGTGTATAGCTGGGAATTTTAGCTGGAAAACACAATGGGACCACAACATGAAGCCTTACCTGGCCCCAGTTCAAATTTGATAACAATCCTGCAGAAAATGAGTATTTTACACATGTTTTTCTCAGTGTAGCCTATGTCTAGGTGTTTTCCTAAAGTTGCCATTAGGGGACAATTCATGCGCCAAAGTGCAGCATTTGCATTGTTACGCATGAAGATGGCAGTGTTGCCTTTTCCTAGCCTACTAATGGTTGCGGCATTAAGACTTGAAAAATGTTGGTACTAGGCTACTTTCTGATGATGAGACACTGTTTACAACGAGTTTCCGGGCTGTTTTATACACAACTTAGACGGCAAGACAATACAGGAAAATGTGTTTTATTACACTTTATGTTAAGTCGATCTATCAGTGTTGTGTGTAGCATTTCTTTAGGGCAGCCTGAGCGAAACAGTGACTCGGTATCGGAAAGGGATGAGACTAGTAGCAAGTTAGGCTAGCTAGCAGCCTAAGCATGCTAATTTCAGCAAACGTCAGGTAAAAGAAATAACAGTAGCAAAACAAAGGGACTATCTTCCACCACTGGAGACAGTTCTTGTTAAGTAAAGGAACTGAACTTGTTATTTTTCTTTTAGACTGGTAAAAAAAAGAAAGAAAGAAAAGAAAAGACAGTTGTCATGCTAACGTTAGCCATAGCCAAACTTCCGCATAACTTCTTTAAAGTGCTAAAAAAGTGTTAGGGTGGATGTTTTTCTATATTTTTCTAACCAATACACTTGTAAATGATCTATAAAGCAAAAGTGAATGAAATATTAAGTACAACAACTCATACATAGAAAGTAGGCTATGTTTAGTTGTAACCTGATGCTGTTTTTTTGATTGTGTTTTTGATTGTGTCAGATATTAGGATACTGACATTGCGTTTCATATTTTGTTGTTTTATTCTTGTGGAATTTAATTCTATCCCCTCAGGATGAATCCATTATTAAACAGCATTTATCAGGTGTCAGATATGTCAAGTGCGTCTTTT
Source organism: Trachurus japonicus (assembly GCF_045865225.1). Taxonomy (NCBI): domain Eukaryota; kingdom Metazoa; phylum Chordata; class Actinopteri; order Carangiformes; family Carangidae; genus Trachurus; species Trachurus japonicus. Next base: position 4,911,086 of record NC_140929.1, read on the forward strand.
ACCTGTCAACTTAATGTTGGGTTTGTCTGTCAGCAGGTTGAACGGCTGCCTCAACTAACAGACGGAGGGAACTAAAGGCAGAAAATATGGAAAGAGGAGGGGGATCTCTGACTCTTTTCTTCTATTTTTTTATCCTCTTTGCAGTATGTTCAGAGAGGAAGCGTGTGCTGGATAAGTGAGTCATGTGTTGAGTATTATCCCATCAGCTGTGATTCACTTATACAGAGGAAATGAGAAGATTGAGGCAAAAGGAAGCCAGACTGAGAGTCCTTCACCAGAGAGTCCTTGAAACTAAAAATATCCAGCTCTGTCCTCAGGAACCATCCACACTCTTGGGTTTTACTTAATCACACATGAACACACACACACACACACACACACACACACACACATGCATGCACACACGCATCAGGAATGCTTTTCTACCTGAGGAGTATCAGAGCAAGCCAGAACAGGGAAAGCCATGTTGACATAGCAGAGTGATTGAGACGCTACTGCTGATTATTACACAGCCATGCAAACAAGGACCTGATGTCATCGAGTCATTATGAACGTACCTGCACGTCAACGTGACAACAGGCCAGACGGTCCGGGCCAGAAAGTGAGGGAGGGAGGAAGAAAACAAAACAGCCTCCCATCATCATGACAAGTCGGGACGCCCTTAAAGGGATAGTTCACCCAAAATTCAAATTTCACTCATTATCTACTCACCCTCATGTCGACTAAGAGCTGGGAGAAGTTTCAGAGTCCTCCGTGGCTTCTCTGAGTTACGGGGGGGTCTCGGCGCAGCAGTATTTGTCCATAATGGTTGTAAATGGATACCACTTTTCTTTGTCCAAAAAGACACATCAAAAAACATCCAAATACCACCATGCTGCTCGTATGTAATGTCCCTCTTGTATTGAAGCCCTGACATGAGAAATTGTTCTGAAAAAAATTAAATAAGTCTATATTTTAAGCTTGTTTGTAGCGGAAGCTCCCAGTGTCTCAGTTCACTGCTCTTCCTGTGTCATTGCACCGACCAACGGAACAATTTCTCATGTCGGGGCTTCAATACAAGAGGGACATTACAGACGAGCAATATGGAGGTATTTGGATGTTTTTTGGTGTGTCTTTTTGTTACGAAGAAAAGTGGTATCCATTCACAACCATTATATGGACAAATACTGCTGCGCGGACCCCCTCGTAACTCAGAGAAGCCATGGAGGACTCTGAAACTTCTCACAGCCCTTAGTCGACATGAGGGTGAGTAGATAACGAGTGAAATTTGAATTTTGGGTGAACTATTCCTTTAAAAGACAGATTTAAAAAAAAAACATACAAAAAAACCTGTCGAGTAGCCAACATTAACAATTCAGGCCTGTGAGAAACTGAAGAGGAGAAATTACAGGAGATGTGTTTGTGTACAGGCTGTAGAAAGCATTTCCTCCGGCTTCAGCAGCAGCACCTGTGTTTTCACCCACCACAAAACCAACAGCGTATCCAGCTGCGTTAACACCACCGTGAAACAACCAGCAGGAACGGCTTCCTTTCACTGCAGACGATAGAGAGACCTCTTCTTAAAATGAAAACAGGCCACACAAGCCACATGTTTCTATCTAAGTGGGTGCTTACATGACATGAGTCACAGCTAGGTTGTCACTCGATCTCCAAACGTGTGAATGAATGGGTTTATAGGGAATCTATTGGCAGAAATTGATGTTTATTATTATAATTGTTAGTATAATTAGTGTATAATCACTTGAAACTTTTCATCAGAGAGATATTGATCGTCTTGGTCTGCATACAATACACTTTTGTTACCCGTAGGCCACCATAGCTTCCCCTACAGGCTTAGGGATGTTGGTATTTACACTGCTATATCCCACTTAATCCTCCACTCTGGTGCTTAAAAGCTTCTCCATTTCAATTTTTCCTCGCTTTTTCAAGAGGTTAACACTCAATGGTTTTCTGGTTTAACGACAGCGATGTGCTGATATTTTTATTTTTCGATTACGTGTATCTTTCCCGCAGCTTCCAGAGGAGTTCCTCTTCTCCATCTTTTTTTTGTAACCAGATGCCACTGTTGATGCATTTACTGTACTTGTCTTGTTCAGTCATGCAAAATTTATTCAAAACATTGTCGCTGCTGCACCTAAACACAACATTGGGTGCCAGTAAATCTAACCAGACATCAGAGGTTTAGATAAAAACAAATGTTAAAGAATACCATGGCAATATTTGGGGTTTTTTTTCTCCTTGTGCATCACATTCCTGTCTGGTAAACATGAAGTTACAACAAGTTAAGTTACATTATACACATTTACCATCCTATATTCAAGGTGTAGCTTTCTAAACTGGCTGTATAGGCTTTGTTTCTTTACAACAACCGAGAAAACAAACTTAAAAACAAACTTTATTCATAGTTTCCATTCTATCTAACACGTGTTGTGTGTATCCTTGAGTTCTGACAAACATGTTTACCATGTTTCTTGGCGCGGTACAGTAGTGCCACCAGCTGTTGATAGCGCCCGCGTCCTTGTGCGGTTGCACAGTGTAAACAAAACGCTGGCCTGCTTGTCAAAACACCGCTCCGCAATGGCGCCGCCGATGATGGTGTCGTAAAAAATTATGTTGGAAATGTCAGATTTCTGCTTGGTTTGGTGCCGCCGAAGTACATTTGTTTCTGTTGGCAGTGACATAAAGCTGCATGGTTTACGTAAATATGACGGAAAAACCAAAACAATGAGCTAAAAGGAGCAACGAGGCGAGGTCAGGCTGCAAGGTTGAGATACTATAATTCACTGCGCGCAACATCCGTGCTCAGATGATTTGATTTGCAAAGGAAAATAAGCGATGAACACTGCAAAAACTCAAAATCTTTCCAAGAATATTTGTCTCATTTCTTGTTAAAATGTCTCATTTCTAGTCAAAACTAATCTCTTTCCACTTAAAATAAGACTCATCACCTAAAAATTAACTTGTTTTTAGATAATTTTCACTTGTTTCAAACAAATTTTCACTTGAAAAAAGTTTTTTGTGCTTGTCATAAGGAAGAAAAACTTGCTCCACTATCAGATTTTTCTACTTTCAAGTGAAAATATGCTTGAAACAAGTGAAAATAATCTAAAAACAAGTTAATTTTTAGGTGATGAGTCTTATTTTAAGTATAATGAGATTTGTTTTGACTAGAAATGACATTTTGACTAGAAATAAGACAAATATTCTTGGTAAGATATATTTGAGTTTTTGCAGTGAATGCAGCTTTAAATATAGACCACAGTGAATCTACACAGGGTCCTTGCTAGTACAGTGACCGAAAAATTCATGAGTTTATGAGTGAGAGAGTGTAGATGAAAAGAGGATAGGGAAAGAGAGAGAGAGAGAGGGAGGGAGGGAGGGAGGGATAGAGGGAGGGTTAGCATGTGTGGACATGAAGGCGGGAAAGGCCCGGGGACATAGAGGGAGAAAAACATTAGCGGTGATTCACAGGCATCGCATGGCACATCAACACATACCTTCTTCTCTAAGTCACTACCAATGCTCCTTAATCTCTCCCACACAGGCCTCTGGTCCATTGTCATGAACACACTCATATTAAACACACACACACACACACACACACACACACACACACACACACACACACACACACACACACACACACACACCTGCTATCACACTAGCCCTTGTTCAGTGGAGGTTGAAACAGGCCTTGTGTGGATCAGTTCCCCACTAATCAGTACATGAGAGGGATTCTTCACATGCGTGTGTTGAGATGAAACGTCCTCCTTCGGGCACAGTTTCTGAATGAAACTCTACTCCTCCTCATTCTTCACTCTTTGAGATATTAACTTAATGTTTATCTATCTATAGGGATTCATAACGGATTTACAATGACAATCAATCAACACAGCAAAAACTCAAAATCTTACCAAGAATATTTGTCTTATTTCTATAGTCAAAATGTCATTTCTAGTCAAAACTAATCTCTTTCCACTTAAAATAAGACTCATCACATGGAAAAAGCAGCTTGTTTTAGACACTTTTTACTTCTTTCAAGCATATTTTCACTTGAAATAAGTAGAAAAATCTGACAGTGGATCAAGTTTTTCTGCAAGCATTAGAAACAAGCCAGTCAAAGCACAAAAATCTTGCTTTGACTGGCAGATTTTTCTACTTATTTCAATTGAAAATTAGTTTGAAACAAGTGAAAACTGTCTAAAAACAAGTTAATTTTTAGGCGATGAGTCTTATTTTAAGTGGAAAGAGATTAGTTTAGACTAAAATTGAGACATTTTGACAAGAAAGAAGACAAATATTCTTGGAAAGATTTTGAGTTTTTGCAGTGAACGCTTAACTTGTGCAGTTTCACCATTTAACGATTAAAGTTTTTTCTTTTTACCTGCTGTTGTGGTGGTGGTGGATGATGTTGGAGCAGTCAGAGACAGTAAAGTATTGTTTTCTTATAGCAAACACTATCTCAGTGTTGATAGCATCTACACAGTGAGTGCCAGCAGCCCCCATTAACCAGCATAAAGTGCAACATTTGCATCCCACACCAGCACACAAGACGTTAAAATACCTGGCTCCTACACCTCAGGGGCAACGGGGCAACAGATAATAAACACAGAAATGGAAGAGACGGGGCTGAAGGTAAAGTAAAGTAAGAAAAAAAGAAATTGGCATAGTTGCAGGATCACATTACCTAAGAGGGGCAGCAGCTGCAGATGGGAAGAGATGGAGGCATCTGCAATTAAAATATTCCATATGCTGCAGCTTTGGGTTGGTGCATGAACCTCCATGTGGTACTAGGCAGCTACAGTATAATGGAGATAAATGGGAAACAGAACTCGGCATATAAATATATCCAAAGACAACTAGTACAATAAATAAATACCAGCTAGCTCCAGACTGTGGAAATAAATCTATTGGGAAAATAAACTTCTAAAATTCTTCATGACTCCTAAGTTTAGAATAAGTGGATTTTTCACAGACACAACAACATTGCGATGCTGTTGTGGCAGGGAATGTGGATCTTTCTCATGTGTTGTGGGAACGTCTGAAAATAGGGATGGTGTGTATGAAAAGGGCTGAAAATGATATGAGGTTATGAATTGGCTGCTGCGACGTTTGGGTAACCTGACCTGGGATTGGGAACAACATTATAGGCCTACGACATGTAGAAAGAGCCCAGAGCGCAGTGGCTGTCAAGACTCACAGAGTGTAATGTGTAATTCTACCAGGAAAATTTAAATATGAATGTCTTTGTGGGTTCAATAAATCAGTTTAACTCACAGTGGTTGGCTACTGTACTGGTTTGGCTCCTGTTTTGTGGCGATAAAGTCATTGGGGGCAACACTGGAGTGTAAATAGTGCAACGCTCCCCTCTAGTGGTATAAATATGACACTGCTTTTATTTAATTATGAGAGAAAAGCAGTGATTTTATTCAGTCACACTTTGGTTTATTGAAAAATGATTCTACCTGTGACTGAAAGTAACTAATATGTTTACTAAAACATACTCTTTACTTGAGTATTTTCATATTCTGCTACTTAACACAGAAGCAAATTATGTACTTTTTTAAATATACTTAACTTTCAGGTTTAGTGATTCCAATTGATTGGATTTGGTACTGATACTTATTACTTTAGGGATAACGCTGGTATCCATATATTCCAGGAAAAGACTAAAACCAACCAAACTCTGTGCTGGTTTGTCTCAGATATCTAATTTGACTCTCTTTTTTTCCAAAGACTTGGAAAATTTCTTCTGACAGCTGGTCAGTGTGGGTTTCAGCAAATGTTGCTCTTAAGCAGGAACAAATTGTGCATTTTTGAAGAACTAATCTGAGTGTTGGATGGATCAATACACATTTGTTGTGTTTGTGAGTCTTTAGGGCAGATGGATGGTTTATGTGGAGTGGGACAAACCTTAAAGCCCATGTGTATTGTAGGCTAATAAAATACAGTGGAGCTGTCTGTGTGGCACAGAGTAATAACATTAATCAAGTTTTGGATATTCAGAGAATAGTGTTTATTAATAATAATGATATTGGGTTGGTTTTTTGTTCACTTTTTTTCTGTGTAAAGCATTTTGGTCAACTTGGTTGTTTTTAAATGTGCTCTATAAATAAATTATATTTGGATTTGGATATTTATATTATATATTACTGTAAACAGCCTATGTTTTATTTCTCCTTATTTGTAAAAAACGGGGTTACAAATAAAATTGCCTTGCCTTGCCTTATAATTTTATACTAATTTTGTTACTGCATCCTTAATATTATTGCTAGCCTAAGTTATTTTATTCTCCTAATTATTGTATTTTTTATTCTATTCTATTGGAGCTGCTGTGACACTATATGTTGATATATATTTGTGTGTTTTGTGTTGTTTTTTCTTTCTTTCTATAATCAGTGTAAGATTAAGATTACTTCCTCCATAGGCTACTGTAAAAACTACACACAGTAAAGTATAAGTACTGCAACTGACACTGACTCAACCCATGATAAACCATTGCACTATAATACAATTTAATATTCATTTGATATTATTATGTTATATTATTATAAATATGGTGTTATTGTAATAGAAGATTAGTAAACATATTAGCCATTAACAAAATTCATTAACAAAACAACAACAACAACACGTCACGTATCGAGGACGCGCTCGAGCCAGCACCACGCGACAGCCAGGCAGCGACTGACAAGATGGCGATGATCATTTTAGAAACAGAGGAGTTACTGCCGTGAAGGAGGAGAGGCTCGGTACGGTTTGTTTTCTTTCTATACACTGGGCTTCCCGGTGAATATTATGTTACAGAACAGTTGATGGTACATTGGTTTCTTGGTAAAACCCACCCGGCAGGTTTGGGATATCTATTTTTGTCTCTGTGGATGTGTCTGTGTGTCTGTGTGTGTTTGAAAAAGCCGAAAGCCGAAAGCCGAGCCCAGCTGCACTGACCTCCGGCTAGCGAGCGAACTTGTTCGGATTACCGCTGCTAACTAGCATGCTAGGCTAGGCTAGGCTAACGTTCGGCCATAGACATTCTATAGGTTGGGCTAGGCTAGGCTAACCGTCGTTAGGGCTCTGTGTGTAATAAAAACGGTAGAGCTAGTAGTAGCATAAGCGGCGGTTGTTTTTGTGTGGGCTCTACTTTTTTGTTAAGCGGTGAATTAGACGTTTATTTCACGTAGTTTAACACATAATTTTCCATTTTCTTTGTGTTTGATTTCAGTGTTTTTTTTTTGTAATAGCAACTCCTTATAGCTTGGATCAATTACACGTTAGCAGCAACAGCAGCAGCAGCTAGCTCACCTTAGCTGTGGAGAGGAGACCTGTGGGGTTTTAAAAGTTGAGTCGTGTGTCTCGGTGTGGGGTCGTTTATTAAAAAGCCACACTGACACTGTCTGTCGGTGTTGTTACTGTGGTTTTATATACTATTTACTATTAGTTTGTGTGGGGCTATGCAGTGAAACAGCCGCTCATTAACGTTACTAGTTACCAACCAACCAGCCAACCAACCATGCAGGCACAGCACAAGGACAAACCAGGCAAAGACTGAGCGGCTGTTTGGGTAAAAACAAACTTCAGTGACATTATCAAACTCTGGATATAACTCTTTATTATTATTATGCTTATTATTTTCTTATTCTTTCTATTGCTTCTTCTTTTTTCTTTTTTTTATTCGGTGGCATTGTTCCCTAAAAGCCATGTGGCGATTACTGTAACTTATAATGCGGCTAATCCTCATCAAAGTTGCTGAGTGGAGTGACAGCAAAGCAAAGCAAAGCACCGCGCGTTAATCTAATGCGCGTTTATTGGCTGTGATCACGGTTCATAGACCAGCAGTAGCAGTTTTGGGAGGTTTTCGGGGGGATGTCATGTCATAATGCTGCATGATTTAGCTAAAAAAGGAAAAAAAGACATGTGGTTGCTGGTTATCAACTCAGCGGGATCTGTGTTGTTGGACCAGTGACAGCGCTGTGATTTTTTATTTATATCCCCAAGTGCCTGCAGTCAGACAAACATACACACTCACAGCAGCACAGTCTGAATAATATTTGATATTTCTTTTATTGGTTTGGGTTGATATTTAACATTTAAATGTGCTTTTTTGACTTTTCTTCTGTCTATAATCAGCAGTGTGAGGTTAAGATTACTTCCTACACACTGTAAAAACTACACAGCCCATGATAAATCACTGCACTCCAGTTAACCTTAACACTCAATTATGTTACTATAAATATTGTGGTGGTGTTGTTGTAGTAGTAGAAGCTTAGTAAACATCTTGATCAAACCAGTTCCTGCATAACACTTATTGAATAAACACGCCGCCCACGCACAAACGCCTACTTTGACCTGAATGCTTTTTGAGTCATGCTTGATTTGCCTTTTTTTTTTTAATGTTTTCAATGAAACAGCTGATGTAAACAGCTCTCACTCCATCACTCTTGTTATTTAACCGGCTGCTTCTGTACCCAGACAAAAGGCGTAGAAACTTTTCAGGCCCGCTCCCCCCTCAAACCCAGGTCTTTTTGTTGGATAATCTTACTCCTCTGACCTCAGTGGGAGGAGGA
>NC_140929.1:4919749-4975304 GCF_045865225.1 Trachurus japonicus
GGAGGAGGTGGTGGTGGTTTGATAGTGCTCAGCCCACTTAAGGATCCCCACTTTTGTCAGGGGAGGTGGAGAGAAGCCAGAGACGACCGATTGTTTAGGTTTAGTTGTTCGTTCGTCTCTGTTTTCTTACTTGAACTACTGTACTGTATCTGGGCGGCTACATCTCCTACACATCTCAAGAAATTACAGTATGTACTATTCAGAAGAGGTTCTTAAAGCAGAAGTAAGCGATATTTTTGTGTTAATATAAGTCTTAAATAGTTATATCTTCCGACAGCAATCACTTACATAGAGTGTTTGGTCTGAAACACGGGTCTGTCAGTCACTCTGCTCTGCTCTGAGCCCAGGAGAAAACTTTTCTCGTATCCTACAAGTTTTATCCAATGAGGAGAGAGAACGGCATGCAGGGCTATGTGTGCAGCCAAGGGATGCGCCTGAATGTGGTGACGTAGGGACGAGGACCAATAGATCCATGACGAGGGCGGGGGCTGCTAACTCCATCGGCTGACAAGACGTTATGGTGCGTTCAAGGCAACCTGTAACTCGTGTTTTTCCGATCGAACTCGTACCAGTTCGATCTGGTACGAGTTCACGGGTCAGAAGTTACGAGTGGCCGTTATAGTGACTTTCACAGGTAAAACAGGTCGGAGAAACACGAGTGGGTTGCCTGGAATGCTACTAAGTCGTGACTTGAAGCTGTAATTTACGATTTCAAAAGCCTGCCTGGAACGCAGCATTAGCCAAAACGACCGGATCGCTTACTTCTGCTTTAAGATTCATCTCGCATTCAAACAGATATGCTTCGTCAACACCACTATTATTCACAAAGTATTCTCTAATTCTACCAATTCACAAACTGAATAACTATCAGATTTGTTTGTTTATTCACAAGTTTATTTACAGGAATCAAGATCTCCCTGTCACTTTTCAAAATTTCTTTGCCTTCACTCATAATGCACATTCTCACCGTACTAGACACAGTAATAATCTTACTTTATATTTACCCTTTAACCGCACATCACACCATCAGTTTAATATGTCGTATAGAGGTCCTATTTTTTGGAATGGACTTCACTAAGATCCATTTCTTCCTATCCACTTTTTAAAAAGCAGCTAAAAATACATCTCAACTTCTCTTGACTTTCCCGCTCTCTCCATATCCCACATCCTTACTCTGTCTTTTTATGATTTCAATTAATGTATAGGCCTACCTTATTTCTATTCTCTCTATTTGTTACTGATTCCTTTGTTCTTTATCTCTCCATTTTTTTCTCATTTTTGTTCATTTTGCTCATATAACGTTGATTATGTATGCACTTTATCTCCTTTTTTCCCTATATTTATTTGTTAGCCATAGAAATTTGTCTTGTAATTTGTTATAGGGGTGGAACTTATATACAAGGCAAACGGCTTCATTCCCTCCGTGCACCATTGAATATAAATGTGTGCTAAATAAATAAACCTAAACCTTGTGAATTAAAAGCTTACATACTCTATAAATCACTCTGCATACCGTCAAGTGACTAATTCTGGAGGTTTGTAATTGTTGACGTTCTCACATTCAGGTTTTAACAGTCCACTCCACACACACACCACACCACCACGTTACCTTCCTGGGTTTTTTCAAGAGTGGAAGTGTCTGGCAACACTCAAGTGCGGTGAAGTGAAGTCGTGTTTATCAACCGGTGATTTTCCTGTAGGGAAATATTATTATTAATGCTCCGTCCTCGGCCTCGGCCCGCTGGCAGCTTGCCACTGGACTGTGTGTGATTGTGAAGCTGTGGCCTCATAAAACAGAATCACTGGAGTACTAGGGATGTCACAATTACTTGTTTTAGAAAAAAGAGAGAGATGCCCGCTCACATCTATATATAGGGTCACAGGTGTATTGATGTGTGGTCCAATTGGGTGAAAAGGGGCAAGCCTGAAGGTGAGGACATCCTTCAGCTTAAAGTTATCTCACTGTGTTAACCAGTGGAAAAGTTTAACAATTTTTAAATATAGAAAATCTTTTAAATATACAACATAACATCATACACTGTCATTCAACAATTGGGCTAAGAAAAACACACAATCACATACATAGTATATAATCAGTGGGAACCCATTTATAGTCAAAAAATTCATCATCATGAGAGAAAGAAAAAACGTGTATATAATCCAAAATGGATACAAATGCATAAACAACCAACATCACATATAAAAAAATCATTAAAGTTACAGAACAAATATTAAAATCCTGTTTTTAGGAGACTGCTTTTAGGAAAATGCTTGGTATCATACTCCTGGTTCAGGCCTCTGGGGGTTAGTATAGTGTTTGGAGGGTAAAGATATAAAAGCTTTCTCTTTTCAGTAGAAGACTGTTGTGGTCTTACAGTCTGAATAATAATTGTGATAATTGTAACACCGTGATTATTTCTCTGACAATAATAAGAAAATCTATAATGGTGACATCCCTACACTGGAGGTTTAGAAGTCGTTGGTTTGAGATTATACTTTTATTCTGTGTGAAGGAAAAGAACAAATCCGCAGCGATGGAGAAACATTTTCTTCAATCTTTAAAAACTTTATAAATGTAAACTCACACTTGTTTTTAATCTCTCTCTCTGTCTCTCTCTTTGCTGCAGACACCACCATGCCCTGGATGGGTCCCATTTCTCAGCTCGCCGTGGTCACCATGGTGATATGAAGCCGGTGTGAAACGTTGACACGCGCGCGCACACACACACAGACTCACGCACGCACACACACACACGGACCGTCAGTTGCTGTCCGACTGACTGACGTGACTGACTGCCGACTGTGTGTAATTAATGGACAGGTGCAAGCATGTGGGGCGGCTGCGGCTCGCCCCCGACCACTCCATCCTCAACCCCCAGAAGTGGCACTGCGTCGACTGCAACACCTCCGAGTCCATATGGGCGTGTCTGGGCTGCGCTCACGTGGCGTGCGGCCGCTACATCGAGGAGCACGCGCTGCAGCACTTCCAGCAGCAGCGCCACCCGCTGGCGATGGAGGTCAACGAACTGTACGTCTTTTGCTACCTGTGCGACGACTACGTGCTGAACGACAACGCCACGGGAGACCTCAAGCTGCTCCGTAGCACGCTCAGCGCCATCCAGAGCCAACGCTACGAGGTCACGACGCGCAGCGGACGCACGCTCCGCTCCGCCGCCAGCGCCGCGGACGCCGCCGCCGCGCTCATCCCGTCCGGCGCCCGCGAGCTGCAGCTGAGGGACGAGGACAGGATGTTCACGGCGCTGTGGCACCGCCGCCGCGCGCTGATGGGACGCGTGTTTCGCTTCTGGTTCGCGCTGACCGAGTGCGGACAGAAACGGGAGGAGGAGGAGAGGAGGAGGGAGGAGGAGGAGGAGCAGAAGCGCGAGGCGCGGGAGCGGCGGCGAGCGATGAAGAGGCAGCTGCAGGAGGAGCTGGAGAACGCGCCCGTGAGGAAGAGTCGCCGGTTACGTCGGAAGAGCCAGAGAGTCGCGGAGGCCGCGGTCGCGACGCCGACGATTCCTCGGAGGACACGCAACAAAGCGAAACCCGAAGCTGTGCCGCCAACGCCCGCCCGCCGGCCGCGCACGCAAAGTCCCGCCGCCGCTGCTGCTGCTACTCCCAAAAAACCTGCACGGACGAAAAAGCCCCAACCCGCTCCCAAGCTCCGTAGCCGATCCTCCGGCGCCAAATCGAAGCCCAAAACGCCATCGGCGACCCCCCGCGCCGCCCAGACGCCACCGCCGCCTCAGCGCCGCCGCCAGACCGCCAAACAGGGCGGCGGCTCCCCCTTTAAACGGCGGCCGACGGTGACGCCCGGCGTGACGGGGCTGAGGAATCTCGGCAACACCTGCTACATGAACTCCATCCTGCAGGTGCTGAGCCACCTCCTCGTCTTCAGGTAGGACTGGTCTAAACTGGTTTGAATCCTACTTAAAGGGATACACAAACATTTTTTTTTTGTGTGTCTTGCCTCACTCCCGAGTCCATGACCAGCAGATAGACAGCATCCTTTCGACTGTGCGTGCAGTAACAAGGGAGATAGAGCCGTATCGCCCGTAATTAGCTTAGCTCAAACACTGGAAGTGTATGGGTAGTGTTAGCCTGCCTCCTACTCGCCGAAATCAGCGTCAGAAGCTGATTTCATTTTAGCTCTAAACTCTGTAAATATATCACTTTTTTTGACATTTCAAACATTTTTAGGCGAGAAAGTAGCCGTTTTTTTGTTCGGACGAATTTGGCACTACTCAAGCTAGCCGTTGTGACCAACGCACCTCCGGTTGCTTTCACAAAATAAAACACCCGTTGCCCTTGACATACAGAAAACCATGACGATAGAATTTGTGGTTTTACTTTGTGTGAAAAATGTGCTATACAAATAAACTTTGCCTTTGCCTTCAGGGAGTGCTTCCTGCGCCTCGACCTCACGCAGGCGCTGGAGCTGCTGGCGTCCGCCGTCCACGGCCAGCTGGCGGGCAAGGCCTCGTCCCAGTCGCCGTCTCTCCTGTCCCAGAGGAAGGGGCTCGGCGCCGGCGGCTCGGGGGCGGGGCTTAGCGGCGGGGCGTCGTCGCGGGCGCGCAGCATGGAGCTGATCCAACCCAAAGAGCCGAGCTCGAAGCACATCTCGCTGTGCCACGAGCTGCACACGCTGTTCCAGGTGATGTGGTCGGGGAAGTGGGCGCTGGTGTCGCCGTTCGCCATGCTGCACTCGGTGTGGCAGCTGATCCCGGCGTTCCGCGGCTACGCGCAGCAGGACGCGCAGGAGTTCCTGTGCGAGCTGCTGGACAAGGTGCAGCACGAGCTGGAGAGCACCGGCACGCACACGACGACCACGACCACGGCCGCTGGCGGTGGCGGTGGCGGCGGTGGCGGCGGCGTCCCGCAGACGCAGAAACGACTCATCAAGCAGGTGCTCAGCGTCGTCAACACCATCTTCCACGGCCAGCTGCTCAGCCAGGTACGACACAAACACACACACAAAAGCTGGAGTCAAGGTTATAATAGTTTTTAAATTTTCATTAGCTTTTATTTTTTATTTCGCCTTTCGGTTTGGTTTTTAATTTCAGTTTAGGTCAACAAGTGTTCAAAATTAGTTTTAGTTTTTTAGGTATGAGGAGGAAAACCTTAATTTGTAGAAGCTGAAAAGGATAAAAGAAAAGAAAAGCACGTGCAATCTTTTGCCTTTATGGAAAACATAAAATTTACTACGCTATTTCTTGACATTAGCAGCCTGTAAATAAAAGGGGTTACCTTTTAGAGAGTTGTTTTAGAGGTAAATTCATGCAAAACCGCTGATGCGCGTTGCCTTCAGGGACAGTTTTTCATCATCAGTCTCTATATTTACCTCTAAAACAACTCTGTCTGGTAACGTTGTGTCATAGCGTGGTGAATGTGCAGGTCACAACTTGTCCACCAGAGCGTTGTGGAGTTGTTGGATTGTGTATTTGATGAGTTTGATGAGGGAAACCAAGAAATCCCATTAGCCTCCGACGAAGCGTAGCTCTGAGCAGCTCACGGCTCTGCTCCGCCGTTCTAAAAATAGCTTACACCGACAACGAACCTATACTGCTATGACTATAGGGATTATGGCAATGGGACAATTTGCCAAAATGTTGAACTATCACTTTAAACGCACCTCAATCTGACAGTGCAAAGTCTGTTCAGTACTTTGCTGAGTGTGTTAATGACGTCACCACCACCTTTTCACCTGAACCAAATAGTGACTGAATGAATTTTCTAGAAGGTGCGACCGACCGCACAAGCAGCCAATCAGACGTTGGCGTCGTCTGGATTCATATGAGGGGGAAAAACGGCTTAACTCCCAAATCAGATTAAACCGGTGCTGATGGATTTTGTTTCTCGCTTTAAATCCTCAAGTGACGGTTGAGCTTCCAGCACCGACATGAGTCTTATAATTTCAAGGTTATTTTTATTTTTATGGTTTGATTTTAATCTCATACTGTCGTTGATTTTTGGTTTTATTGCTATTTTTATTCTTTTCTATTGTCGGTTCTCGTATTCTTTCTTACTCGCATTGTTCAAGCCCTCAGCACTGGGATACATGGGTTATTTGGGATTTTTTCTTTCTATCATAGTTTTACAATACAGGATAAGACATACTATAAAGCAGAATTAAAATATAAAATAGTATTAATGATGATAAAATAATGTTGTATTGATGTGTCGGTGTAATAGTTTCACTTCTATTTTTCCAAACAATGAGTAACAGACTCGCTTTATTACTCGGGTTTTTATTCTGCGTCCTGGTCGTAAAACTCACTGACCCGAGATCAGCTGATGATATTATAAAATGATAAAACACTTGCTCTCGTCTTGGACTTTGAATCTGTTGGGCTTTCCCCGTCGTCGTCGTATCGAGTGTCTGATAGAGGAGGAGGAGGTTTCTGGGAGTGTGTTGGAGGGTTAGTCTGAGGACGAGGGATTGGTGTCGACTTGTGGAGGCCGAGCACGAACTGTGACACCTGCTCAGGCTGAACAGAGGCGGCTGTGTGTGTGCAGCGAGGGGGTTCAGGGAGTTCGGGGGGGTCGCAAAACCCAGTAGTAGTTAAACCAGGGGTGGGCAATTATTTTTTCCAGAGGGCCACACTGACTCCGATAAAGTGAGTGAAGGGCCACACGATTCGAAATCAAATTGAAACATCAAATATTTATTGCTGAATTATATATAATTATATATTAGCCTATATAACTACATATATTTGGTGGAAATGATTGCATTACAATAGGCTGACAGCCCACAATCCATGTAATCACATTTTCAATTTATATCCATCACAGATCACTGAAGAAAACAAACTGTATTATGATATAAATATGGACTCAAGGCAGATTGTTTTATCAAAACTTACTGACCATAAATGACTGCACCAATTAATAATGTTCACAGACACCTGAATATTATAATTAAGCACTCAGATCCTTTTCAGTTCTGATTCAGTGATTCACTGTTCTATTTGTATGTAGATAACCTTTTATTTATGAAGAAACACAATACGCATTTGCTGCTGCCTAACAGCACCAACATGAAAAAAAAGACTGATTTGATTACAAGCGTAGTCATTGGTGGATGGAGGCTTCAGACGCACGTGGCTACAGTCAGTCATATGGTCGATCACGTCAGAAAACCCAGCGATCTCATAAAATGCTCTTTTAATCACACCTAAACCTTAGTGTTTGGGAAATAATAATTAGGTGCCGTGATGAGGCTTTGTAACCGTCAGCAGTTATGATTCGGTTGACGGAGGGTTGTGAAACACCGGCCCGGTTCTAAAAACAGCTTGCACCGACAATTAAAGGTAACGAACCTACTGCTATGACTATAGGGATTATGGCAATGGGCCAGTTTGCCAAAATGTTGAACTATCCCTTTAAATAATTCGAATTCTGTTCAGATAGCGAAGTTTGTAGTGACAAATATTTAGACAAATGTTAGATTACATCCCTCGCTCTCTCTCTCGTGCAGGTGACGTGCTTGGCGTGCGACCACCGCTCCAACACCGTGGAGCCGTTCTGGGATCTGTCGCTGGAGTTCCCGGAGCGTTACCACAGCAACAGCAGGGAGTCGGCGGCGCAGGCCTCGTGCCACCTGACGGAGATGCTGGCCAAGTTCACGGAGACCGAAGCGCTGGAGGGAAACATCTACGCCTGCGACCAGTGCAACTGTGAGTGGAGAGTTTAAACTTTAAACGTATAAACACGCACAGACACACGGTTTATCCTCTTAAGATTTATGTCGGATATTTCACACTGATGTATATAAACACATTCGTATGAGGGATTAATAACGAGCACGACCTTCTACCATCTAAATGTTCCACTTCCTGCACATTTATTAAAGGACAATTCCGGGCAAATTCAACTCTGTAAGGCTGTATTTTCCTAACATTTTAGGTCTAAAAGAAGGAATCTGAAGATTTTCAGTTTAATTGCTCCTGTTTTGCTTCAAGTAAAAAAAACTTCTCGGCGCATGTTTGAGTACCCATCTGATGCTGTTTGTGGAAAAAAATGTACACTTCAAGATAGTGTTGTCACGATACCAACATTTTGGTACCGGTATCGGTACCAACATGTTTTTCGATACTTTTCGGTACTTTTCCAAATAAAAAGAGAATACAAAAAATGTCATTATTGGCTTTATTTTAATAGAAAATCTTAGAACTATAACATATGCATCAGTAAATAATCACTAAATCAGTAAACAATCACTGCTGCTGCATGATTAAAATTCCATCTATATTAATCTGAACTCCTCCTAAATTAAAACATTAGTGGTCTGTTTAAAAATGAATATCAACTTGTTTTCTTTGCATTATTTGAGGTCTGAAAACACTGCATCTTTTTTTGTTATTTTGACCAGTTGTAATTTTTGGGAGAAATTGTTATCAGTAGTTTATAGAATGAAACACAAACGTTCATTTTACTCAAACAATATGTTTGAGTAGCCATCTGACGCTGTCTGTGGAAAAAAAATGTGGCTTTGAGTGATGTAAACAGCCTAAACAGCAGAACTTACATCCACTCCCATTCATCGCTGCCGTGGCGATGCAGGGACAGACACAACCAAAAACCGCAAAACAGGAGCAAATTAAACTGAAAATCTTCAGATTCCTTCTTTTAGACCTAAAATGTTAGGAAAATACAGCCTGAGTTGAATTTGCCCGGAATTGTCCTTTAAGATGTTTTAGACTCTCAGATGTTTTTACTTCTGATGAAAAGAGGTTTAAAAGATCTTTTAGTTGCTTTTCAGACTTGGTTCCTTCAGTCAGAGAGAGTGGAAAAAGAAAACATAAAATAACTGTGGTGTAAAGTCATCGAGTTAACAGCCAATACGCCCGGAGCTGAGTTAAATTATAACTTTTAACTTTTTTTTTTTTTTTTTAAGATTGTTGTTATTATAAAGCTTTTAAAGAGAAAATAATAAGATACTGAAATAAAAACATGGCAGCTGGAAACAGTGGGTCAGTGCAAAAACACATGGTTTGTGTTTTTAAACGTCAGACACACAGAGCAGGAAGTCAAATGTGCAGACACGAGGATAAAATCTACACACACACACACACACACACACACACACTAATCATTAATTTAGTGTGTTTAATATGATTGTGTTACATTGTTTTTGTTGACTCTCTATCTCTTTTTCTTCCTGTGTGCAGCTGCTCGGCGCCGTTCCTCGTCCAAACCCGTCATCCTGACCGAAGCTCAGAAACAGCTGATGGTCCACAAGCTGCCTCAGGTGCTGCGGCTCCACCTCAAACGCTTCAGGTAGAGACCACGACTCATTCATTCATTCATTTAAAGGGATAGTTCAACATTTTTGGCAAATTAAATTATTCCCATTGCCATAATCGCTATAGTCATAATAGCAGTAGGTTCGTTACCTTTAATTGTCGGTGCAAGGTGTTTTTAGAACGGCGGAGCAGAGCCGCGAGCTGCTCAGAGCTACGCTACGGAGGCTCATTATGGGATTTCTTGGTTTCCCTCATCAAACTCATCAAATACACAATCCAACAACTCCACAACGCTCTGGTGGACAAGTTGTGACCTGCACATTCACCACGCTATGAGATAATAGTCTAGTATCTCTGTTTTTACATTTAGTATCTCTGTCCTTACATAACTTGTCGTATGTCACTGTACGTCAAATTAACTGTCATTTTGTGGTATGTCATTGCATTATGTTGGCTTATTGTCTCTATTCTTTCTTCTTTTGTGTAACTGTTGTTGTATGTGCTTTTATTGTCTATATTTTAATGTTATACTCCCCCTCTCCCTTGCCCTTAGGAGGTCTTTCACCTCCTACCAGGCCATTGCCTTAATAAGAATGTATTCTTAGCAATTCTTGCCTGGTAAAATAAAGGTTTACTACTACTACTACATAATAACAGAACGTTACCAGACAGAGTTGTTTTAGAGGGAAATTCATGCAAAACCACTGAGGCGCGTTGCCTTCAGGGACAGTTTTTCATCAAGCAGTCTCTGCATTTCCCTCTAAAACAACTCTGTGTGGTAACGTTGTGTTATTATCTCATAGCGTGGTGAATGTGCAGGTCACAACTTGTCCACCAGAGCGTTATGGAGTTGTTGGATTGTGTATTTGATGAGTTTGATGAGGGAAACCAAGAAATCCCATGAGCCTCCGTAGCGTAGCTCTGAGCAGCTCACGGCTCTGCTCCGCTGTTCTAAAAACAGCTTGCACCGACAATTAAAGGTAACGAACCTACTGCTATGACTATAGCGATTATGGCAATGGGAACAATTTGCCAAAATGTTGAACTATCCCTTTAACCTGCTCATTGTCGTCTCGTCAGGTGGTCTGGGCGGAACCACCGGGAGAAGATCGGAGTTCACGTCAGCTTCGACCAGCTGCTCAACATGGAGCCGTACTGCTGCCGCGAGCCGGCGTGCTCCAGCCCCGGCAACCCCGGCGCCACGGGCTCGCCGCGCCCCAAGCACTTCCTGTACGAGCTGTCCGCCGTGGTGATGCATCATGGGAAAGGCTTCGGCTCGGGCCACTACACTGCCTACTGCTACAACACAGAAGGAGGTGAGTGAGTGGGGTTTTCACATTGATTTCTCAACAGATGAAGCTTCTTTTTGTAGCTCTAATCAGGGTATCCGCAGGGTCTTGAAAAGTATTAAAAGGTGATAAATCAATTTTGGGAAAATTAAGACCCTTAAAAAGTATTAAAAAGTCTTTTCACGACTTTATAAAGTCTTAAATTTTGAAGGCATTTTTTCTGAATTAGCTTCTGAAAGAGTTTGAGTCCTAAAAAACATTGTAAAAGTGTGTGAATTTATTCATTTTATTAAAAAACAAAGATGAGCCGGTACATACAAAAGAAAAGAAGATTGTTGTTTTTGTTTTGAGAGTGGAGCAATGTTTTTTTTTTTATATATATAAACTCTGCCTTTGATTTATTATCCCAGCCTATTTTGAATTCTGTTGTATCATAGTGGTCTTCTATAGTCTTTATCACAAACTAAAACTGTTACGTTAAAGGTGTCCCTGATGAATATTGAGAAGGTCTTAAAAAAGTCTTAAAAAGGTATTGAAATTAACTTCAAGATTCCTGTATATACCCTGTCTAATGTGATCGATCGACCTTCCTTTTTCTGTTTTCGGGGTAATTTATTTTTTCCCCTATTTTTCAGAGACATTTATTTTCTGATACTACAGGTGAATAGGGTAAACATTTTAACAAACACATATCACCATGAAACTTCCCAAGTTTATCACTCACATTAAGACAAATATTTTTTGTATTACAAGTTTTGTCAAATTTTATGTTTAAATATAGAAATGAGGCAATATCTGATGAAATATGCGCTAATTTACATACATGTCCAGAACCAAAATCTGAAAAATGGATAAAGCTACTTTCAAAATTCTTGTTTTATTTTGTTGACATATTAGAGTCAGAAGTTTTTACAGAGGAGGATTTTGGATATCTCTTTTCATCACTAAAATACTGTCACCAGCTCTAAAAAAAAAATCAAATTTCGCCATGTTTTTAGGAATAATAATGTTGTATAAATCAGGCTGTGAATGATATATCAACAATCCCCTCTGTAAAAACCTTCAGAATATAGAAAGGGATCAAACTGGAAGGTTTGGTGTCTGTAAGTGCTGCTGAAGTTGAGATTTCAGGCCCAGAGTCTGAGGAAAAACTCATTTTGAGAAAACGACCTTTAAAGACTTGTACTATAAAATTCCATAGATTGTTAATGTAAATCGTACTTTTACGATTGGTTACGGATACGGAGGAAATGACCATTTTTGAAGCCTACATCATTGTTCAGGAGAGAGAGAGCTTTATATGACATGGGTCAGCTTCCACTTCATCATGGATCCTAGATCAATTAGATCTAGGAATAGGGATGGGAATCGAAAACCGGTTCCTCTTCGGAACCGGTTCCAACTTGGATCAATTCTTGGAATCGTGTGCATGTCTGCTTTAACGATTCCCTTATCGATTCCGTTTGGTTCAGAAACCCGCGCATTAATTGATTAATGACGTTACGTAACGCTCCGTTAAAATCAATCTTCATTATAAATGAGGGTGCTTAGTGTTTATATCCACATGTCACCGTTTGTTCTCACAAAATAAAGTTAGTGTGGTGTCTGTGTGGAGCGGAGCTGCTGACAGATGCAGCTGACAGTGACGTTTCCTCATCACTAACCTGTGAGCCAGAGCCACCCTCCGGTCCTCCCTCCCTCACGTCGTGAGGACAGGACAACGTCTCCTGAACAGGCTACATGTCTATTCTTTCTGTTTTTCTCTCTTCATTTCCAACCACCTCGTTTCAGGTTTTGCTCGTAGCCAGGTGAAACGGTAGCTACGCCCTGTGTCTTTTCTCTCACGCGCTCTCTCTCTTTCGCTCGCTCACTCGCTCCGCATAAAAACGAACGTTATGAAAACAATAACTAGTGAGAAGATACAGATGCATAAAAACCATGAAATGGAAACATTGTTAAATTCCTCCTGTGAGCACAGCTGCCCACAGCCACAGTGGTCTAGTGTTAACCTGTCCAGGCAGGTCGGTCCTGTCTACTTTTTTAATGTTAGAGCCATTAATACAGTGTTTTCAACCTTGGGGTTGGGACCCCATGTGGGGTCGCCTGGAATTCAAATGGGATCGCCTTAAATGTCTAGTAATTGATTAATTTTTTTTTTTTTAACTAATTATTTTTCACAATCTTAAACAACTATATTCTTTATACATTCACTTTCTTGAATATAAATCAAGATCAAATAAAATGCAGCATATACAAATATCTGAGCTTGCTCATCTTGATTGAGGGTCACCAGAAATTTGTGATGTCAAAAGGGGTCATGAGCCAAAAAAGGTTGGGAACCACTGCATTAATGCAAACAAACCCATTTCTCTTTTATTTCCTCACCCAATGAGAATCGATAAGAGAATCGATAAGGAATCGAATTGATAAGCAATATCGATAATGGAATCGGAATCGCTAAATTCTTATCAATACCCATCCCTATCTAGGAAAATAAATTACTCTGAAAAACAAAACAAAAAAAATTACTTATATGCAAAACGCTTCCGTACGATCTTTACAGATACATTTTTTGTATTTAAATCATAAAGACATGTAAGTATAAGTATAAAAGTAGTTTCCAGTTGTTGTTTCTGATTTGCTCGTCTTTTTTCTGTCAAACATTGTGAGCAGCTTCTGCATTTATTTAGACAATTAATTCTGAATTACCAAAATACAAATTTAGATTTTTAACTCTTTTTAATTATTTAGTTTTTTATTTTACATTTGACATCATTTTAGAGACTTCAATATGGAGTTTGCTGGTTTTAGCACAGTGAACAAACGCTATACCACTTCTTTTTTCCTGGTCAAATCAAATCAAACGATCATGTTAAAACTTTTTCTTCTTTCTGTTTAATCTTCTGATCTCGGTTCAACTGAGATGAAACTTGAGCCGTAAAAATAAAAAAAGTTATCGACTTTAATTAAAGTGATAAAAGATGAGTGACTGTTGAAGCGTTAACTCAACTGAAATGTGCTCATTTCTCTCTTTTCTTTCTTTCTTTCTTTACTTTGTGCTGCTGTTTAATTCATTAGTTCATAATTTATTCATTTCCTTTAATGACCGAACTACATTTCCCATAATTCATTGCCACAGAGGCTATTTTTTTCACTTGTGCAGTCGCTGGTGAACCTCCTGAATTTTCCCCCCTTTAAAGGGATACGCCAACTTTTTTTTTTTCGTGTCTTGCCTCACTCCCGAGTCCATGACCAGCAGATAGACACCATCCTTTCGACTGTGCGTGCAGTAACAAGGGAGATAGAGCCGTATCGCCCGTAATTAGCTTAGCTCAAACACTGGAAGTGTATGGGTAGTGTTAGCCTGCCTCCTACCCGAGCCGAACTCAGCAGTCAGAAGCTGATTTCATTTTAGCTCTAAAGTCTGTAAATATATCACTTTATCGACATTTCAAACATTTTTAGGCGAGAAAGTAGCCGTTTAGATCAGCAGTGTGTCGTTAATTTGTCTAAATACCAGCTGTTTACAATTTTGTTCAGACGAATTCGGCACTACTCAAGCTAGCCGTTGTGACCAACGCACTTCCGGTTACTTTCACAAAATAAAACACCCGTTGCCCTTTACATACAGAAAACCATGATGATTGAATTAGTGCTTTTACTTTGAAACAGGAAGCTAACCTACCCTCGATGTAGCTAGCTTGAACCAAAATAAACCGTCTTTGCTTGAACCCCCCGTTTTGACCGATCTCGTCCCGTTACCGGCATTTGACCGCTCAAGATGCCTTACCGGAGAGTTTTGTCAGCTCTGAGACGAAGATCGGCCCGCCGGTTTCCGTTTAGAGTTGCCGAAGAGTTTCTCTGATGACTTTAGGTGGAGGCAGGCTAACACTACCCATACACTTCCAGTGTTTGAGCTAAGCTAATTACGGGCGATACGGCTCTATCTCCCTTGTTACTGCACGCACAGTCGAAAGGATGGTGTCTATCTGCTGGTCATGGACTCAGGAGTGAGGCAAGACACGTAAAAAATTTTCTTTGAACTATCCCTTTAATGACCAAACTACATTTCCCATAATTCATTGCCACAGAGGCTCTTTTTTTTCACTTGTGCAGTCACTGGTGAATGATCCAGAACCTCCTGAATTTTCCCCTTTAAGCCCACAGCGACTGTCACCATCGTTTCATCAGTCCGACTATTGATTTATTTATTTATTTATTTATTTATGAATTAATCGATTGATTGATTGATTGATTGGTTTATTCTTGTTTCTTTTCCTCCCGCAGGCTTCTGGGTTCACTGTAATGACTCTAAGCTGAACGTGTGTTCGGCGGACGAGGTCTGTCGAGCTCAGGCCTACATCCTCTTCTACACACAGCGAGTTACTCAGGACAAAGACCGGCCGCTATAGGACCACGACCCTCCTCTTCCTCCTCCTCTTTCTCCTCCTCTTCCTCCTCCTCAGCGAGGCGATATCAGCACAACCCCACCTATCGCTCTTTCTCTCTTCTCTTCTCTGTCTTTTTGGGCATTTTTAGGAGGAAGAGGAGGACGGTGGTTTTTTTTAAAAGTCTATTTTTCTAAATAAGGAAAAAAAAAAACTCAACTCAAAAGAGGGAGGAGGATTTAATTTTCTTCCTTTTTTAAAACCTGGTTCTGCTTTGTGAACTTCTTGTATATGGTGTTTATATGTAGGTATTATTTTTTTTAAAAAGAAAAAGAAAAAAGGTGACGTTTGTGTTTTTGTGTACAGGTGTATTTTTTATTATAAAGAGAGAAAGAGAGAGAGAAAATGAGTGAGTATCAGCCAAGATGTGTCTCAGTAGCGGCCAACAGACACCGGCTGGGCTTTGTGACTACAAAAACACACAAAGTGTCCTCTACAGGTCGCACAGGTGTGTTTTTATTATTATTTTTATTATTCACCTGGTGTCTGCCGGTGGCTCGTTGATTGATTGTAAAAAAAAAAACTAAAAAGAAAAAGTGTTTGTTTTGAAACAACTGAAATGTTTCTCAGTCACTTTAGATAGTCAACACAGAACTGGATGTAGGGTTGTACAATTACAAATGTCAATGTCAGTGACTCAATCTAGAAATGAAATGGCCTCCCTGTGTTTTAAACAGGTCAAACGTGGTTTTAAAGGGATAGTTTTGAACATTTTAGCAAATTGGCCCATTGCCATAATCCCATTAGTCACAGGAGTAGTAGGTTTGTTACCTTTAATTGTTGGTGCAAGCTATTTTTAGAACGGCGGAGCAGAGCCGTGAGCTGCTCAGAGCTACGCTACGGAGGCTAATGGGATTTCTTGGTTTCCCTCATCAAACTCATCAAATACAAAATCCAACAACTCCAAAACGCTCTGGTGGACAAGTTGTGACCTGCACATTCACCACGCTATGAGATATTAACACAACGTTACCAGACAGAGTTGTTTTAGAGGGAAATACAGAGACTGCTTGATGAAAAACTGTCCCTGAAGGCAACGCACATCAGCGGTTTTGCATGAATTTCCCTCTAAAACAACTCTGTCTGGTAACGTTGTGTTATTATCTCATAGCGTGGTGAATGTGCAGGTCACAACTTGTCCACCAGAGCGTTGTGGAGTTGTTGGATTGTGTATTTGATGAGTTTGATGAGGGGAAACCAGGAAATCCCAGAGGTCACGGCTCTGCTCCGCCGTTCTAAAAATAGCTTGCACCGACAATCAAAGGTAACAAACCTACTGCTATGACTATAGGGATTATGGCAATGGGCCAATTTGCCAAAAATGGTGAACTATCCCTTTAAAAAAAAGAAGAAAAAAAGACAAAACAAAAAAGGAAAACACGGCTGCATCGAAGCGTTATTCCTGCCAGAAAATGCACTAATGTCTGCACAACAGGTCGTCAGTGTTGTTGTTTTTATCTTTTTTTTTTTTTCTTAATCTTTTCTGTTTTTAAAACTGTTTTTTATTTTATTTTTTTATTCTAAAGTAATCCTGGGTCTGTCTCGAGCCAAAGCCTTGGGGGGGAGGGAATGTTTGGAAAAACCTCTCAGCATTTCCAAAACAGTTCAACGTCTTTTCTTTCTTTTTTCTTTCTTTTTTTTTGAATGACTTGATTGAGGAGAAAAAAAAGAAAAAGTTTCCAAAGGGATAATTATTATTCTTATTATTAATGTTATAATTATTATTATTTCTGTCGGCTCAATGCTGCCACCTCTCTGCTCCAGAATGTAACTGTTCTCAGAGTCTGAACCAAGCAGACAGAAACGAGTGCTCTAGAAAAAAAAAAAAAGAAGTGCCCTTTTGTTAAAGAAAATTAAAAAATAAGATATATTTTTATAGATCATATCAAATAAACAGCAACCAGCATTTAGAAAATGAATGTATTTTTTATACAATTCTTCTCAGAGGTGTTTTTTTTTTTTCTTTTTAAAGAGGCCATTGACTGTTGTTTTTAAGTTTTATAACAACCGCTATCTGTTCGACACCAGCAGTTATGACAGATTTCACTGTTCACCAGTAATTAGGTGTGTGTGTGTTTGTATGTGTATGTGTGTTTTATTTACCAGCTGTTCAGTAAAATATACAGATTTCTACATTGTTATATTTATCTCCATACTGGAGAAAACTGTACAAAAAAGAAAAGACAAGAATCTCCACCTCAGATCGTGTTTCCTCTGGATTTATCCACCAGAGCGAAATATCAAAGCACACTTCATGTTGTTTTTGTTTTATTTTGTTTTTTTCCTTCATTGTGAGACATTGTTTGTTGGCATTTTCTTACTACTACAAGGGTGTGTGTATGTATGTGTGTGTGTGGGTGTGTGTAAATTTATGGAAGTTATACTATGCAAATTGTTACCTCAATTTTTTTCTAGAGAAAATTACCTCAATAAATGAGAATATTTTTTCATTTTTCTACAAAAGATGTCTGTCTCTTGCTTTTTTATTTCATTATTCCTGGAAACTTGTTGAATACGTTTTATTTATGTAACAGGAAAATCTAAAGTTGCACTCCTCTGATTCAAATAACATCCAACATAAGATAATAAGAATAAACTGCCACTAGTAGTGACAGATGAGTTTTGGCTGCCTGTAATTAATGATTTAATTACAAATTAATCTTTTTTCCTTAGTTATCTGATCAATAAAATAACGAGGAATAGTAATATGTATTGACATGAGTCTAAACTTGAGTTTTCAAGTTGCTTTTTTAATAGTTCACATAACAAATGAGTATATATTTATATTTAGGAAGCTATATAATGTATGTTGTTTTTTCCAGTCTTTTGACATTATGATAAATATGTTAATTATACATTTGTCCATTAAGACAATGAAGCTCACCAGCTAAACCAGCAGCTGCTTATTTTAGCATAATAAATAAACACATGTAAAGCAAATATGTACAAAAACAGCAATGTAAAAAGTGTGATTGTTAGCTGTCACTTCAACTTTTAAAGTTGTATTTCCTTACATCAGGGTATCCGTGGGGTCTTGAAAACTATTAAAAGGTGATAAATCAATTTTGGGAAAATTAAGACCCTTACACAACTTTATAAAGTCTTAAATTGTGAAGGTATTCTTTCTGAATTAGCTGTCCAAGAGTTTGAGTCCTAAAAACATTGTAAAAGTGTGTGAATTTATTCATTTTATTAAAAAACAAAGATGAACCGGTGCATAAAAAAGAGAAGAAGATCGTTGTTTTTGGAGCAATGTTTTTTTTTTTATAAACTTTGCCAGCCTATTTTGAATACTGTTGTATCATAGTTGTCTATAGTCTTTATCACAAACTAAAACTGTTGCGTTAAAAGTGTCACTGATGTAAATGGTTACAGCTTTAAGTGTCAGTGAGGTATTGAAAAATATTGAGAAGGTCTTGAAAAAGTCTTAAAAAGGTATTAAAATTAACTTCAAGATTCCTGTATATACCAATAAATACAGTAACTTAAACCAAGATAAAACTATTTTTAGATAGATATTGTGTAATTTGCATGTCTACTTCAGTGAATCATGATTTTCTTGCCCTGTGATCGGAGACACCAGAAGAGGACGGCCCACAATGAGCAAAATTTTTTAATCATCTTTTTTTTCTCTTTCTTTCTTACAAAAACATTTTCAGGGAGTTCAAAATGAAGCATTTTTTAATTTTGGAACATACAGTGGCAGCAGCCATTTCTTTCAAAGATATTTTACAAATATCAAAGAAACGAGTCCCCGGGTAGCGACAGAAGCCAAAAAAAAACATAAGAGCTGCAGAAGATGCACAAGTGTCTGTATGAAGAAGATGGTGTTTGTTTGTTTGTTTGTTTACACGACGGCACCCCGAAGCTTTTACATGTTAACAATTGTCTGTGTGCGGAGAGACCGGCGGCCTCGCGGCGTTTAGTTTAAACCCCGTCAGCAGCGGCCGTGCTTAATTTAACTCAAGCACTGAAGCAACTGGAGCCTTCGACTTTTCAAAATAAAAGGAAAAAGGGGAGGAGGAAAGGGTCTAAAGGGGGGGAGGGAGGGGGTTTCCCACTCTCACTCTCACCGTCTTGTCTGAATACTGAGGTCGCACTAACATTTCTAACTGTGTAACAGTTAAAAAATGTTGTTCACGTTTAGTAACACGAGGTTGCAGCTTCCTCCGACAAATGTTTTTGGCTTCTTTTTTTGTTTTTTTTACGATTTCTTTAGCCAGTCTGTCTGTCTGTCTGTTCTCTCTTTTTCAACGAGCTGTGAGTGGTGCATTGTGGGTAGAATACAGTAGCAGTTTGGCGGCTCTGAGAGACAAAAAAAACCCACTTCCTGTGTTAGAAGAAGCTCTTTATCTGCTGCAGGAGGAGGAGGAGGAGTTGCTAAGGAGGTGACGGTGGTGGCGACGGTGGCGGTAGAAGAAGTAGAAGTAGTAGAGGTGGTGGTGGTGGTGCTGTTGCAAGGGATTGTGGGTAAAGGGGAGGGGTCAGTAGTCGTCTCCCCGGCTCACCACCTCCTTGCAGGTGGGCCTGAGCAGGATGGTGTGCTCGAACTGAGCCGTGTAGCAGCCCTTGGTGTCGCAGAGCGGCGGGTACGGGTCCACGATGCCCAGGTCGCACAGGTTCTTCAGCGCCATCAGGTACTTGCTCTCGCCCAGCCGGTCCAGCCAGCGCCGGCAGAACGCCAGCGTGCCGAAGTTCTCGTTCACCACGTTCAGCAGGTGCTTCGCTCTGGGCAGCCTGGAGGGGGGGGGGAGACGTTAGACTATTGTTTTTTTTGTTTCTGATGTTGTTTATATAATTTTTTCATTTGCTTTTATCTTTATTTATTGCTGTTGGTATTGTCGCTGTTTGTATTGTTCTTTTCCTGTCCTGTCTTGTGTTTTTAACTCAGGGTTCCTACGCAAGTATGGAAAGTATGGAAAAGTATGGAATTTGATTTTATACATTTCCAGGTCTGGAAAAGTATGGAAAATGGAAACTATTATATGGAAATATATTTTTCTTAATACTTCTCTGGGTTTGGTCTCATCTGAAGTTATGTGGGTTAATTATTTTGTATGCGCTATTGTACCTATAGCTACAATCTCCAGGAAATTATTTGGTTACATAATGACATACACATTCAGAATAATGAAAACAAATGATAAATTGCATGCTTTTTTTATATTATGCACATCTATTTACTCAAATATCACAAATAATATGAATGTTTTAACGAGAAGTCTGGAAATTAGGGTCTGGAAAAAGTATGGAATTTGGAAATTTCAAATGTGTAGGAACCCTGTTAACTGGACTCAGAGTCTGTACTAATACATTATCTATCTATCTATCTATCTATCTATCTATCTATCTATCTATATCAGTTGTCAGTTATGCAGCTGTGATGGTGTATAATGTATTCATCATGTCTCTCTGTTGCGTTTTCATTCACTCAATAAATACAGGTTTGAATTTCAACACAAAATAAACGGATCAGATGCTGAGGGGTAATAGTTAATCATAAAAAAAAAAAACACTGATTAGTCTACAGCAGGGTTATTATAGTTAAAGGACAATTCCGGGCAAATTCAACTCGGGGCTGTATTTGTATTTACAGCCCTCAAAGCTGCAATTTTTTTCCACAGACAGCGTCAGATGGCGACTCAAACATGCACCGAGAAGTTTGTTTACTTAAAGCAAGCCGACATGTTTGTAAAACTAGATCTAATTCAAAGTCTCGCGTGAGAACCAAGTTGATGTGCTCGGAAGCTCCCGTTTGTGTCATAAACACAGGAATATCAACTCTTGACTTGCTTGAAGTGTAGCCTACATTTTTTTCCACAGACAGCGTCAGGTGGCTACTCAAACATGCGCCAAGAAGATTTTTTTTACTTGAAGCAAGTAAAGAGTTGATATTCCTGTGTTTATGACACAAACGGGAGCTTCCGACTGCACCTGAACACACCGAGCGGCAACTTGGTTCTCACGCGAGACTTTGAATTAGATCTAGTTTTACAAACATGTCGGCTTGCTTGAAGTGAATAAACTTCTCGGTGCATGTTTGAGTCTCCATCTGACGCTGTCTGTGGCTTTGAGGGATGGAAACAGCCTAAGCAACTTGCATCTGCTCCCATTCATTGCTGCCGTGGCGATGCGGGGACAGACGCAACTACCGCAAAACAGGAGCGATTAAACTGAAAATATTCAGATTCCTTCTTTTAGACCTAAAATGTTAGGAAAATAGTACAGCCCCGAGTTGAATTTGCCCGGAATTGTCCTTTAACTAAGACTAAAAACTAGCAGTGAAAATATAATTTAGTTACCTGAAAAACTAAATAAAAATAAAAACTAATATGAATTTTATGGTTTGTGTTTTTACCTGATGGGAACGTGGCCGACGTCGAAGTTTTTCATATAGTGAGAGCACTCCATGTCGTCGTGGACGACGCCTTTACCTGTGCTACCGAACGTCTCAATGGCATAAACCTCTCCCTCCTGCAGGGAATCAATACACAATATATCATCAATAACAAGGTGAGAATTAAGGATTTAAATGGGGTTTTATCTGGTTTATTTTTAACTTTTAAATATGTAAATTATGTGATAAAATATACTGTATGCGGTTCTCTAAATTCTGCCTGTACTCGAACGCACCTCCATCCTCGTGGCTTCTCCTCCTTTAACGATGGGCACCGTCTTCCCGGCGTGTATCCTGTACTGACCGATCGAGTGACCGTTCAGGTTTCGGATCGGCTTCACTGCAGGACGACAGACAAAGTTTCACCCGTTTATTCTTTTTTTTTTTTTACTGAATGCACTGAATTAATGGATATCAGTGACTAAAAAGTAGTGTTTTTATGTTAAATTTGTCAACATTAAGATATAAAAATCCTAATTTTAGGATATTTTCACTGGTTTGAAATCAAGTATTTGTGACTTTAGGTTTGTTTTTTTGCTTTGAGCACTAGGAAACACTAGAAATATAACACCGCCTTCATCAGACTTTATATTTCTGCTGTGTTGCAGGTTTTTAATTAAATTTCTAAAGTGTCTGAGAACTCACCTTGATATGTTTTGCCATCGAGCTCGACCTCGTACGACTCCATCACCTCCTGGATGGACTCTCCGACGTCACACAGACGCACGTCGATACCGGCGTTCTGCCGCAGACAAACAGCAAAACGTCAGCTACAGAGCCCAAACGAGTGTGTGTGTTTATACGAGCACCAGATCTTCCTCCAGAGGGGACTGTGAGGTGCCGTTTAGACGTAGCCACATAGGCCAAAACTCCCTAACGGTGAAGGGCAGCACATGTTGGAATAGTCTCCCAACCCCGATCAGAAACAGCTTAAAGAATGGTTACTGTCCCATCAAATTTGCACCCATGAATGAAATATCTACCAGCACTTTAATACAGTATTACTGTAGCCCTTATCTCTTATCGTGTGTTATTTTGTATGTAATTTTACTGTGAAACTGCTGCTAATACTTTGTTTATTCTTATATTTATGCATATTTCCTATTTTTTTATTGATAAAAATGTTGCTAGTACTGCTGCTACTCCTCTTTTATATTTATGCAGGTTGCTACTGTATCTGTTCTCTTATTGTTGTAACTGCTGCTATTACTATGTCTTCTCTTGCACTTATGCAGGTAGCTTCCTATTGTTATGTCTTTGTACGGTATGTCTGTCTTTAAATGTGAGGACTACAGATGGAAATTAGCTCCTAGCTAAATCCGGTATATTTACATGACGTGATGTGCACATCACTAAATGTTCATTAATATGCATTGTCCTAATCAAATAAACAATAAATGAAAAAAATGAAATGAAACAAGTGTGTGTGTGTGTGTGTGTGTGTGTGAGTCTCACTTTGATTCCAGTATTGGTGGCGTCTCTCACGGCCTCCAGCAGCTTGTCGTACTTTGGGTTAAACGTGACGGTGAAGGCACAGTCAATGATCCGCCCTGCAGACGCCAGAGCAAAGAGGAGGAGGAGAGGAGAAGGAGAGGAGCGACGGTTAGTTCATGTGTTTGGACCCTGAACGCATCGTATGTGTGTCTGTGTGTATACGTGTGTCAAAGTGATAGTTCATTGGCCCATTGCTATAAACCCTATAGCCATAGCAGTAGGTTTGTTACCTTTAATTGTCGGTGCAAGCTATTTTTAGAACGGGCGGAGCAGAGCCGTGAGCTGCTCAGAGCTACGCTACGGAGGCTCATTATGGGATTTCTTGGTTTCCCTCATCAAACTCATCAAATACACAATCCAACAACTCCACAACGCTCTGGTGGACAAGTTGTGACCTGCACATTCACCACACTATGAGATAATAACACAACGTTACCAGACAGAGTTGTTTTAGAGGGAAATACAGAGACTGCTTGACAGGGGCGTCACTAGGTTTTAAGGACAGGGGGGGCTTAGCCCCCAGTAGATGCACAGGATGTGAGCGAATGTAGTGTGCAAGCACGAACTTTCACAATGGCCCAGAAAAAACACAATATTTAGAATTTAGAGTATTGAATCATGGGCTAGTTGAATCTAAGAATAAGTAAAGTAGTACATCTAATGAGTAACTGGGTAAAAGTTGATGCTAAAAAAAAGTGAACCTGAGTAATTTTTCAGATGTTTGACTATCATGGATATGTCCAGGCGGAATTTGACGTCTGGAAAACTAATTATATTTCATTAGTAGCCTGTGTCATAATGGTTATACACTCCATAATGGTTATGCGACTCCAACTGGAGCAGATATTTATATGCACATTTCACCCTAGAAACCCCTTCATCTTCTACACAACCAGGACCTTCACAAGAAATTTCTGATTTTTTTTTTTTTCTGAGCTGAAATAGACATTGGGGGGTGGTTCAAATGACTGACCCTGAGAATCATTTTAATTTGAATATTCTGCTTTTATTAGTAGTTTTATTTGGACTAGGTATAAAAATATATATATATTTATAGCCTACCTATATATTGTTATCATGCTGTTTTTATATATTCCTGTGTCTTACCTGATCTTCTGCATCTTCAGGGCATGTCTCTGTCTGGCCTCTCCCTACAGCATTTCTCTCCCTGTCTGTCTGTGCTGCTGCAGTGTCACCAGATATCATTAGTATTTTGAATTGATCCATTAAATAATCTGTTTTTTACTGCTAAATGTATGTATGCATGTTAACACATTACACAGCACGCACGCACACACACACACACACACACAGAGAGAGAGAGAGAGAGAGAGAGAGAGAGAGAGAGAGAGAGAGAGAGAGAGAGAGAGAGAGAGAGAGAGAGAGAGAGAGAGAGAGAGAGAGAGAGAGAGAGAGAGAGAGAGAGAGAGACATGATGACAGGAGTGTTCAGGATCCCCGTTTAAAAGTTTTCCCCACCAGAATCTAGCCGAACTTTGGAGCATTATTTAGCCCGTTTTCTGACAAGCTATCATGCCATGGTTGGTACGAACAGAAGCCTAGCATCTCCTGGTTTCATATAATATCTGTATCTTCGCTCTAGCTTTAAAACTGACCCGTTTACAACGCGATTAATATTTCACATTAATTTAAAAAATATTGCGGTCATTTTGACATCAACACTGCTATTTAGAGATGTAGTAGCTTACTGTCTGATGCCTGCTGGTCCTGCTTAGCTAAAGGTGGACTGACTCTCTCCCTCTGTTGACATCAGAGCTCCTGTAGCCCGTCACTGCAGGCTCGGAGCGGAGCTTCAAACAAGCCGCCGCTACATGGGCGCAACCAACTCACAACTGGGAGGGGGGTGGTCACACACTCAACAAACTAATTAAATTAAACAAATCAGAAATAACAAGAGACAAATGCGATGACAGCTGGGGTTCTTAAAAGGAGAATATATGTCACAAAAAAAGTCACATAATAAAAGAACACCAAATTATTTGGGGGGGCTTAAGAATATTTTAGGGGGGCTGAAGCCCCCCTAAAATAGGCCTAATGACGCCACTGCTGCTTGATGAAAAACTGTCCCTGAAGGCAACGTGCATCAGCGGTTTTGCATGAATTTCCCTCTAAAACAACTCTGTCTGGTAACGTTGTGTTATTATCTCATAGCGTGGTGAATGTGCAGGTCACAACTTGTCCACCAGAGCGTTGTGCAGTTGTTGGATTGTGTATTTGATGAGTTTGATGAGGGAAACCAAGAAATCCCATGAGCCTCCGTAGCGTAGCTCTGAGCAGCTCACGGCTCTGCTCCGCCGTTCTAAAAATAGCTTGCACCGACAATTAAAGGTAACAAACCTACTACTACTATGACTATAGGGATTATTATGGTAATGGGCTCAATTTGCCAAAATGTTGAACTATCCCTTTAATAACGGACCGTTGATGTGCGTGCCGAAGTCGATCTTGCAGACGTCGTCGTACTGCAGGACCGTGGTGTCTCCGGCGTTGGGAGTGTAGTGGGCAGCACAGTGGTTGAGGGAGCAGCCGGTGGGGAAGGCCAGGCCGGCGTTCAGCCCGTTCTCCTTGATCAGCTTACGGGAGCAGTCCTCCAACCGCTCGCTGGGGGGGGGAGGAGGAGGAGGAGGAGGAGGAAGAGGAGGAGGAGGAGGAGGAAGAGGAGGTGCAAGATTTCAGATTTAATGCATGTTTATGTTGTATATGGGTCAATGACATGATGCAACCCAGTGTGATCTGACTATATACACAGGAAAGTAAATCTGGACTCAAATTGGAATACGTGTAATTCACCTTTACAATGCAACATTATGTTTCTTAACAGATTTTACATCATTTGTCACATTATTTAGAAAAAAAACTGGTGTTTTTAGGATATGTCCTGCTCAGCATTACCAAATTAATTCAAATTTGAAATGAAAAAAAAAATTGCTTTTTGAAAAAATACAGAAAAAATCTATCCTATTCCATTAAATCTATTTTGATTTAATGTTTTCAGAGGAAAGTATATTAGTATAGTACACTTAAATCCACTGTAGGTGGATAAAATAATTAATATATATCATTCTTTAGTCTTTTTGGGCATTCAGTCATATACAGTATATTTTTTTTCTCTTATAATTTCATTCATTTACTCATCCTCCCCTCCTCCATCCGTCTTTCTTATTTTTCTTTTTCTTATTAGAATAATTGCTTTTATTGTCAGTATTATTATTATTATGACCAATATTACTATTTTATATTTCATTTTTTTGACTTTTCATGTCTTTATTAGATAGTACAGTTGAGAGAGGCAGGAAATGGGGAGAATGACATGCGGGATTCAAACTGGGGCGCCTGCTTAACCTGATATTACTATTATCATTATTCACCAATTTCTTTCTTTATTTCTGCTATGACCATCATTTATATTCTACTTGAATAACACACACCTTGTTGTTCATACTTGTATGTCCACTATGTTGTTTTGTTCTGTATTTCACAATAAGATAAATAAATAACTAAAAGGTTTAACACGTGTTTAATAATAACCAGCGATGAGAGAAGAGAACTCCTCACCAGATCTCGATCATGGTCATGCCGGGTTTCATGAAGCTGCGGACGTGCTGGCGGACTTGTCTGTGCGCCTCGGCCGCCTGTCTGAAGTCGTTCCACACTTCCTCGTTGGCTTTGTCCAGAACCCGCTTCTCCTCGTGGGTCGTACGCCACGCCGCGCTGCGACTGGGACACACACACACACACACACACACACACAGACAGATACAGATACACACATAGCGTTTTAATACTGGAGGAAAGGGGGCTGCTTCATTAAGAGGAGCGGCTTCTACAGATGATAAATGGTGTTTTTTTGGAGTTTTTAGCGTTGAGAGTGAACGTGTTAATGCTGCAGGCTGCAACAACTCTGACTCATCACATGACCGGAGCTCAGGAGTTTATCTGCAGCAGCAGCAGCAGCAGCAGCTCTGTCTGTACTGCTGCTGCAGGACATTTCTCATCTGCACAGTTAAATATTTGATTTCCTCAAATCCATATTTACATTTTGAGCCATTATTCAACTGGATAGAAACATCTGATCAATGAGAATAAGAATAAAACTCCCTGAAAACACAACTGTTAACATTAAGACTGAAATACTTTACAGGAAAACATTAACATGTCAAATACTAAAGGTCAATATCCATCAGTTAGAATTGGACGAACCGGGAAGAGGAGCTTAGAGAAGCTTCCGCTACAAAACAAGCTTGAAATATAGACTTATTTAATTTTTTTCGGGACAATTTCGCATTTCGGGGCTTCAATACAAGACGGACATTACATACGAGCAGCATGGAGGTATTTGGATGTTTTTTGGTGTGTCTTTTTGTTACGAAGACAGTTGGTATCCATTTGCAACCGTTATATGGACATGCACTGCTACGCCGAGACCCCCTGTAACTCAGAGAAGCCACGGAGGACTCTGAAACTTCTCCCAGCCCTTAGTCCACATGAGGGGGAGGAGATAATGAGTGAAATTTCAATTTTGGGTGAACTATCCCTTTAACTTCCAACAGGATAAACGAACATTTCTGAAGCGGTGCGTTCAGGTTCCTCTTACCCGTCCTGCGACGCCGGGTATTCACACTCCTGGCCGATGGGGAACACGCCGGTCGGGTAGAGGTCGCAGATCGGCACCGACGGAGGATCGGTCTGAGATTTGGCTAAAAAAAAAACGGAGAAAAAACAGACGTCAGCGGAGGAAACGGAGACAGAAAATGTCTTCTTCTTCGTCATCGTCTTTTCAACTTACGTCCTTTCTTCTTCTTTTTCTTCTTCTTCTTTTTCCCTGCCGAGTTTTCTCCGTCGTCTCCATCTGTGTCGAGGCGTGAAGAGGAATGAATGAATGAATGGATGAAATTATTGCAACCGTACATTTCACACACACACAAAAAAAATCATACAACTTTCACATTTGAATTGATACGTTTCGGTACTTTTTGTGCTCATGTATGTGTTTTAAAG
Organism: Trachurus japonicus; assembly: GCF_045865225.1. NCBI lineage: Eukaryota > Metazoa > Chordata > Actinopteri > Carangiformes > Carangidae > Trachurus > Trachurus japonicus. The sequence continues at coordinate 4,947,644 of NC_140929.1, forward strand.
TTATTTTGTCTAAAGATTTTTGAATTTATTTCTCAACAACATCACAACTCCTCAGACTTTAAAGTGTATTTTATGTTTTAAGAGACCCAGAGGGGGCTGCTTTTGGTTATAAAAGAGTCGAGCTGAGTTGTTTTCGAGGTAAATAGAGAGACTGCTTGCTGAAAAAACTGTCCCTGAAGGCAACGTGCATCAGCGGTTTTGCATGAATTTCCCTCTAAAACAACTCTGTGTGGTAACGTTGTGTTATTATCTCATAGCGTGGTGAATGTGCAGGTCACAACTTGTCCACCAGAGCGTTGTGGAGTTGTTGGATTGTGTATTTGATGAGTTTGATGAGGGAAACCAAACAAGAAATCCCATTAGCCTCAGACGAAGCGTAGCTCTGAGCAGCTCACGGCTCTGCTCCGCCGTTCTAAAAACATCTTGCACCGACAAATACAGGTAACGAACCTACTGCTATGACTATAGGGATTATGGCGATGGCAGGGCTCGACAGTGCGACTGTTTTGCTCGCATTTGCAAGTTGATATTATCCAATGCGAATAAATAATTACATTCAGTCGCATCAGTGCGACTCCGACAGAAACTGTAGTACATGCACCGTTTTGCATGCTGTTTAACGTGAGCAGAAACAAACAAATCTTAGTGTAGAGCCCTGTATGTAATCTTCAGCTTTTTATACTGAGGGAAATATAGGTTCACTGCTCATCAATACCCCCACCCCAGGGTCTATGCCACCCCGGTCTCAAAAAAACCCAGGAAAAATCAGATCGGACCTGTAATCAGATCTGATTCAGAGCTTTAATGCAGTCCTTCCATAACAGACACGTGACCACATGCACACAGCGCAAAACTAAAGACTAATATACTGTTTTCTCACATATTTGCATTGTTTGTCTTTCCTGATTTTTGTTAAGGCAAAGAGCCAGTTATAACATTAAAATTTAGTCTACAGGGTTAGGATTATAGGCTAAATGTTTGTTTGAAAATGACATTTTCACCAAAACTGCTATATTATTATTGTGCTACTAAAAAATGTTGTGTGCTACTAAATTTTTCAGCATAGTAGCACAGTGCTACTTGGAAAAAAGCTTCAAGCGTCAAGCCCTGAATGGGCCAATTTGCCAAAATGTTGAACTATCCCTTTAAGAACACAGTTTTAATGCAGATGAGACGATCTTATTAAATAGTGGGTTTAGTGGGTCCAAGATGAGTGTTGTTGAACTCACCTTCCTCGCCGTCTTCCTCCTTCTCTTTGTCTTCTATCGCCTGCTTCTCCAGCTGTTTGGTCACTTCGCCAACGCCATCGGCCTCTGGTTCAGCGCCTACACACACACACACACACACACACACACAGAGAGAGAGACACACACACACACACACACAGTCCAGTGAGCGATTAGCTGCAGCCCAAATGTTCTGTATCAGCAGGAAGCGGCAGACACAGTTGTGTAACCAGAGGTAAAAAAACCCATTCACTCTCAGACTGGCACCAGCTCGCCGTGGTGATATAATAATATGATCCCAGACCCCGAGAGTGAGCGAGTGAATGAATGAATGAAAGAAAAACAACTTCAACACTGCTGATGATGATAATATCTGATCTGAGAGCCGATCTGACACCGTTATCCCACATCTTTACTCTGCTCTGTGGAAAAACGTGGCTCATTTTTATGTCAGATAACAGAAGGCAGGAGGATAAAAATAGAGTTAGAAACTACGTAAGCAGGTTTATTTAAGTCCGCAGCTGTATAGAGACTTATATAAGTGACTTTCAACAGCAAAAGTAGAAAGAAATTCATTATAAAGTAACAAAAATCAAAGTTAGATGTGATGGATTTGGAGGATTTTATAACAACAAGACAAAACAAAAAAACAAACGACGTCTGTCTGTCTGGCTGCTAATATAACTGGCCTCGGGTCAGTTTGATGGCCAGATATCGATCGATCCGAGTCGACAACCCGACGGGAAAATGTAAAACTCTGCAGCTTGTGAAGCCAAAAAGCTCCGAGCACTAAATTAAACCTGATCTCTGACGGAGATAAAAAAAAAAACGTGAGTTGCTGCTTTAATTTAAAGTGAGGAAACGGTTTCAAACAGAGAGAGTTATAACATTAAACACTGTTTGTTCAAATCTTATTAATAATAAATATTATAAAGTTTTATGTCAAGTTTAATGTGTTTTCATTTCATTTCAGTAAAGTCACTTTTTTTCCTTCTTCTGCAGCCTAAATAATTCACGCCTTATAATCCTCCTTGTTCTCATTTATATTTCAACAAGTAGACACTCAGGTAATGTTTGAATATTGAAGTGAAAAGTAGATTTTATTAAACTGTTTGTAGAAAAAGAGGACACACCCATGTTTTCTGGGGTTTTTCACCGACACAAACAGGTGAACACACGCTGTCACATCCAGTTAGATGCTGTCTTGCAGGTTTTTACTGCACCTGAACGCCTCATGAATTGCACAATGCAGTGTTTTACTGTGTTTTTTTTTCTTCATATCTGGTCCTGCAGGTTTTGTAGATGCCCTTGTGATTTTAATTTTAATAAATCCTAATTGTCCTCCCCAGTTTTGCTGTGACATGACAGTTTCTCCTCGGAAAAAAAACACGTTTATTCTCCAAATCTCAAGTTAATCTAATTGAGTTTGTCTTGTTGTTGCATGTTGATGTAGTTTTTAATGTGGTTTATTTATCAAATTCAGCATCTCCTCGCTCTTCTTTTTCTTACATAATAACTCTTGGCAATGAGGGGAATTACGAAACAGGAAAACTTGGCTCAGGCTCATCATCATTACATCGCAGCGGTCGGTTGGTGACTGCGAGGAAAACACAGACTTTATAAAAGAACCGGAAGAGGAGAAGAGAAGACGAGGTGAAAGTCGTTTTCTGTCTGAATAAACTGTGGAGGTGTTGGAGTTGCAGCTGAGGTGGATGTCACTGCTCCGGCGTGTTTCACGAGGCCTGACAGTCCACACCGCTCAACCCGCATGGCTAATGAGCAACTGGGGGTGAAGCTACACGCGCTGCAGCACCAAGCTTCCGATTCAGAGCCTTTCAAAATAAAAGACGTGTCTGGCACCTGCATTATTATGTTTGTCCCATCAAAAAACTGGCGTGACATGAATTATAAATTGTTCAAAAAGATGAAAGAAAATGGACACAACTTTCTTCTACACAATAAGCTAAGTGTATCTTTCTCGATTACATTTGTGTTACCTGTGTATCTACACTATTTGTGAGAAGACAACAAAATTGGGAAGGTTCGACTTCACTAAACCGCAAGAAAAAAAATCCAGGAATTACAAAATAACAATGGTAAAATGCCATATCAACCGAGATTAAGCAATTACTTTATAACCGGCTATTGTATTAGTAGTCACAATTATTGTAATATGCCTTTTAGTTTTAGTTTATTTCGGACATGTTAAAAGAAATAAAACATAATACAGTAATGGACAGACATAACAAATAAAAATAAAATAAAATAACTGAAAGTGAAGATAATTATATTTTTGTTTGTTTTTTTCATATCTGAAAAGGAGTGGGAAGAAGTAAAACTTATTCATAAATTATCTATCAAGCTTTCTTGTTATAATCTAATAAATTAATTTATGAGTTTATCTAACTGGATTTATTCTAATATAATATAACTAATCTTTATCTCTCTGATATATGAGTACATACATATATAGATTTATTCTAACATATTATCACTAATCTTTATCTCTATATAATCATATACATATAAAGACATACATACAAAGACGGGATGACAAAAACACGCAATCTCTACTAAAAATAATCCCCACTCTGAATATTCGTAATTTTTTAGTTCAATACATTAACATTTTACACACAAGCCGATCACAAGACTAACAAAATACTCTCGCCTACGTCGTCTATGCAGCGCTTTATTTTGAAGGAACCCTCCCGTCGCTTCCGCTTTAGCCGTTGCTAAGCGCCGCTAGCTTGCCGCAGCGCTGCTAGCTCCGTTAGCATGAAGCGGCGGCGGCTCGTGACAGCCTCACCTGTGGTCGCCGCGGACTTCTTCTTCTTCTTTTTCTTCCTCTTCTTGGCCGTCTCCACCGGATCGGCCTCCTCCCGGTCCTCCGCCTCCCCGTTCAGCTGCTCCCGGTCCCGGTCCGGCGCCGCTTTCTGCTCCGCCGCCTGCTCCGCTACCACGTCCGCCATGATCGCAGACGCTGCTGGAAAAGGAAGCCCGAGGGATTGTGGGAATGCTGTGTGTGATGCTGCGTTCAGGGGCACTCCGAGTTTTTACCATTACTGCAGAGTAAGCAATTTAAACGCTGTCTGTCTAGTGTGTCTACCACCTGTAAAAGGCTCCTGTTTTAATATTTTTCCAACATATTTATGCATATTAATGTACAAATGTGTGTGTTATTCTTGAAATTTGTTTTAACTCGTTTTATCTTTAGGCAAGGCAAGGCAAGGCATCTTTATTTATATAGCGCATTTCGCAGAGCCAGCCCAAGGCATAAGCGAACTAAGCACCTGCTTGGGGCCCCGTGACTATTGGGGGCCCCCCAAAAGGCAAGTAACTTTTTAAAATTGTAGTGGTCATCAAAGAACGGGAGGGCTTTATTTGTCATTCATCTTGATGTTTTTTTGTTTTCTTTCATGTGTCCAAGTCATGTTTTTATAGAAAGAAGTGTTATAGAAACACTGCGTAATTACAAAAAACTTTGTTTATTGTTGCATTTCAAATTGTTGTTGCACTTTTCTGTAAAAATTTTAAAAAGCAGATGATGTGTTTACAGAAAATGCATTGTCTGTTGGTTTATTTTGTTACTTTAGTCGACCGAGGTGACATTCAGTATCCAAGTAGGCTACTATATCAATTTGAAGAAATGTAAATCAACCCCAGGCTGCACTTTTAGTTAAATTTGGTGCCATTTCAGAATAAAAACCATAGATGGGTAAAAACCTGCCAGGATATGATGATTCGTAATGACAGAGTAAAAAATGAAATAGTATTATTGGCAGTAATAGAGGGCACCAAAATAAAGATTTTGCTTAGGGCCCCATGGAGGCTTGGGCCGGCCCTGGCATTTCGCACCAAGGCAACTCAATGTGCTAAAGACAAAACATAAAAAAAGAACAGCATAAAACAGCATAAAAACAAAAAACACAGAGTTAAAAACAGGAGCAAAGAAGAATAAATAAGTAAAATAAAAGAAAATAGAGTTTAAAATAGAGTTTTAAAGTTTAAAGTTATTAATGAAATGAATCATGTTAATTCCAGCTATATAGATTATATATTTTTTACTTTAAAATTCAAAGAATCATGTCTAACCCTGTAACTATGTAAATGTACTTTTCCTGTTCTCTACTGGTCCTCTGTCTTTTTGGACTTTTTATGTTAATTTGTTGTATTGTTTTGGGGACTACGGATGTAATTTAGCACATGTGCTAAATCCGGTGTATTGTATTTACTGTGGGTACTCTAGCACTCACTGCCCATTAATATGCACTGTCCCGACCAAATAAACAAATAAAGTAAAGTAAAAAGAGCTCAGCTATAAGCACATGAAAAGAGAAATGTTTTTAACCTGGATTTTAACTTGAGGTTTGAGGTACTTTTTTTATACATTGTACTTAATTTTCATATCACTTTTGTTCTCCACCAAATAATGTAAACTGTTTTTCCGTCTAATAAAATTGAATATCATGAAAACGCTTATTTATGTCAGCAATTCAATTCAAAAAGTGAAACTAATACATTAGATAGATCCATTACACACAGAATGAAATATTGCATGTCTTTATTTATTTAATTTCTTCTAATTGTAATGTTTATGTCTTACATTTAATGAAGACCTAAAATTCAGTGTCTCAAAGAATTACAAAAGACCAATTAAAAAAGCATTTTTAATATGGAAATGTTGGCTTTCTGAAAAGTATGTCCATATATATGCACTCAATACTTGGTTCGGGCCATTACTGGGAATGGACTTTTCCATGATATTCTAATTTATTGAGATGCACCTGTATTTTAATGATTGTTTAAAGCCGAAAAAGGTCAAATTATTCAGTGTTTTCAAAGATGTAAGTGGGTACAGAAATTATTTCATCATGCAGCCATTTAGAGAAGCGCAACAACAACTATGTTAACTTGGTGCTTTTAATGGAGCATTTCCTGGTCGATTTATTGGTACTTTTACTCTTAAATAAATAAAAAAAAGTTTGTATTTATTCCACCAGTGAATTCTGAAACCAAAAACTGTGAGTGCTCAGAAATCCGAGCTTATCTAGAGTCCCATGAAGGCATCACACAGTATAATATGCTGAATCAGCTGTAGTGGAGCCCTCAGCCTAATGAGGACAGATCTAGTACTGCAGTATAAATACATCTATGAACTACACTTAAACTATTATTACATCAATATACTGTAGCTACATACAACTGACTGTATTAAATAACACAAGGAAAGCGAATTACACTCTCATTTATACTAGATTAACTGTCATAAATATGTTTTATATAAAGTTTCATGTTACAAAAAGCACCAGTGCCAGTAACAGGAGCGACCACCAGATGGCAAAACCACAACAGTTAACGAGCTATTAATAATAAAAGTTTATATTTAGGCGATTGTGCAGCACATGATGAGCAATCTGTTGTGTTCAGGGGACATTCTGGAGAAAAGACAATCTGGGTATTTGGTGTGAAACTATTTCTTGGACATTTCTGCAATTTTGAGTGATTTTTTGGAGGGTGGATATTTAATTTTATATAAACTTGTTGATATTTTTTCTATAAAATCTGAGTCTTACATAGTTATATTGAAGAGTTTGTCAAATAACTATAGGAGAGTGAAGTGTGCGAACTCTCACTTTCAAATGTACTGAACTAAAAAAGTAGGAAGAAATAGAAATATTATGTTTCTGAATTGTGAACACACATATACATACAGTATATTTACATTGTTTCTACTGTGTATTTCTGTGTTCTTTCTTTTTGTATCTGTTATGATATCCTGTGACATTTGTCATGTATTTTCTTTCTCCTGTATTTGTTAATATGTAAAGCACTTTGTTCATCTTTCCGGATGTTGTAAGGTGCTATATAAATAAACTTTATTACTATTATGAATATGCTGTCAATGCACTTTATTTCTCCTCAGGGTTTATATTTTATATCTATTATGTTGGCTTTTCTTTTCCATATCTGGCTTCACTATTTATTTGGGATTATAATGGTTGCACTTTATGACTATGAAATGCTGTGAATGCTCCAACGTTATCTATCTCAATGACAATTAAACTATTGAATGGGGAAAAAAACACACAGTGCTTGAGTAAATGTAGGTGTTTAAAAGCCCTCAGAGGGGCTTTAAAGGGGGAGCACCAGCTGTTGTGGGTCAGACAAATGCAAAAAAAAAAAAAAAATCCCCCCCCCACACACACACACACACACAATGTATCAAATAACCGACCAAACCTGTTGGTGAACCTCCAGAGTGTGTGAGTTTGAAACGTGAGCAGCAGCAGCAGCGGTGGCAGAAAAAAAAAGAAAAGAAAAAAGAAAGACCTCAGGAAACATCGAACACTTCCAGAACGGTATTTTATTTCACGTTGGAAAATGCAAGAGGGGGTTGTGGAAGACCTCACCCACCATGGGGGAGGGTGGAGGGAGGGGGAGTCAGGACAGGACAAGGCAAACATGGAGACAAGAAAAGACCGGAGGGGGAAAAGGTGGAGGCGATGAACATCAGGGCTGTCAAGACTCTTCTGGCAACTTCATGTGACATAAAGTTAGAGAAAAACCAGTCTCTTCTTTCTTGTTTTATCACCAAACCCCCCTCTTCCTCCCTCGCACACACACAGGGAGGCGTTGGAGTTTAAAGAGATAGTTCAACATTTTGGCAAATTGGCCCCATTGCCATAATCCCTATAGTTTTACCAGTAGGTTTGTTACCTTTAATTGTCGGTGCAAGCTGTTTTTAGAACGGCGGAGCAGAGCCGTGAGCTGCTCAGAGCTACGCTTCGTCGGAGGCTCATGGGATTTCTTGGTTTCCCTCATCAAACTCATCAAATACACAATCCAACAACTCCACAACGCTCTGGTGGACAAGTTGTGACCTGCACATTCACCACGCTATGAGATAATAACAGAACGTCTAAAGATTTTCGAATATTTATTTCTCAACAACATCACAACTCCTCACACTTTACGAGTATTTTATGTTTTAAGAGACCCCGAGGAGGTTGCTTTTGGTTATAAAAGAGTCGAGCTGAGTTGTTTTCGAGCTAAATTCAGAGACTGCTTGCTGAAAAACTGTCCCCGAAGGCAACGCGCATCAGCAGGTTTTGCATGAATTTCCCTCTCAAACAACTCTGTCTGGTAACGTTGTGTTATTATCTCATAGCGTGGTGAATGTGCAGGTCACAACTTGTCCACCAGAGCGTTGTGGAGTTGTTGGATTGTGTATTTGATGAGTTTGATGAGGAGAAACCAAGAAATCCCATAATGAGCCTCCGTAGTGTAGCTCTGAGCAGCTCACGCCTCTGCTCCGCCGTTCTAAAAACAGCTTGCACCGACAATTAAAGGTAACGAACCTACTGCTATGACTATAGGGATTATGGCAATGGGGCCAATTTGCCAACATGTTGAACTATCCCTTTAATCCTCACAGCAGCACAAGTTCATCAGATCCAGTGTGTGAAAACCAAAGTTCCCCCTGTAAACACACAAGACGCTGACAATGTGGGATTGTTTTTCAGTCCTGGATGAATTGTTTCTCAGATACAATGGTGTCGTATTCCAAACACGTCGCTGCGAATGGGACCGTGTGTGTGTGTGTGTGTGTGTGTGTGTGTGTGTGTCGACTTCACCGTTACCCCCATTGTGTCCAATCAGAGATGGATCGCAGAAGGAGGAGGAGGGGGGACAGAAATAAAGTGCAGAGTAAAAATAGACCCACACTTCCTCTTCTTCTTGCTCTTCATGTGTGTGTGTTCGTGTGTGTTCTGTGTAAATCTGTCGTCTGCCTATTATAAGATTTAAGGTGGCCCAACTTCAACCTTCTGCTGTGAAGTCTGTTCGGACAGAAAGCAAAGACGATCAGCGATTTTTTCCCCCCCGAATTTGATCGTTAGTGTTTTTTATTCGACTCAAAACATCCAAAGTATCAACAATGAAAGTAACTTATTATATAATATTACTTACTTGCACTTCAGGTTTTAGTTTTAGGCCAATTTGTACTTCAACCTTCACTATAAATAACTTTATTATAGTGGTGTTTTTGCAGTTTCAGGTTAATTACTGTATAAAAAGTAAAACTAACAAATAAATCAAGTTGGATTTTTATAAGTTCAGATAAAATTGATCCACAGAGGAATTAACACAGACTCTTTCCTGTTCTGTATAAAGTGATTAAAATTAGTTCCACCTTAACCAGCTTCAACACTATATGAACAGATTAATCTTTTGCTACTCATACGTACGTTTATTATCTGAATCCGTCTTCAAACTGTAAAGTTACAGAAGTTAGTTAAAGGATCATAGGGCAGGATTAATGAGAACGGCCAGTGACGCGACGGCCGCTGCGCGTAACTACAGCAACCAGGGAAGCCACCGGCACGGGAGCGCGCACAGACTTTTCACTGTTTACTTTACTCTTTACATTCTTTCCTATCTGGGGAGGGAGGGGGGGTATTTTACTGTAGGTTCTCGCTCTCACAGACAGACAGACAGACAGACAGACAGACAGACACACACACACACACACACACCTTCACTGTGCTGCAGCAGGGGGCTGCTGTCTGTTCCTCTGAGCTCCTCTGCATGGATCTGTATGGGCTCCTACTCCTACAGGCCGGTACCGAGAATTAACGCGCCGGGTCCGGGTGTCGGACCGCATCTGTCAGGGTCCGCGGTCCCATGAAAACCAATAAACACCGGACATATTCATGATTTCATAAAAAAAAAAAAAAAAAAAAAGGACGCGTCGCGGACACGCCGGCCAGGACGTGAAAAGTGGACGTGTTCGGGCAAAAGAGGACGTTTGTCCACCTGCCTGATAACGTTGTTGAAGTTATAACGTCGGCTTTTAACCGCTAGCTGCGGCTAACGGCTAATAATAAGACAGTAGTGAAGAGGGAGAGGGTGTGTAAGTTAGTGACCTGCCTGCTGCTGTGTGCGTGTGTGAAGGGAGGGGGAGAGAGAGTGGTGGCGGCGGCGGCGCGGGGGGGGGGTTAACAGGGCTTTCAGTTGTGCTGGGTCGTTTGCTGGCAGTAATTTGGATCCACCGTGGTTCAGAGCGATTGATATAACAGGGAGTGTCGCCACTCTGTTACTATATCAGTCGCTCTGCTGCGGTTGCCCTCTTCATGTCTCCATTCCATTGATCCATTCGAAGGCAGTCGTGGACGCGCTGACGTCAGGTCCGCCGGCCAGCGCGCGAAATTCACCCCCTGAATTGCAGCGCATTTTGCAGCACAGACCCCGTTCAGGGCAATCGAGAGATACGCGGGTGGGCTCGTTCTTTTTGGTTTTGAACGCTTCCTCACCCATTATTATTTAAAAAACGTAAAACGCATGGCTATTTTCCGGTATTTTCTCACAAATCCTGCCCTATGATCCTTTAATGTAAACATTTTCCTCATTTCTTTATCTATCAAATAAATAATAATTTAATTGGTTATTATCAGACTCTTCATTGAAATGTCAGTGAACCAAATATTCCTTATAATCTGCTGTATTTCAATGCGCTTTAACGTCTTTGATAAATGTGAGGTTTTATTTCAAATGTAAACAATGAGACTTTGATCAATATTTTTTTTATCTTTTACTTCCTTATCTTTCTCCGTAGGGCGGTTTTGTTGTCCGAGAGGCGAATCCCAGGGGAAACTGTGTCCGAGTGACCGCATCAAACTGAAACTGTACGACTGAGGGAGGAAGAGAGGGAAGAGCAGGGGGGTTAAACTGGAGATTACATCGTTTTTGTGGGAGTGTTGTCTCACAGAAACTCCACTTCCTCCTCAGCTGGAGTTTCTCCCTCGCAGTCGTTTATGAGTCTGGTTTCTCTCTTTCTCTTTCTAGGAACCGTTTTGAACTGTCACTCGGGCGAATTTGCATCTAATCACCTTTTACTGTGTTTGCATTCTGTCTGAACACACCTTCACACAATTAGCACACTTAGTATCTCCTGCGCCTCCTCTCTCTCTCTTTGAACTGCTCCTCTCCTTCTCCATCACTTACTCGTTCCCTCCTTTTCTTTTTATTCCTCGATCCGATCGCCTGTTGTTTGTTTGTTTTTTTAAAGGGGATAGTTCAACATTTTGGCAAATTGGCCCATTGCTATAATCCCTATAGTCATAGCAGTAGGTTCGTTACCTTTAATTGTCGGTGCAAGCTATTTTTTAGAACGGCGGAGCAGAGCCGCGAGCTGGCTAATGGGATTTCTTGGTTTCCGTCGTCAAACTCATCAAATACACAATCCAACAACTCCACAACGCTCTGGTGGACAAGTTGTGACCTGCACATTCACCACGCTAGAGAGTAGTAGAGGGAAATACATGCAAAACCGCTGATGCACGTTGCCTTCAGGGACAGTTTTTCATCAAGCAGTCTCTGCATTTCCCTCTAAAACAACTCTGTCTGGTAACGTTGTGTTATTATCTCATAGTGTGGTGAATGTGCAGGTCACAACTTGTCCACCAGAGCGTTTTGGAGTTGTTGGATTGTGTATTTGATGAGTTTGATGAGGGAAACCAAGAAATCCCATAATGAGCCTCCGTAGAGTAGGTCTGAGCAGCTCGCGGCTCTGCTCCGCCGTTCTAAAAACAGCTTGCACCAACAATTAAAGGTAACGAACCTACTGCTATGACTATAGGGACTATGACAATGGGGCTAATTTGCTAAAAATGATGAACTATCCCTTTAACACCGTCTCCACCTTCAACTGTGAAACACTTTGACACTTTGTGTGTGTGTTGTAGATGATGTCACCGAGTAAACTGCAGACATTCTGGTCTTCGGACCTCAACAACACGGTCAAGGTCGCGTCGTTGTCGTTGTTTTATGTTTTTATGTTTTTTTTTGTTTTAGTGGTTCTGGTACCTGAGTTTTAAACAGCAAAAAAGAGCAGTAAGAATTGTGGGTAATAATGTACAGTAACATGGATGGACGGACGGACGGGTAATAAGAGAGTGAATCTGAAATCTGAAATCTGAAATCTGAAATATCTCCACAAGATAAGATGTGACACAGACAGACCCATCGATTTAAAAGACGTCAGACATAAATACAGTCTTTTGCTCGCCGCTGCGTTGAAGCGATGGCGGCTTGTTTTCAGTCCTTGTCGGGGATTTGTCTGTCATCGTCATCGTCTTCTCCGTCGTCGTCGTCGTCGTCCCCGAACGTCTGCTCCTCCATGTGGACGAGGGAGTGCGAGCGCGCGGCGACCTGCGCGGCGAGGGCGGAGCTGAAGCTGAGCGCCGCCGAGCCGTGCATCTCCGTCAGTCTGTCCATCACCGACACGGCGGGGACTCGGGCCGCCAGGAAGCAGTCCAGGCCGTTCTGGGATTCTCCGTCCTCCATCCCGTCGTACTGGTGCAGCTCCGACGCTCCGCCGCCTCCTCTGGCGCGGACCGACCCCCCGCCCAACTCCCGTCCTCGTCCTCGCCGCTCTCCCTCTCCCTCTCCTCCCTCTCCGTCCGAACCGCAGCTGAACTCCGTCGCTCTAACGTCGCCTTTTCCTTCCCCTGCGTTTCCTGGAAGATGGTTTCCCTCGTCCTCGTCGTCCTCGTCGCTCTCTGCCGAGGCCGAGGCCGCGGGCGTCGTCGTCGGAGCAGCATCATCATCATCTGTTGCTGCCGGTTCGGTGGTGTCGGCGGTTTGATCCGAGCCCTCGCCGCGAGCCGAAGGCGCCACGGCAGCTACGAGAAGAAGAAAAAAATAACGTCATTTAGACTTTGACTCAGTGGTGTAGTCTATGTGATACTCAGGTAAACTCAGTAGTAAACCCACTGAAAATACATAAATATTATATACATAAGACTATCTAACTAAATAAATGTCAATGGTTCTCAAAGTGGAAGGGTTGACAGGGTTCAAGGGGGTCCCCAACTTTTTCTTGAACTTTTTCACTTTTTTTCCCCACCTTTTTGATTGTTTGACTTTTCCTTTTCTTTCTTTTTTTTTTTTTTACCACTTTTTTTTTTGAGAAATTTTACCAGTTTCTTCTCAATATTTCTTTTCTACTTTTTACTATTTATTTTAAAGATAAAAAAAAGAAAAAAGAAATGTTACCACAAAAAAAAAAAGGCAAATTTTTACCACTTTTTTCTAAAAAAAATTGAACTTTTTTATGGAGAAATTGTTTTCCCAGAAATGTCTCTATAATCTTTCAAAAATGTATGCCTGATTTAAACGTACACTGATGGTTTGTGTATTTCTGGTGTTAAAAAAAAAATTGCTAAATTTGACCAACTTTTTTCTAAAAAATGTTTAAACTTTTTTGTGGAGAAATTGTACCACTTTTTTCCCAGAAATGTCTCTATAATCTTTCAAAAATGTACGCCTAATTTAAACGTACATTGATTGTTTGTGTATTTCTGGTGTTTGCTTCAACATTTTGTCCAATGGGGGTCCGTGGTCTAATTTGTGTCAATTTTGGGGTCCTTGATATAAAAAAGATTGAGAACCACCGGTCTATGTGATATGAAGTATGTACAGTTTACTCACCTAAAAAGCAGTATACCCACTACAAAAAATTAGACTACACCACTGCTTTGACTCGTATTGATTTTGGATTTTGTGCTCCTGTAAAACAAATCTGATGTGGATAAAAATGTCACACACACGCCGCCTGATACGATTGATACGACACAGTTTGTCACCCAGGGAGACTCTTGTTGTTGTCAGCCAATTATTTACAAGGAAACAAGTTCAAGTCTTTCTCGCAGCTACAAAAACCAATTTCCACAAAACCCCCAGACGTCTCCTCTCCGGCTGCTGTGTCATCGTCTGTCTGAACTATTATCCCACGGTCCAGGGAAACAACACTGTTTGTGCTTCTTTAAACCAATCACAACAATTGATGGTGACCCAGAATAATATTTTCTATTACATTTATGTGTGGATATACAAGTAGTATGTATATTATATGTTTAAATGGATATTTATGTAGTGTATATATGTTTCATACATTTCTATGTATGTATATTGATATGGATATATGTACAGTATAAACCATAAGTTAGAAAGGGATGGGAATAATAAAAAAAAAAAGGACATACTTCTTCCTATTCCTTTTTTGAACTTGTGTGTGTATATTATGATTTGAATACTTGATACTTAAATTTTATTTTCCAGATATACAAAATAAAATTGATTCCACCATTTATTATAAATCATACTTTTTTATTTATCTTTACGTCTATGTTAAAAAAAGAGGCAACTTTTCCTCTTCAAACTGTTCGCTACGTCTGATCAACAGTCCATTTACAATTAAAAAACACAGGGAAAAATCAGCAAAACCTCAAATTTATTGATGAATTGATCGTTGACTTTGGTTCCATGAGAATATTTTCTTCCTTTTCTATTAAATTGCCAGGAATTATCTGACTATGAGTAGAACTGTGAGTAAGCTGGTCGTTTTTTAATATAACTATTTATTCTACTATTTAATTACTGTTTTGATTATATGCTTTTCTCACTTTTATTATCTGCTTTTACTGTCTACTATTGTGACACCTGAATTTCTCCGTGGGGATTAATAAAGAATCGTTATCATTAAAACCCACAGTCAGTCAGTACTATTATCTGCTACTGGTTTACAAATCACTGAATGGTTTAGGTCCAGAATACATGAATGACATGTTAGTAGAGTATAAACCCAGTAGAGCTCTGAGATCTACTGACTCAGGTCAGATAGTGGAGCTCAGAGTTCAGACCAGACATGGTGAAGCAGCATTTAGCTGTTATGCTGCTCACAACTGGAACAAACTACCAGCAGAACTGAGATCAGCCCCAACTGTGAGCACTTTTAAATCCAGGTTAAAAACATTTCTCTTTTCACGTGCTTATAGCTAAGAACTTAAAACTTTATCTATTTTCTTTTCTTTTACTTTTATTTGCTCTTACTTTTAACTCTGTTTTTAGTGTTTTGTTTGTTTTTATTCTGTCTTATGCTTCTTTTTTTAATGTTTTGTCTTTATGTAAAGCACATTGAGTTGCCTTGGTATGAAATGCGCTATATAAATAAAGATGCCTTGCCTTATCTATCACCTGGTGGTGTGTGGTTGGATTGACCTACTTATTAAAAAAGTAAAATAGATTTTAAAAACCCCTCCCTCTAAGAATGATCAGCCACGCCAGCGCAGACCTTGGTCGTTGAAGAGCAGCTGCTTCCTCTTCATCCTCTCCCCCTCCGACGCGCGGAAGCCCAGGACGGCTTTCAGCTCCGACAGGACGCGGCGAGACTCCTCCCTCTCCCGCCGCTGACGCTCCCGTTCCTCCGGTGACAGCATGTCGGCCCACGAGCCTCTGCCTTCGCCGTCAGAGTCCGAGTCGGACACGTACGCCTCCCACTCCTGACGGGAAAAAAGATTGACAACAGGAAAATGACACAGAGGAGGAAGAGGAGGAAGAGAGGGATGATGGGAAATTTGGTTGTCGTGGTTGTTAAATAAACGGAAATCTGTAGTACGAGGACAAACGAGGTGAAAGGTGAAACGTTGTGAACTCACCAGCTCCTCTGGAACGGGGTCTCGGTCCAGGATCAGGGGGAACGACGGAGGAGGGGCGGGAATCTCGGACTCAGGAGTACCACACTGCTCCAGACCCTCCACAATACCTGCACAGACAAGAGTTAAAGGGATAGTTCAATATTCTGGCAAATTCTCCTCTCACCATAATCCCTATAGTCATAATAGCAGTAGGTTTATTATTATTTAATTATCGGTGCATGATGTTTTGAGATCGGCGGGGCAGAGACGTGAGCTGCTCAGTGAACACAATGGAGGTGAACGGTATCAAACTCATCAAATACACAATCCAATAACTCCAAAACGCTCTGGCGGACAAGTTGTGACCTGCACATTCACCACGCTATGAGATAATCATGTATAATTATGTAACATTATGACACATGAAGCAAATACTCTGAGCTACTTTTGAAATCCCTCCGCCCAGCAGCAGCCGTGTCTGGAAAGTAGTTCCGGCTGCGTTTGCCTCTAAAACAACTCCGTATCGTAATGTTACATAATTATCTTATAGCATGATGAAGGTGCAGGTCACAACTTGTCCACCAGAGCGTTTTAGAGTTGTTCGATTGTGTATTTGATGGGTTGATACCGTTCTTCACCTCCATTGTGTTCACTAAGCAGCTCACGTCTCTGCTATGCCGATCTCAAAACAACATGCACCGATAATTAAAGGTAATGAACCTACCGCTATGACTTATAGGGATTATAGCAATAAGCAAATTTGCCAAAATGTTGAACTACCCCTTTAACACAATGACCTCAGTGACTTGGTATTAGAGCCTAGTGGTCACTGCACTGGGATCTGTTTCTCATCCTGAGCAGCTACTTCCTCCGTCACTAGTGGCAACCGTCTTGAGTCATGGTAAAGGAAGGAGGAAGTCTGGGCTAAAAATAGGTCTATTGTAAATATGGAAACTAATATAGTGGTGAAAAGAGGGGGGGAGGGGGTCGCCGGTCTGTTTCGTATATGTTGTATAGGTCAGTGAGAAACACAGGAAGATGTGTGAGGCAGAAGTTTCTAATCAGATTATGGGGAGCTGATTTTTTGGCACCTATGGATGTTATATTTATAAAAGAAATGTCTAGTTATTGATATTAGAGTTATTTTGTCAGTGTTTAAGAGGAACTATGCACATGTTTTACCTTAATTAAACAACTTTGGAGTAATTGTGATGGTTAAATCAATGACTTGTAACTTGTTCCAGGGATAATGGAGGCTCTCTGCCTTCCACTGAGCGTCTCTTGGCTGAAAACCAACCTTGTAAGATCAGAGCCTACGTCTCACAAACGTAACGCGCCCCATAACCCGTAATCTCTTGTTCATGACAGATAAGACTAAACAAACCCTAATAATATTCTAAAAATGTTCAAGGAAAGAGAGGGGAGATATGAGCTAAGAGGGAAACTTAACTTAAAACAACCAAGAATGAATACTACATTAAAAAGCATGCATATTTCTGTGGCGGGAGTAAAACTGTGGAATAGCTTGACAGAGGATTTCAAATAATGCAAAAACATAACACAATTTAAAAATAGATTAAAACATAGTATGATAGAAAGCTATAAACAGGATTGATTAATTGGGTGTTGATTGCAACTGTAATGCTGTTAAATTATTTATTTAATTTATTTTTTGGCTACATTTGTTAATTATTGGATACTTGTTTCTTTCTATGACTCTGAAATCATGAAGAGATCTAATGGATTTAATGGAATATTGAATTAAAGGGTAGGCATCTATAAGCTAGATAGCTTCAGCCTACACCTTTTAGATCTATTTATGAACTAGTTGAACGAATTATGGTATTATGGAAGGTTGACTGACTGCGATTGGTGCTCAACTGTAAACAATTATGTGTAAAAGATCGAATAAACTACTACTACTACTACTACTACTACAACAAATATACACATGGTAACTCGTCTATGATAGATAACGTTCTCCACCGCTCTATAGACTGATTTCTCGCCGGCTTTGTTGAAAACAAATGCACATGGCTAGGAGGAGGGTTAGCAACCAAACTTGCTTAGTTCCCCTTTAATCGCTGTTTAAAAAGTCTGTATTGTTAATTACCGTAGTTATGTTAAAAGAAATAAAACATAATACAGTAATGGACAGAAATAACAAATAAAAACTTTGCAAAGACAACACAGGAACAAAAATAAAATAAAATAATTGAAAATAAAGATAATTTGATTTTTTTTTTTTTTTTTTCATATCCGAAAAGGAGTGGGAAGAAGTCAAACTTATTTACTCCCACCCATTATTCATAAATGATCTATCATGCTTTCTTGTCATTATAATCTATACAATGAATTAATTTAAGAGTTTATCTAGCTGGATTTATTCTAATATATTATCACTAATCTTTATCTCTCTGATATTTAAGTATACACAAAACTGAACTGGATTATGTTTGGACACTCTTTTAACCCCACATTCAAACTGTTCCATAGTTTAATTCCACAGATAGGAACACAAAAGCTCCTTCTACTTTCTTTGCAAGTGCAGTGATTGATCTTATATCGATTGTTCCCGTTGTAGAATCTCTATACTATATTTATTCTAAAAAGGACCAAGCGTTTGCTGCTCACCTGGACAGGCGTTGTTGGCCCGCCTCAGCATGCGCTCCACCTGGCCGATGGTGTCCTCCCAGCAGCCGGCGCTGGCCTGCATGTGCGGCTGCAGCTGGTGCAGCCGGTCGCTGAGGTCCTGGTAGCCCTCGCAGCTCAGCTCCGTCAGCTCCTTGGACACCATCAGCTTCTCCAGGTCGTCCTCCAGGATGATCATCCTGACCATCAAAGAGACGTTTCATTATTGTTTTCCATTAAATATATTTCATAATCTTTAAAATACACAGGCAGAAATGGGTGTTTCGTTTCGTTTCTTTCGGTCAATACATGTCATTAAAAGAAAAGTAACAAACCAGAAAGAAATGTAATGTGTAATGTTATCGTAATGTTATTGTAATCAATAACAAAAACCGTTAATATATATTTATATTTCAGACCCAAACAAAAACACTTTTGAACTTGGATTTTTTTTTAGAAATTAAGTGCGACGCCAATTTCTTTTGGAAAAAATTATTGCATCAAATCAAGACAAGGTAGAAATGCATAACAAAAAATGGGAAAAACTTACTTTTGAGTGAATGTATACCAAGTAGTTACTGTTAATTTTTGTAGTTTTACATCTTTTTGTAGTTGTTTGTTCTTTTGTTTTGTTTTATTTTAGTTTTCTTGTGCGTGTTTTTTTTTTACTTTTCTGTTCTGTTTTGGTCATGTTTGTTGTGTTGTTGGTTTTTGCTCTGTTGTTTGTCTTCTGTCAGTCTGTTTTTTGATCAGTGTATTGTCGGTTTATACATTGTATATGCCTGTTCCCATTAAAAAAATTAAAAAAATAATGAAAACCGGTTAAAAGAAAAGGAAGTGTAGTAAAAAGTCTGTGAATGAACATGCACACTATAAGAGGAATCTCCCTGATACGATTGAGCTCCTTTTCTACAGTCGATGTCTCAGCTTATGTAACAATAATCTCACTTCTCTGTTGTCGCCGACTTTAAAAATCCTCCTTTAACTCGTCTGCTTCTCTTAATCTCCATCTGGGACTGTAACGGATTTGACGAGGGAACTCGGTGAAAGATAAAAACTTTAACTTACTTAAAGCTCGATGTCGGCCGGTCTATTTAATGCTGCAAACTCATATTTTATTCTCTATCCCAATCTAGCCTTATTTCTTTTTCTTGCTTTTAATTGTTTATTTAATGTTTACAATTTTTACTAATCTGGGTTTTATTTTAATTTTTAATAATTGTATATTTTTATGTTTGTTTCCCGTTTCCTATTCTTACTGTTGGATGTTTTATTGTTATGTAAAGCACACTGAGTTGCCCCTCGGTATGAAATGCGCTATATAAATAAATCTGTCTTGCCTTGCTGCATGAACATATGCCTAATATTAAGTTTTCTAATTCATATTTGACCTTTTTAGTAGTTGTGTGTTATTTAAGTGACTCTTTATTTCAAATATTTGTCTTGTCTTGAATGATTTTTTTTCACTTTTGGACCTTGAATGTTCAGTGGAAAGACGGGATTTGAAGATTTGTACACAATTGTTTCTGTTGCATATTTTTCAATGCACATATTTTTATTCTTTTTTAACTCACTTTCTATGTCCATGTGCACGTTGTCTTTACTTTACTATTATTTTTGGTTGCTGCTGCAGTGACCCAGATTCACAAGACTGACTATTAAAGTCCCATCTTGTCTTTGGGGTGTAAAATGAGGCCACTCATTTTAGGTTTTCTGTCTGTCTGTATGAACTGAATTGAACTGAATGAATTTATATTTATTTAAGTGTCATGCACCAATTAAGGTGCCCAGCCTATAAGGGCTTACAAGACACATTTCATATTTAGACAAATCAAAACAAAATCATCAGAGCATAGACAAAACAAAAACCACATGGAATTCACATAAATAATTCATTTTTTCTTATTGACCAGGCACTTTTTTTTTTATGAAAGTAGCTGTAGTAAAGACTTCTTTTCATTCCAACTTTACCTCATCATCAACCCAAAACAACTGAGGCTTCACATTTTGCATTTTCTGAAACAAAAACTGCCTGGCTTCGTCATATAACGGACAATGAAACACAAAATGCAGCTCATCCTCGATTACTATAGGGATAGTTCAACATTTTGGCAAATTGGCCCATAACCATAATCCCTATAGTCATAGCAGTGGGTTCGTTACTTTTAATTGTCGGTGCAAGCTATTTTTAGAACGACGGAGCAGAGCCACGAGCTGCTCAGAGCTACGCTACGGAGGCTCATGGGATTTCTTGGTTTCCCTCATCAAACTCATCAAATACACAATCCAACAACTCCACAACGCTCTGGTGGACAAGTTGTGACCTGCACATTCACCACGCTATGAGATAATAACACAACGTTACCAGACAGAGTTGTTTTAGAGGGAAATACAGAGACTGCTTGATTAAAAACTGTTCCTGAAGGCAACGTGCATCAGCGGTTTTGCATGAATTTCCCTCTAAAACAACTCTGTCTGGTAACGTTGTGTTATTATCTCATAGCGTGGTGAATGTGCAGGTCACAACTTGTCCACCAGAGCGTTGTGGAGTTGTTGGATTGTGTATTTGATGAGTTTGATGAGGGAAACCAAGAAATCCCATTAGCCTCCGTAGTGTAGCTCTGAGCAGCTCACGGCTCTGCTCCGCCGTTCTAAAAAATAGCTTGCACCGACAATTAAAGGTAACGAACCTACTGCTATGACTATAGGGATTATGGCAATGGGGCAATTTGCCAAAATGTTGAACTATCCCTTTAAACTACATAATGTGCATATCATATATTGAAAGGCATCTGTATCTGTGTGTGTGTGTGTGTGTGTGTGTGTGTGTGTCTCACTCGCTGAGCAGCGCCTTGAGGTGCAGCTGCAGGCTGCGGATGGACGTGTGCAGCGTGTTGAGCTCCCGGCACTTCTCCCTGGCCCGGCCCGTCCTGTCCGAGCCCGTCGACCGCGGCTGCGTCTCGAAGTGCCGGTGGAAGTCGTAGCTGCGCTGCACCTCGCCGAGGCAGCTGGCCAGGGCG
The DNA here is from genome assembly GCF_045865225.1 of Trachurus japonicus. Lineage (NCBI taxonomy): Eukaryota > Metazoa > Chordata > Actinopteri > Carangiformes > Carangidae > Trachurus > Trachurus japonicus. The sequence continues at coordinate 4,968,998 of NC_140929.1, forward strand.
TGATGCAAGGGCTCGGTCACCGCGGCGATGGACCGGTGCAGCGGCGGCAGAGCGGGAGGAGGGAGAGAAGGTGTAGTGGTGGTAGTAGTAGTGGTGGTGGGATGAGGAGGAGGATGGGAGGAGGAGGAGGAAGAGGAGGAGGAAGAAGAGGCGTCTGCTTTGGGCGCTCCCTCCTCTGGCTCCTCTATCCGGCGAGGCGACAGCAGCAGGGCGAGCCGACGGAAACACTCAGAGCTTTGTCCCACCCACAGCTGGAACAGCATCTGGAGGAGGACGAGCCAACAAATACCAGCTTTTATTTATACATCGTCCAACTCGTAAAGAAAAAACATATGACGCCATATTACCAGCACCTTCCTCTCCTTTCTTTCTTCCTTTGACCTTTGACATTAGCTGGGTTTCCATTACAGGTTTTCGCAAAATAAAAGCGATATTTAAAAAAAAAAGTACAACTGCTATTTGCAGGTGTTTCCATTGAAAGGCGTTTTGCGAATGAGCCGTAACTCTTATGAAGTCTAGTCTCATATTTTAGTCTATATATATATATATTTATTTTTTTTCTTCCCCCCTTCTACTTTCTTTATTCTTGCTTTTAATTGTAGGTTTATTGTTTCCAACTTTTACTATACTGGGTTATATTCTAATTTTTTAAAAAACCTTCCTTTCCTTTCTTCCTTTCTTTCTTTGACCTTTGACATTAGCTGGGTTTCCATTACAGGTTTTCGCTAAATAAAAGCGATATTTCAAAAAAAATACAACTGCTGTTTTCAGGTGTTTCCATTGAAAGACGTTTTGCGAATGAGCCGTAACTCTTATAAAGTCTAGTCTCATATTTTATGCTCTATTTTAGTCTCTATATACATTTTTTCCCCCTTCTACTTTCTTTATTCTTGCTTTTAATTGTAGGTTTATTGTTTCCAACTTTTACTATACTGGGTTATATTCTAATTTTTTTTTAAAAACCTTCCTTTCCTTTCTTTCTTTCTTTGACCTTTGACATTAGCTGGGTTTCCATTACAGGTTTTCGCAAAATAAAAGCGATATTTCAAAAAAAAAACTGCTATTTGCAGGTGTTTCCATTGAAAGGCGTTTTGCAAATGAGCCGTAACTCTAATAAAGTCTAGTCTCATATTTTATGCTCTATTTTAGTCTATATATGTATATATTTTTTTCACCCCTTCTACTTTCTTTATTCTTGCTTTTAATTGTAGGTTTATTGTTTCCAAATTTTACTATACTGGGTTATATTCTAATTTTTTTTTAAAAAACCTTCCTTTCTTCGACCTTTGACATTAGCTGGGTTTCCATTACAGGTTTTTGCAAAATAAAAGCGATATTTCAAAAAAGTACAACTGCTATTTGCAGGTGTTTCCATTGAGAGGCGTTTTGCCAATGAGCCGTAACTCTAATAAAGTCTAGTCTCATATTTTATGCTCTATTTTAGTCTCTATATACATTTTTTTCCCCCTTCTACTTTCTTTATTCTTGCTTTTAATTGTAGGTTTATTGTTTCCAACTTTTACTATACTGGGTTATATTCTAATTTTAAAAAAAAAACCCTTCCTTTCCTTTCTTTCTTTCTTTGACCTTTGACATTAGCTGGGTTTCCATTACAGGTTTTCGCAAAATAAAAGCGATATTTTAAAAAAAGTACAACCGCTATTTGCAGGTGTTTCCATTGAGAGGCGTTTTGCGAATGAGCTGTAAGTCTAGTCTCATATTTTATGCTCTAATTTTATATATATATATATTTTCCCCCTTCTACTTTCTTTATTCTTGCTTTTAATTGTAGGTTTACTGTTTCCAACTTTTACTATACTGGGTTATATTCTTATTTTTAAAAATTGTGTGTTTTTACGCCTTTTCTCCCCGTTTCCAATTCTTACTGTTACATGTTTTGTCTTTCTGTAAAACACATTGAGTTGCCCCTTGGTATGAAATGTACCATATAAATAAAGATACCTTGCCTAGTCTCATGATATCCCACAATTCTCTTAAATTCTCGTCCCCCGCGAGACTTCACTTTGAGGAAGATGGAGATTCGATTTGGATTTGAGAGGTTTTTTGAAATGTAGGAGTTTCCATTACCAGTTTTTTCTTTATTGCGATATTTAGGTTTTGCATCATTTCTAGGGGTAACGGAAACGCACCTACTGTCTTTTAGCTGTTGCCGTCTTCAGGCTTCTCTACTTCCAAGAACCAAACTGAGGCCACGGAGAATCATCACATGTTCTCGCCACAGTATCACTTTACTCAAAGCTCCGAGGCGTAAAAGAAAAACTGGGCCACAAGACAAAACAATCTGACAACTGAGAAAGTGTTTGCAACATGTTTGCAAGAGACAACAGAGACGAGTGGATTCTGGGTAGAGCTTTCAATCTGAGAACGTTAAACTGTGGTAACTTGGAGGGAACCGCTTCAAATCTCCTGGAAATGTGTAATGAGGAACAGCTTTTATCAAGAGAAATAATTAACATGATACGCAGGTTGCCCTCTTTCCACTGCCACTGGTCTGGTTTGAGCTCAAACAGACTATGTATCCCCCCTCCCACTGATCTATTGAGATAATACGATCTCTGTACACCCTCACCTTTTCTTTTTTCCCCGCTTTCTTCTCTTCCTTCCCCACTAAATTCATGTATTATATCTAATGCAACTGTATAGAGATATATATTTTTATAATTCAACGAATCATGTCCAATTTTCCTGCAATTATGTAAATGCACTTATTTTGTTATCTATCGGTCCTCTGTCTTCACAGACTTTTTATGTTAATTGTTGTATTGTTTTGGGGACTACGGATGTAATTTAGCATCAGTGCTAAATCCGGTGTATTTACAGTGAGTACTCATGCACTCACTGTCCATTAATATGCACTGTCCCGACTAAATAAACAAAAAAAGTAAAGTGTATGTACCACATAATTTGTTGTTCTTTGTATGCGTTTGTTTTTTCGTTTGTTTAGTTGTTTTCTGTTCTTTTCCCCTCTCTTTTTTACTTCATATGAACCAAAAATTGTATTGTAACTATGATTAACTTGATCTTGATTAGTTTAGTTTTTATTTGCACATTATATAACCTGCATAAACAATGAAAATAGTAAAATTAAACATTGTGCAGGAGAGGTAGAAGCCAAAAAAGGCTTATAAAAATACCTTCCTCTATGTAAAAAACAGCAACAACAACAGTGGTGGTCTTCAAAGTAAGAAAATAATACAGACATTCATAACATAAAAAATAGAAAAGAAAGAAAGACAAATTAACATAGAAAAATTAAAGATACTGAATTAATGAAAAAAACCAAAAAAAACAACTTGATCTTGTCGTATCATCTTTGACTCTCTGGCTGCCAATAAAAGTGCAAATTAACTTACAGTTGTGAAGCAATAAGCCTGTGAATATTCTCATTTGTCCAAGTCATAGTCATCTCAAGGAAATTTAGATCGAAAGCAACTGGACTTGGTTATTTGTCTAGGAAGACGTTTCACCTCTTGGATGAGAGGTGAAACGTCTTCTTAGACAAATAACCAAGTCCAGTTGCTTTCAATTTAAATTTCCTTGAGATAGTTGTGAAGCAAAAGTATCATTTAAAAGCAACATTAAACATTATCAATAGCACCTGTTGCTCCTCCCTGAATGACCTCTTCTGGTCTCTGCTGGTTAAGGTTTTAACTCTCGGGCCTCCTCACCTTCAGGGCCGGCAGGCTGTAGTCGTCCGTCAGCTCCTGCGCCTGCTCGTCGCCCAGGTGTTCGATGCCGAGGCCGAGGCCCAGCTCCTTCAGAGGCACCGCCGACACGTAGTTGGTCACGTTATCGATCTCAGAGTTCAGAGGGAACGTTGGAAGGGGTCAAGGTCACATCACATCACGCTCCGGCGAGAAAAAGACATAAAACTACAAATAAAAAAGCTTCATACTGTGTGTCTCTGTGTGTGTGTGTGTCAGAGCAACAATTCCTGGGATTTCCGACCAGGAATCTATGTTTTCCTGCTTACTAATAAAACTCAAACAACAAAAGACTCCTATCAAAAGAAATTCCCCCTCCTCCGCGCTCCAGAGAGATCTAACAATGCTTCACGCAGAGTCACACAGCTCCAAACCACACGACACATGAAAAGAAAACAATACAAAAAGGAATTCCTTTCAAATGAGGAGTTTCTTTCGACATTAAAAAGTGAAAGCTTCGTGCTGCTTTTGAGGGAACTGACTCATCATACGGCTGAAAAAAAACCAAACACTTTTTAATGGGATAGTTCAACATTTTGGCAAATTCTCCTATTACTATAATCGCTATAGTCATAGCAGTAGGTTCATTGCCTTTTAATTATCGGTGCATGTTGTTTTGAGATCGGCGGGGCAGAGACGTGAGCTGCTCACTGAACACAATGAAGGTGAATGGTACTTCCGCCTTTCCCTCATCAAACTCATCAAATACACAATCCAACAACTCCAAAATGCTCTTGTGGACAAATTGTGACCTGCACATTCACCACGCTATGAGATAATCATGTAACATTACGAGGCACAGTTGTTTTGGAGGCAAATGCAGCCGGAACTACATTCTAGACACGGCTGCTGCTGGGCGGAGTGATTTCAAAAGCGCAAGTAGTTCCTAGTATTTGCTTCATGTTACATAATTATTAGTGCTGGGCCGTTAACGGCGTTAACGTGCTGCGTTAACGTGAGACTCTTATCGCGCGATAAGAAAATTATAGCCGTTAATCTATTCTCAAAGTTGTCTGGGGGCTGGGTCAACATGCACCTTGTACAAAGCAGGTCGTGGAGCTGTGCACCGTGGACGTGCACGAAAAAAACAAGAGTCACACCGAATTTCCCTCTGCTGTATTTTTTATTTCAATTAAATGACAGGTAGACCGCTCGGTTCATTGTAAAACATTAATTTATTGACGTAACGTGGTGATTTCTGTACAGAGCCCTGAGGCTGCGCTGCTCTTCTGTCCAGTAAGTTTCACCTTTCATTCAAACTGCGGCTTCCACAGTTGTTAGGTTTCATCAATGAGACCAACATTTATATATTTAAAAAGAATTAAACCACCGGCGGAAAACCTCTAAAAACCTGCGGGTAAGTTACTCTGCTCGTTTTCTCCCCGAGGGATACCGACGGCGACGCAGGCTGACCGCCACGTCAGCTGACCGGTGTCACCGGAGGCAGCTGCGTCTGTGACGAGCTGCTGCTGCTGCTGCTGCTCCCGGTCGGCTGCTCTCACAACGTCGGAGCAAACAGGCGTTATTTGGATAAACTAATCACAAAGTGGGGATCTACACGGTTAGATTCCCTCTGAAAAAATATTAAAACGTAATAAAGTGACATATTAACAGCTCCACAGCGGGAATTAAAACAGCTGCTTTACCACTGTCGCTTGGAGCGAATCACACATGTACAGTAGCCTACATAGTAGGAGTCGTTACATCCGCGCATGTTGGAAAAAGAAGAGCGTCAGGTGCTGCACAGCGTCAGGTAGCCTATAACTTCATATGAACGCAGCTCAAAGCGACCCGGTGCCTCTCGCGGTGACCAAGCTCAGATAAATACATTGGATCAGCTGTAGCACTGCGTGTCCTCCCGCATAAAGCCGCAATATACCGCTCCTAAAAAAAAAATAAAAAAAAGATGCACGTCTCAGACTGTCTGCTTCCCAGATGAACAGCTGACATGTGGTCAAGACGTACAGAGACCTGTCACAGTGTCACCTGTGCATTGATATAAACTTCAACCTCAGACTGTCTGCTTCCCAGATGATCACACAGGGAGATCATGAAGCTGCTTGTGTGATGAGTGTGTTACAGAGTTCTGTATCAATGTTTAGGTTTATTCGTCAGTGCTATGTTGTCATGATAATTAATATATGCTGAGAAACAAGCTTGTAAATCAAACAAATCCTACAGGAAAGACCAATTTATGTTTAATGAATCAAATATTGTTTTGGTCATAGTAATTGATAATAAATAGGCTATGTTTAATTCTCTTCTCTTTTTTTTTTGGAGGGGGGGGGGGGGGGGGGGGGCACAGCTGTTTATTTTTCAATAAGGGGGGCTCACTCTCTCACACTTTGAAAACCCCTGGGTTAGAGCCTATTATGTTATATATACAAATATGAATTTATCGGTATCGGCAATGAGAACCAGGAAATTATGGGTTATTGGTAGAAATTTTTCATATCGTGCATCACTTGAATGCCTTCATCAGAATTCAAATGAGCCATTTTAATCTAGATTAATCTAGATTAACTCCAAAGATTTCAGTGAGATTAATCTAGATTAAAAAAATTAATCTATGCCCAGCACTA
>NC_140929.1:4975404-5100404 GCF_045865225.1 Trachurus japonicus
ATAATTATACACGCTTATCTCATAGCGTGGTGAATGTGCAGGTCACAACTTGTCCACCAGAGCGTTGTGGAGTAGTTGGATTGTGTATTTGATGAGTTTGATGAGGGAAACCAAGAAATCCCATAAGACTATAGGGAGCAATAGCATAGCAATGGGACAATTTGCCAAAATGTTGAACTATCCCTGTAAGTCACCAGTAGCAGCAGCAGCGATATGAGAAACTAAATTTTACAATTCATATCGATCTTCATTTGAAAGATACTTTTTTATGATGCAACAGCTTAAGAAGTTCCATCTCTTTCGTAGCCAAGCAAACTTGGTATTTAAACTGAAATATCTCTAAATGAATCAAAATCAAAATCGAATCGGGACCTTGTTGTGAATCAGAATTTTAATTGATTCAGTAAATCAGTAGTGATACCCAGCACTAGTCGTCAGTCGACCACCAGACGCTTTGGCCGCTTTTATAAGCTGACATCATGTTCGAAAGGAGCTCAAGAGACGTTTTTCCGTTAAAAAAATAAAAAATAAAAGGTAACAAAAGTTCTCTCTCTCTCCAGGTTTTAAAGGATATGCCTTGAGCATGTGACAGGTGGCTCTCCTGGAGGATCTGAAGGCAGAGCGGAGCGCCCGGTACAGGGCCTTCCTCAGTCCGATGAGCTGCTGGCCCCGCGGCACCGCGCCCGGCCCCGCCCTGCTAAAGGAGCTGGCCGCACTCACCCTGTCGAGCAAACTTGACAAGTGAAATGTGATACAACTGTGGAGACGTCCCAAAGAGGCAGGGGGGCAACACACAACACTGAACAACACCACACATCGGCTAGAGACAACGATGACGACACACAAAAGACGTGTTTTTTTTTTGTTTTTTTCTTCTAGGTGACAAAACGAACACACTGATATTCATTCAGACATGGACGGACGCTACACAGGGATGTTTCACTTTCACTACCGACTGCTGATCTATGACATCATGCTGTTCAAGGGGCAGTTTGGGAAATTTGCTAATTCACTTCCTGGGAAGATTGATATCACTCTATTCTTCTGTGCATTTAGCAGCCAATTAACTGAGCTTAGCTTTTAGACGAGGGGTGTCAAACTCACAAACAGCGCACAGACAGGAAAATAATAGCATGATAAACCTATAAATAAAATTGTTTTAGTACATTATTAAAGGGATAGTTCAACATTTTGGCAAATTGGCCCATTGCCATAATCCCTATAGTCATAGCAGTAGGTTCGTTACCTTTAATCGTCGGTCCAAGATGTTTTTAGAACGGCGGTGCAGAGCCGAAAGCTGCTCAGAGCTACGCTACGGAGGCTAATGGGATTTCTTGGTTTCCCTCATCAAACTCATCAAATACACAATCCAACAACTCCAAAACGCTTTTGTGGACAAGTTGTGACCTGCACATTCACCACGCTATGAGATAATAACACAACGTTACCAGACAGAGTTGTTTTAGAGGTAAATTCATGCAAAACCGCTGATGCGCGTTGCCTTCAGGGACAGTTTTTCAGCAAACAGTTTCTGAATTTCCCTCTAAAACAACTCTGTCTGGTAACTTTCTGTTATTATCTCATAGTGTGGTGAATGTGCAGGTCACAACTTGTCCACCAGAGCGTTTTGGAGTTGTTGGATTGTGTATTTGATGAGTTTGATGAGGGAAACCAAGAAATCCCATGAGCCTCTGTAGCGTAGCTCTGAGCAGCTCGCGGCTCTTTGCACCGACAATTAAAGGTAATGAACCTACTGCTGTGACTATAGCGATTATGGCAATGGGCCAATTTGCTAAAAATGTTGAACTATCCCTTTAACATAGCTACATATTTACAGTGCAAGATGAACAAATCTTTTGGCTAAAAACAATAAAACAAATGAGCATATTTCCCAAACTTTGAACTATTTCTTTAAATCAAATCAAACCAAATTAACAGTGTCCTTCTATAATGCTAAAGCATCTAAGGAGGAGGGGGGGGGGGGTTGATTAACACACTGCCAACAAAGGAGGGGATTAATTGGACAGATTTGGGTGGAGCAGTGGCAGCGGGGAGAAATGACAGGGATATGAGGTCACTTTGCTGTTATGTGATTGGATGATTGGGTGATGATGGGGCAGGCGGAGGTAAAACGAACAAACTTACAGGGTGAACCCTCTGGAGATGACCTCGGTCTCCTGCACCAGACGCAGCGCCTTGCGGGACAGGCCCGTCAGAGTTTTGCTGTTGTGCACCAGAGTCTGGAGCTGCGCGGCCCTGGCGTGCACGGCCCTCTGCATGCGGCCGCGTCTCCACAGCGTGATCCCCCGCAGCCCCACCCAGCCCAGCAGCGCCAGGCCCCATGGCGCCGCCGCCAGAGACCAGAGGCCCTCGGACGCCGAGCAGAGACCCAGCAGCACCGCGGTCAGGCCCACCAGCCCGGCCATGTCCCTAAGAGAGAGAACGGGACCAGAGTTAGATCATTACATCCAATTTTAATTTTAATCTTAAAGCAGAAGTAAGCGATCCGGTGGTTTTGGTTAACTTCTTGTCAGCCGATGGAGTTAGCAGTCCCCGCCCTCGTCCCTACGTCACCACATTCACGCGCATCCCTTGGCTGCACACACAGAGAGCACCGCCCCTTTATGCCGTTCTCTCTCCTCATTGGATAAAGGTTGTAGGATACAAGGAAAGTTTTCTCCTCGGCTTACAGCAGAGCAGAGTGACTGACAGACCCGTGTTTCAGACCAAACACTCTATATAAGTGATTGCTGTTAGAAGATATAACAATTTAAGACTTATATTAACACAAACATTCCACTTACTTCTGCTTTAAATACTTTAGTGCGTAACTTCTATCGCCCCCCCTCCCCTCTCCGATGCTGTGTTCCAGGCAGGCTTTTGAAACCGCAAGTTACGACTTCAAGTTACAGCTTCAAGTCACGACTTACGACTTTGTAGCGTTCCAGGTAACCTGTAACTGTTGTTTTTCCGACCTGTTACCCGTGAAAGTGCACTGTAACGGCCGTCAAACTCGTAACTTCCGACTCGTGAACTCGTACCAGTTCACAGGTTGGAAAAACACAAGTTACGGGTTGCCTTGAACGCACCATTATTTCCTGTCCGCCAGCGCGGGAATGTCGCCAACGTCACCAAATACAAAAAGAACAAGTACTGAAAAATGCTGCGAGGTGTTAGAGGAGCCGAACGGCTTAATCCACTTGTACTGGCTTGGGGGAAACGGATATATACAGACACATAGAAGTTACGCACTATAGCTTTAATTTTAAAGGTCCAGTGTGTAAAACGGGGGGAAAACCGTGACATCTAGCGTCTACATTCAAGATTGCAGCGCTCAACCCTCCCATCAATAAAGAGACGGTGGCCTCTGAGGACAAAAAAAAACTCAAACTCAAAAACTTCTTACTATTCTCTACCGACTAACTTCTACCTCACTTTCTCTGCTGTTTCCTCCTCCATCTTGGGTATCGCTACTGATATACTGAATCAATTTGATTCGATATTGATTCATTTAGAGATACGTATATCAGTTTTAATACCAATTTTGCTCGGTCATAACAAGAGATTTTCACACAACTAAGATAGATGTAACTCTCTAACCTGGTGCAAAAATATCAATGTTTACGTTAAGAACTGAGCCAAAAGCAGTTACATTAATGCACATTTATTTAACACGACCCACTACAGAAGTAAACAGTGCAACTCTTCACTACAGTTGTGGGTGCTAGTTGCGATCACGCAGATCTAACAGAGGAAACAGGAAATTGCATACATTAAAAGATCGATTAAAGGATTTTATGAATCAATATCAGATCTTTTAAATGAAGATCTATTTATTTTATAGCGATTATACACTTATACAAATATATTAATGGGTTGTATATTCAGATTTTGCCAAATGTGACACACTGGACCTTTAATTGACAGAAAACAATGCAGCATGCAGCCCAGTGTTAATGTTTTTAATTGCATCACCCTGGTATCAGCCTGTTTACGGTTCACTTCCCCCTGCAGCAGCTGAATCACAGATGGATTAAGTTACTATGCTAATGCTAATCCAACATTTCCTAATCCTGTTAGCTCACATTTAAAGCACTGAACCGGCGACACATGGAGCGGCTTTCATTGTGCAGGAAACGTGAAAAGTACTTCTCACAGAGATGAGGACAGTGGATCAGATTTAAATATTCCAGGGGTGTAAAACTGAACGAGAACAAAAAGAGCCAGCGCTGACTGAGCTCGTCAGACGGAGGTGAACGACGACCGACTGCGCCGTTGTGTGTCTGTCCTGCTGTTACTTCAGAATCAGATCCAGGACTGAAATGTTCAGAATTAGAAAAATTAAAGGTAATCGAGTTTGCGTTTTGTAGAGGTCACAAATTCGTAGGCATGTGGCTGTTTACCACGCTCAGGAGGAGCTGAAGAAAGACACCACTCAGCTGTCATTAAGGAAAAGTGGGAAGATTCAACCGTTTTACGCACTTAAACAACACAGGAGACTTTAAAGTCGGGGTCCTTAACTCGATTTTCACTTGCCGAAAGGATTTCAGAGCAGTGAGGAAACAATTCTGAGAAAGAGGAGTTGTGGTTATTTTTGAGGCTGCAGCTTCAGCTCGCTGTTGTTGTATCGGAGAGTATTATATTCTCCGGTGATCCAATTATCTTGCCCAACCTCTGCACAAGTGTGTGTGTGTTAGTGTGTGTGCGTACCACAGGGAGGGCCTGGCGATGAGGCTCGGTCTGGGCAGGGTGCTGGCTCGGCTGGGTGAGCCAGAGGTGGTGGCGGAGGAGGAGGAAGAGGAGGAGGAGGAGGAGGAGAGGGTGAGGAGGCTGGGGTCGAGCAGCTCGATCAGCTCCACGTCCTCCTGCAGCAGAACGTCCTGGTCCAGGATGCATCTCACCGAGTACTGGCCGAACACGCAGTCCTGCCAGATTTAATAAAAAAAAACAAAAAGAAAGAAAAAAAAAGGAGAGAACATTTTTCAAAGAAAAGAAAAGGGCATTTCAAAAATAAAACAGATGTGATGTTTTTAAAGGGATACGCCAACATATTTTTCCATGACCAGCAGATAGACACCATCCTTTCGACTGTGCGTGCAGTAACGAGGGAGATAGAGCCGTATCGCCCGTAATTAGCTTAGCTCAAACGCTGGAAGTGTATAGGTGGTGTTAGCCTGCCTCCTACCCGAGCCGAAATCAGCAGTCAGAAGCTGATTTCATTTTAGCTCTAAACTCTGTAAATATATCACTTTATCGACATTTCAAACATGTTTAGGCGAGAAAGTAGCCGTTTAGATCAGCAGAGTGTCGTTAATTTGTCTAAATACCAGCTGTTTACAATTTTATTCGGACGAATTTGGCGCTACTCAAGCTAGCCGTTGTGACCAACGCACTTCCGGTTACTTTCACAAAATAAAACACCCGTTGCCCTTAACATACAGACATACCATGGCGATAGAATTTGTGCTTTTACTTTGAAATAGGAAGCTAACCTACCCTCGATGTAGCTAGCTTGAACCAAAATAAACCGTCTTTGCTTGAACCCTCCGTTTTGACCGATCTCGTCCCGTTAGCGGCATTTGACCGCTCAAGATGCCTTACCGGAGAGTTTTGTCAGCTCTGAGATGAAGCCGGTTTCCGTTTAGAGTTGCTTCGTTTAGAGTTTAGAGTTGCTGAAGAGTTTCTCTGATGACTTTAGGTGGAGGCAGGCTAACACTACCCATACACTTCCAGTGTTTGAGCTAAGCTAATTACGGGCGATACGGCTCTATCTCCCTTGTTACTGCACGCACAGTCGAAAGGATGGTGTCTATCTGCTGGTCATGGACTCGGGAGTGAGGCAAGACACGAAAAAAAAAATGTTGGTGCATCCCTTTAACGCCAGTATTCCTCTGTCTCTGCTTCTCGTTCCACCTACCAGTTGCTGCTCCAGCTTCTGGGAAGCGGCCGCCTGGTGGATCGGGCTCCATCTCCACAGGGCCTCGGCCAGCCTCCACAGCCATCCTCCCTGCACGTCACACACACACACACACACACACACACGGGGACATTGAAGATTATAACACAGGCAATTAACTAAGAGCTCCGCTGCAGTTTTTTATTATTATTCAGCCCCAGTGGATTATTCAAGTTGAGAAATATATCCCATATTAAAATCCTAAATGATTCACCTTCAGTCCTCTCACTCCTTCTGAAGTGCTGCTGCTTCTATCCTTGACTGCATTTCCCAGTAATCACACACACACACACACACACACATACAAAAACACTCGCTCCCGGTCAAAAGGAGTATCCCCGGAGACAAACTCTTTCAGGCAACAACAATGAGTGCAATGTGTGTTTGTACAACACTCGCTCCCGGGTCTTTTATAGCACCACTGTGGCACCAAAAACCACATCACTGACAACATTTCTCCTGTGGAATTATATTATAACCGAGTGTTTATATTTTCGGCATCAATAAAACTCAAAAACTTTTGATCCTTTCGAAGTGTACCGTCGCCATCAGACAGACAGACAGACATACAAGGCAGGAAGACTTCTTTCTAGTTCCAGAAAAAGAGAGGGGGGGAAGAAAAAATGAGTTTGTATGCCTACACTTTACGGAAACACACATTTCGTTTGCTTCCAAGGAGGCTCGGTATTCCCAGCACAGAGGGGACTCCCAGTGTAAACACTCGGGGACGAGTCGGACGACGTCCAATAACCAGACAGCTTCACGTTTTCTTAAGTGCGCTGACATTTCAATTCAGGAGTGAAGTGAAGTGAAGTGAACGTCAGGCTCGGGCAAAGTGTTGTTGTAAGTTTTTCTTTCATTCCAGCAGCTAAGAGCCTGGAAACGATCCTAAACTGTGTAAAGCGCCCGATCGTGAATGGGATCTAGTTTATTTTTTCAACTAATCTACTTAGTTGTTTAGATGCATCACTGAAATTCTTTGTTTGGGAACTGTAACATGTTTGTATGTTTTAGACCTTGGCTTCAGTCTCTTTATCAGTTCAGCAAAAAAAACAGACAATCATAACATAACATCCTGTGCAACGTGTGAGTGTGTGTGCGTGCGTATGTGTGTCAGAAACATGGGGTTATTGATCCAGACTGGGCAGAACCTGCATGCTGACCCTTTTCTAGGGGGGGAGGGGGGGGTTAAAGCACAAGTGTTATTACAGTCGTATTGATTACTGATTATAGAGACTGAGCATTCACACAACACTGGTCATCATCGGTCTCAGTCAATCGTCTGTGTGTGTGTGTGTGTGTATTCTCAAATTAGGCCACAACTCGGTCTGCTCAGTCAAATGCAGCAACTCCCGTCTGATGCAAACCTTGTATAGGTGGTGAACACACACACTCACACACACATACACACGCTCACTGCGGTTAATATCCTGCTTCACTCCTGTTGTAGCTCATCAATATTCTGTCGGTGTCACTTCAGCTTCAAAATCCTACACTGATCTTTTCTTTACCACCGAGACAATGAATGAATGAATGAACAACACAACACGCACTCAGCAGCTCTGACATGACATCCAGGTTGTTTCATGATAACCTGTGTTTGTACAACAGGTACGGCTAAAACGATCAGCTGTTTAGTGTTTAATAATCCACAGGCAGATGATGCTACAGACATAGCTGACATGAATATTACGGGTTATTTACACAGACTGGAATAAAAATGCTGCAAGTTCAGCATCAAAAACAGAACAGAAACCCTTCAAGTTTAGCATGCTGTTGCTAACCAGGTAGCTTTTCCGATACCGAGTCACTGCAGCGTCCAATCTAAAAAATAAAAAAAAGCACTGTGTATCTGTTTAAGGGGTTAACATCTGGAACAACTGTCCTGAAAATATTAAATTATGCAGCACAATAGCCAGTTTTAAAAGACTTGATCTCGTTATAATATGGAAAAATACTCATTTTACCGATCTTGCACTCTTAAGTTTGGATTTTTTTATTTTGTTGTGATGAGAAACGCAAGTTTATAGATACGATTTATTTGTAATTCTTGTGCTTTATGCTTTTTGTATTTTGTTTTGTGATGAGTTTTTAATTTTGTAGAGTAAAAGGGGACGGTCTACATAAGCTTAGCTTCTACCTACACCTTTTCGGCCACAAAGTCTAACTGAGAAATCAGCTATACAGTATGTAGCTAAATAAAATGTATTCATTCATTCAATAACAACCTTTTATATTGTAAACATAAGTTACTTAAGCTCTGGACTGGTAAGTAGCTTCTTTAACTAACTGATTCGTACAAGTTTTGATTTACTGTGTCATTCTCTGATCCCATTTTTTAGTCATGTTAATGCAATGTAACAGAGCAGATTAATCAAAATTAAAGACGCCATTGGCTACAACTTTATAAGCAAACATAAAGTGCATAAAGATTAAAAGGAGAGGTGAGAGAACAAGGGTGCACTGTGTCAAAGTAACTCTCCAACGTACAGTCGGTTATGATCCTATATTTGCTTAAGCGGTGTTGCCAAACTGTAATAAATCACCCAGTCAAATAAGGTTTCACAGTTTGCTGCAACTAATGATTATTTTCAGTCTTGGTTAATCTGCACTTTATTTCCCCTAGTAACTGAAAACCAGTGTGGTCTTGTCTACAACACGGCCAGGAAAAACACCCACCACCACCACTACACTTTCACCAAGCCCAGGAAGATGAATTCAGATTCAGATTCCTCCCTTTTCTGGTTATATAATATGTAAATATGAAGTTACAAAACACTAAACGGAGGCATGACCAAAAAATTCAGTACAACATCCTATCTCTGAGCTAACAGCATGAGACAGCTTTAATTCAGGTCTGTTTATTTAGGGGGAAATTCAACTACATTTACAACAAGGAATGTGTTATATAAAATAAAAATAAATAAACTGTACAGACATACAGATTCATTTCCATGACCTTCAAAATAATAGCATGTCAGGTCAAGGTCGTTGGCACATACCACAAATGATAGCACAGTTTGGGCCGTTTATTAGTGCTAATGGAAAACAAACACGGACAAAGTGTTTGTCTCGGTTCCTTCCAACTTTCTCTGAGCTCAGAGGGAGGAAACTGGTCACAGGACAGAGAGACGACCCCACAGCTTTTCCTGTCTCATCCGAATCCCTCATCCTCCTTAACTCCTTTAAAACAACAACAGCAGCAGCCGAGCAGGAGAGAGGAAGCATGACACACACGGAAAGTTCCTGAGTGAAGCAAGCAAACACAACGCCGCTTCCCGTCGCAAGAGAGAGGGGGGGAGAAGGAGGAAAGGAGAGGAGAGGATGAGAGTCATGTGATCCTGTCTGAGCCTCCCAGGAGGCATTTTACACGTCCGACTGAATCACGGGTCGACTCAAACCGTAGTCATCAACCGCTCTTACGTTAATGCAAGTGCCATTACAAGTTCACACTTTTAATCCTGAGCTGAAGTGCGCAGCAGAGGTCCATTAAAAAAACATACACATGTGAATTTCTGCAGAATTACACACACACGGAGACACAGATAAACACACACATACACAGTTCGTAAGAGGATGCTGTTGCTCAAAGAGGCAGGAATAACGTCAGAGAGACAGAGCGAGTCCCGGTAATCGCATTTGGGCTATCTCCTCTAAAATCAGCACAACAGTAGGTGCACCGCAAGAGACGGAGAGGAGAAGCTGCTAAAAATGAATCTGCTGAGAGAACAACAAGAACATGCAACAGAATAAAAATACCTGTGTGTGTGCGCCGGGAGCGACTCTCTCCATGTCTCTTTAATCTCGACTGAAGAGAGGCACGTAAAAACCAGCGTGTGTGTGAGTGTACACAACGGTCTGTGGGGCGATTGCGTGCCAATATATGTGTCTGAGTCAATATCCAAATTAATTACTTTCTGTCTGACTGCACAAGTCAACCAGTGACACTCACACTCACAAACACAGACAGACCCATTGGCCGGGGGGGGGATTAATGGTGGTGGCTGCTAAGTAAAGGATACAGATACAGAGAAACATATGACATGACATATGATCTAAAACTGGAATGACTGTTATAAGCCGCTGACCATTTTGACAACCATTCAAGGAATCAATAATGTCAGAAAATAGTAAAGAAACTCGCCGCATTTTCCTTGTTGAGTCCTTGTTGACATCATGAAATGTTTTGTTTCAATTGACTAAGAAGAGCCCAAAACTGGGATGGATTTTTGCAATTGACAATGAAAGAAAATCGGTAACTCTTTAATTTACAGGCCACAAATTACCGTATGTGATAATGTCAAGAAATAGCCTAGAAATAACGGACAATGTCATAGTAATGTCATATTTTTCATAAAGGCAATAGATTACACGTGCTTTTAATGCTTTGAATTCTTCTCAATGAGGTCCTTGCAATATTTCTGGGCTATTTCCAGCCATTATGACGCAATTACTTGTTATTCTTTGGCTATTTCTTGACATTATCGCGCAATTAGCAGCCTGTAAATTAAAGGGTTACCAAAAAATCTATTCCATCCTATTTTGAGCCTTTCTATGACATTTTATTATATAGTTATCTTTATTTTAATTCTATTATTATCCATTTCCTGGTGTCCTATGACTATACAACATCTTTTAGGCACGTTTATGGTCGTCTTTATTACTGTGCATTGGTCCTGTTGAACTGCCATATAATTCAAGTATTATAGCTGTGTATGTCACTGATGGAAAGCACCAGTTAGTCAGCACTTGATTTTTAAGATTAGGTCATTCTAGTTGTTACGTAATGGCAGTTGGATTAATGTTTATAATATGCATAATGCTTGCTTAGTATATCCTTGTTATATGTTTTATGTATGATGTTTTGTTTTCAGTTCAGGTCTGTGTGTTTTCTGTGTTTCATTTGGCTGTAACGCTTTTTAACATAGTCGTTTCTACTGAATCAACAAGCTGATTATCGAAAGAAAATGTGGAAACTCACTTTAGTTTTCCGTGGATCTTCATCAGGAGAGGGGAGGTCTCCCTCTTGTCCGCCATATTCGTCCTCCTGCGATGCCGTCGGACATGCCTCGAAGTCTGTGTGGCCTAGATCGTGCAAGTACTGGAATAGAGGAGAGTTCTGCAACAAGAAAGAGAAAGAAACAGAGACAGAGACGGAGTGAGGAGGAGTGATGGATGAGAAGGAGGAGTGTGGGATACGGATGGATGGAGAAGAAGCTGAGGAGTGAAAACGTGGTGCTCAGCTCAGCTCCATGCGGGTTGAGCCGATAATACTCATCCTGATTTTTCCCCCCTAAGTTTTTCCAAAAGGTGTCCGAAGAACGCTGATAAGCGAGAGGAGAAGCAAGCATCCCTGATTCGCTGAGCTGCTCTTCTCTTCTTTCCTCCAGGGATTCATCAGCTGAAGTTGAGAGACTCCACCCTCATCCACATTAGCCCCTATCAGTCTATCCATCTATCTCCTCCTCCATGCAGCTCACGGTACTTTACTATTCAGGCAGGAATGAACGCCGTACAGACTTACAGTACGTGCCTTCACATGTGAATCTGTAAATCAACACATTACAGATGCCAGGATTGTCTCTTTTTTTAAGCCTCTTGTCAATGCAGCCGAGACACGATCCTCCTCCCTAATTCCTTTTCTGCAGCCGGAGAACTGGACAACAAATGTAAGCAAGCACAAGTTACCATGGAATAATCTGATCTTCTTGCATGAAGAGGAGGATAAACACGGGTATTGTCGTTTCATGCCCCCTGAACAGAGAGACAGAGAGCTCAGCCATGAAGAAATAAGCATAGAGGTAGGAGATTGAGGGAGAAAAAAAAGCAAACATCCCATGGTAGAAATTGCCCAAAAGATGCCTGCCTGCCTGCTGACCCACTTCTCTTGTCAGCTGCTGGGGCAAAAGAAAAACATCACTCTGAGCATCTGTGCTGCTGTGGGATGTGATGTGAGCATCTCATTTCAATCTAATAGCAGTCAAGACAACGAAATGCTACTCACATGCATTGTCACACGAAGTCGCAGCTCATGTTGTCACCATCCATATGTAGCTCTCTCTCTCTCTCTCTCTCTGTGTGTGTGTACGCGTTTGTGTGAATGTGTGAATGTGAATGTGAATGTGTATGTGTGTGTGTCTTTCTTCCAGAACCGACGCATTGGATCTGGTCATCCCCACCCCTCCACCTCCTCATCCACCTCCTCCTCCTCCTTCTCCTTCTTCTCATTCAGCAACTGGTCTGGTATTAATGATGAAACACCCCCCAACAACAATGCGCACACTTTGCCCCCAGCTCAGCCGCTCTCATGACCAACCAAAGCTCCTTGGCAGAAACAATAACATTCAACCACCAGGGTGAATGAAAGCCAGTCAGATAATGTGGATTTTGTTTTCTGCCCTGACACAACACAACACAACACAACGCACTGACACTGTGACTGCATAGCAACAGGAGCAAACGGCTAGTTACTGCTTGTGTGTGTGAAGCTAACTTAGCTTTCCTACTAGCTCGCCAAGCTAAGCTAAGCTAAAAGCTAAAAGCTAAGTCGTGTAAAATGAATCTTGTGCGGTAACGTATATTTAACCTCAGCATGACAAAGCAGCATTACAAGTTTCGGCATACACACACAAAAAAAACAGTAGCACAAGACAAGACACAAACCTCAAATACCACATCTTCATCGAACTCCTCAGTCATTGCTCTCCGCCATCTATACGCAGCCCGTTCAGCATTATGAAGTTGTAGTCGGCAACAAACACCCAATACAACGGCAGCCAGGCAGCAGCCGTTGTTGAATTGAGAAGTTGGTAGCCTTCAAAGTTAGCCGGCGGCTAAACTTCGCTTAAAAACTACAATTCCCGTGATGCTCCAGCGCCGCTTCAAACCGCCGCCACTTCCTCTGCTCGCGAGCAAACGACCGACCGACCAATCGTTCGAGACGGTTAGAAGCAGTTAGAACGCCCCAAGTGGTCGCGAGAGGCAACCGTTAGGAAAAGCCGTGTGGCGTAAAGTCAACGGAAAAGACGAGGTAACGTGCCTTCAAAATAAAATCCACACTTTTTTTTAACAACAATGCTGTAAATAGGAAATCCAGCAATTCTATTCCAGTTTATTGGAAAAAATATACAGCTGAATACATTTATATATATATTATTATTTTTTGTTTACTTTTTTATAAATTTTCTTTTAGTAATACACACATTTGCGCCAACTGGGAAGACATAACATAACATAACATGACAAGGGGAGAATTTGGACAAAGTAAGTCAGCAGAGTCAACATCAATCAATCAATTTGTTTATTTCGGGCATGTCAATTTAAATAATCATCATCACACTTCATCTTAGTTCAAATAATACAATACACATGGCCGAAAGGGAAAGCGGGAGAAGCAAAAGCTTATCTAGTCCCGCCCCAACATAAGCACATCATACATAAAACACATAAAGATCGACTGAATATGATTATATGTTGATTTCATCAATATTCCAACATAGCCATGTAGCTTTATTAATAGGGTTGTTTAGAATTTAAAAGCAGCGCTGTGTTTGACCTGTTGAATCTGAAGCATAGGCCTACACTTTGGTGTCTATGGGAAATATAGTAAGAGTAACAGTTTTCAGTTTTTCATGTTAAATCAGAAAATCCCTCTTTTAGGTGCTCATAAAATCGCATGCAATTTGCAAACTAGGCCTACCTTTTGTGGTGAGATGCAGTGTTTCGTATGAATATAGTTTGCAGGTAATGTAAAAAATAAAATAAAATAAAATAAAAACAATGGCAAAAATGATTAAATAACAGTTCAGATACTTATTCCGGATGTTAAATAGATACATACAGCTCCATATACCAACAACTCAAGAGTTTTATTTTGAAACGTGTAACCGGAAGTGTCTGGTTTCGTTGCCTCGCGCTTGACGCAGTTGGGAAAAGCACCGTGGCCCGAAAAAAAACTTAGTAGAGGAAAAATGAAAAAAGTAACAGGCGTAAAGACTTTATCCGTGCATCCGCTGGAGCGATAAAGGAACAACAACAGCGATGGATTTGCATGTTTTCTCCCTGGACCTGGTTTTAAACTGACAACAATGGTGTCGACGGAGGAAAAAACACGGATTTTCTCGCAATTCCATTGAAAGTAAAAAAAAAAAAAAAAAAAATTTACTCATGGAGAAAGCAGCAAGTCGGGAGTCATGAGCACAGGTTTGTTCCTGCTGAGCTTTACACAAAACTTCACACACACAGACACAAATACTTTTTA
This sequence comes from Trachurus japonicus, assembly GCF_045865225.1. NCBI lineage: Eukaryota > Metazoa > Chordata > Actinopteri > Carangiformes > Carangidae > Trachurus > Trachurus japonicus. The sequence continues at coordinate 4,989,621 of NC_140929.1, forward strand.
TTTAGGCCTTTGTATTTTTATTTTTCTGTTCTGTTCGCTTAGTTAAAACCAACAACTTTCGATAGCATCCACTCTATTTTTAACGCAGCCGCAGTTAATTACAGTTTTTCTTAATAACAGCCTACAAAGAGATATAAAAGAGGAGGGCTCTGCCTCGTTTTCGGTGCTTTCTTTACAACAGATAATAACAAAACCGCCTCCACAACTCACAATTTAGAGAAAAGAAATCCCTCTTTTCCGTTTGTTATTAAGTTACAGCCTCTGTTGCAGCTGCAGAGGGTTAAATCCTTTGTCTTAAAACATCTGTCCTGCTGTTGATGCAGCAGCAGCTCGGTAGTAAGTTAACAGGCTCGCGAGGCTAACATCTGGATTAAAAAAACTGAACCAAACAAAAAAAACAGTGGATATTAGTTTGGATAAACCGGGAATAGCCTTCACTGGATCAGTTTCAACAAGTTTGGGAAAAGTGTTTTCGCTCTTAAAGGCGAAAACACAAGGGCCAGAAATAAAAGATTAAAAAAAAAAAATCTGGCTGTTTTAATGTTTCATCTTTTGCAAACATCCCGTGACATAATTAACTAACTTTGATAGTATTTATTTATACCATTCGGCTTCTTATTGATAAGGATAATAAACAGCAAAGTGAAAGAGCAGCAGGATATATGAAGTTGTATCCGTCCTCGCTGCTCACCACCGCCATCCTCCGTGAGGCTTTTTGGGTTCAATGAGTTGTGTTGTGTTGTGTTGTGTGTCCCACTGAAAAGTATTAACAGATAGGATGTTATAGCCTATTATTATAATATGCCGAATTGAAAATAAATAGTAATAAATAACAGTTGCAGTTACAGACAGCTCCACCACCTATTGGATTATGGTGTAAAAGAAGGTTTATAGTATATTTAGTGGGTTTTTTAAGATGAGTTTGTGTGTGTGTGTGTGTGTGTGTGTATATGTGTGTGTGTGTGTGTGGAGGCAGAGCAGCGTGGATCTGGGGGCAGAGCGGTTTTTGGGTTGTTGGCCTTTTCGGAAACATCCGCTCGATGACTCCACTTCTCGTGGTGTCGGCCAGCCAAGAGGCTTTTCAGCGGAAAATATGGCCTACGATGTCAGTTCACAGCTTTTTTTTTTATAAGTGTAGAGGCTCTTTTCCTTTTTTCCTTTTTTCTTTTTTCTTTTTTTCATTTCAACTTTATTTAACCGGCTGGATGGATCACACTGAGACACTGATTCTGTGTCATCAAACTTATTTATTTATGTAAATTTCCAATGTAATGACTCATTACATTATCTCATTACTAATGAGATTACACCCAGCCAGTACAATATAATATAGGGTTTAGTTTAGTGTAACTTCCAGGAACAGGAAGGAAGCGACCGGATGAATCAGAATTGAATAATGCAGTTAATATGTGAGATTTTGAGATTTATTTTTTATTAGATTGCTTTCAGATAAATAAAAATAGACCAGAAATGAAAATGTGATTGACAAGAGAAGCCACAAGTCCAACAACCCGCACTTCTCCCCCTCCTCCTCTGACCCTGAGTGTGACCTCTTGACCCCCGGTCTTAACACACAGTTTGCAGCTGTGCGTGCGTGCGTGCTTGTGTGCGTCTATTAGAGGAAACGTGGGTGAAGCATGTTTGCTGTATGTGTGTGATTCATTTCAAAGGAAGTCTGTGTGTCTGAGTGAATAATGTTTCTGTAACTCTCCCTCCCTCCTCCCTCTTCTCTTCTCTTCTACGTGCAGGTGTGAAGAAGCCTCCACTCGCTCCCAAACCTAAACTCCCTTCTTCATCTCCTTCTCCTCCTTCTTCTTCCACCAACGCCACCAACACCAAACCCTCCCCTCCTCCCATCGCCCCCAAACCGGGGCTCCTCTCCCAGCCTTCCCCCGCCACCCTCAAGAGGACGAAACCGGCCGTCGCTCCTAAACCGTGCATCCCCAAATCCGCTGCCTCTTCTCCGCCCGTTTCACCGCCGCCACCGCCACCGCCACCGCCCAATCCCAACGACTCCCACCACCTCATCATCCTATCTCAGGAACAACAGGAAGAAGCTTTAGACGACGACAATGACAGCCTCAACTCGCTCCTCAACTCCAAAAATGGGATTTTCTCAGAGTCTCAGAGCAAGCAGCGTGAGTCGGACTCGGACTACATCATCCCCACCTGCCGACGGCCGCACCCGGTGGAAAACGGAAACGTAGAGATTGGGAGCGAAGATTTGCACGACGACGAAGAGCATAGTAACTTACAGAATGGGATTTCTAGTACGGACGGCTTCAAGGAAGAAGGGACGAATAAGTCGAAGAAGAAGCCGAGAGAGAAAGCGGAGATAGTCGTCGCAGCCTCGGAGTCGAAGGGCGAAGGCGGCGGTGGTGGAAGGATCGGCGGAAGGATCGGCAGGAAACCGCGGGATAAACCTCAAAGACAGAGACACTTGGAACGCCGTTCGGTGAACAAGGAAGCGTCGGCGAGGAAAGCTGCAGAGCGTGATGAGCAAGAAAACGCACATTTAACGACGACGACGGACTCTACTACGCCGCCGCCGCCGGCCTGTGATGTTGCAGGCAGCATCATCGTCCTCTCGAGCATCCTTCCTCCTCCTCCTCCTCTTCCGCTTCTTCCTCCTCCTCCTCTTCTTCTTCCTCTTCACGATTCCCCAGATTCCCTCGGAGCGTCCCAAGTCCCCGCAGCGCCCAGTAAACCGCTCCCGGTGCCTCACCCGCGGAAACTTAAACTTAAAAAGCCAACGCTGGTTCGGCAAGATGGCGTCGAGGTGGCCGGCGAGGCGTCGACGAGGCTGAGTCTGGCCGCCGTGTCGCTCAGCTCCGATGGACAGGACGTTGCCGACGGCGACGATGGCGACGGCTTTTCGCCCCAAAGAGACTCGGATGACGACGAGGGAGTGGACGAGCCGGACGCCGCCGCCGCCGCACCGGTCCCCCCTCCTCGCCAGACCTCGCTCTCGCTGTCGCCGCGCCTCCACAGGAACAAAAACACCTCGCACTCCTTAGATCTGCTCTCGCCGCCGCCCGAGGAAGTGAAGAAAGGCGGCGATGGCGAGCAGCGGGAAGAAGAGGAGGAAGAGGAGGACGGATACGGCGACTTCGAGCGCTATCCGATCACCCACAGCCTCCCCAAGCAGATCAAACTGGGCTGCCACCACCACCGCACGCCGCCGCCGCAGCTCGCTAACTCAAGAAAGGCCTTCTCCGCCGACGATGACCACCATCCGTCGCCGCGGGCGCCGCCGAGGAAACCCCAGAGACACAGCCTCCCGGCGCCGATCACCCACCCCCCCGCCGCGCCGCCGCACGCCAACACGCCGATGCGGGAGCTGCCGCCGCCGCCGCCTCAGGAGAAGACGACGACGACGGCGATGGCGTGGCGCTTCACCCGACCCTGCGTGACCTTCTTCAGCCGCCAGATGCCGACCCGGAGCAGCGTGCCGCCGAAGGGCCGCGCGCCGACCACGACGACGACGACGCTCGGCGGGAAGCAGCGGGCGCAGTCGTTCTCCGCCGCCGACCTGGCAACCCGCGCCAACGCCAACTCCCAGAAGCGCGGCGGGGGGCTCTCCTTCCGGAAGCTGCTGGAGCTGCGGCTGTCGGTGAAGATGCTGCCGAAGCTGCTCGCCAAGGGAGGGCAGTCGCTGGATTGTACCAGCGTGGACTCGGGCCGGGGGGAGCGGAGTTTGGAGCGGCCCAACAGCTGCATAGGGGAGGCCGATTTCTGCGGAGACGGAGACGGTGGCGGAGATGGCGGCGAGGGGTCGGTGGAGTACGAGAACGTTCCTCTGTACGAGGAAATCCCCGAGTACATGAACCTGCCGTTCCACGGCGCTCGGCTCGGCTGGTCGCACGACCCCGACGCTCCGGACTCGGACATCTACGAGGTTCAGGACCCGTATCACAGATGCCACGACCACGAATACGAGAGGTAGAGTACTGACTCTATCTATCTATCTATCTATCTATCTATCTATCTATCTATCTATCTATCTATCTATCTATCTATCTATCCATCCATCCATCCATCCATCCATCCATCCATCCATCCATCCATCCATCCATCCATCCATCCATCCATCCATCCATCCATCCATCCATCCATCCATCCATCCATCCATCCATCCATCCATTCAATCTAACCACCTCTTCCATCAATGGATGGATCAGTCCAAGCATCCATCCATCTATCTATCCACCCAAGCATCTATCTATCTATCCATCCATCCATCTATCTATTTTTCGATCTATCTATCCATCCATTACTCTATTTTTCGATCTATCTATCCATCCATCCATCTATCCATTAATCTATCCATCCATCCATCCATCTATCCATTTATCCACCCATCCATCCATCTATCCATCCATCCATCCATCCATCCATCCATCCATCCATCTATCCATCCATCCATCCATCTATCTATTTTTCGATCTATCTATCCATCCATCCATCCATTCATCTATTTTTCTATCTATCCATCCATCCATCCACCCATCCATCCATCGATCTATCCATCTATCTATTTTTCGATCTGTCTGTCCGTCCGTCCATCCATTGAATCCCTGTTTCAGTCCATCCATGTTCTATCTATCTATCTATCTATCTATCTATCTATCTATCTATCTATCTATCTATCTATCTATCTATCTATCTATCTATCTATCTATCTATCTATCTATCTATCTATCTATCTATCTATCCATCCATCCATCTGTAACCCTTCACACCAACAGGGAGCCACACCTCCCTTTTGTTCTGATGCTTTATGAGCTCATTGTGAGACTGATTATTTATCCAACACATGGGGAAGTTGGTTGTTACAGTAGCATTGTAGTATACAAGGTAAAAGTAGAGAAATATGCGAATAAAATGATCAAACAAACATATAAAGAAGGTCCAGGTCTCCTTCTTTTTTTCTTTGTAAAAAAAAAACAAACTCAAAAATATTAAATTCATAACTTTAGAAAACTCAGAAAAGCAGCAGGAAACATTTTTTATCAGACTAATCGTTTCAGGATTTTGTTGAATCGCCCTGCCTGAGGTGATCGAGCAGCAACAGGTGTCGTATCAAAAGACGATTCATTATCTGAGTCACAATGGATCATGGAGTAGAAGAAAAAAACAAAAAAACCTGCAAACGCGTGCGTTGACCAGCTTTTATCAATGAAATGTTTCAGTGAAGGAAGAAGAGAAGGTTTTTATACCAATTATGCACAATGGCTGCTTGTTGTGTTTGTGCATGTGAGAAAACAACAGCCTGAAGGTCCAGACGTTTAACTCTCTACAGGTGAAGCTGCTGCTGCATTATGGGAACTGTAGTGTGTGTGTGTGTGTGTGTGAGACAGGTTGCACAGGTGACACAAGCAGCAGCAGCAGCGAGGGCTTTGTGTTTTTTAGTTTGAGCCAGTGGCGTTGAATTTGAATGGAGCATTGATGTGCAGCAGGTCGGCCCCGATTTTCCTGTGGGTTATTTTCAGTGGCCAGGGCAGGAAATGTCTGAGAATCGCAGAAACGCCACACAGCTCTCTAGAACAGGGAAAATAAACCTCCAGCAGCAACCACCGGCCTCCTCCTCCTCCTCCTCCTCCTCCTTCTCCTCCTCCTTCTCTCCGTCAGGCCGTCCGTCCGCCCGCCCTCGCACTCTGTTTAGCCTCTTCCTTTAACCTCATCACTCCACTTTCCTCCTCTGTCCCGGAGTGAGTTTTGTTTTCATCTTGAATAAAATGACAAAGGAGATAAAAGTCAGGAAGAGACACGTTGTAGGACAGTGAGCTGAAGAAGTACAGTAACGTGTAATGTGACCAGATTAGAGCTGCAACAATTACAGTAATCGATTATTAAAGCAGTACTAAAGAACTTTCAGTTTTGGTTGAGTTTGGCGGCGCCTGTGGACCAAAGCGGTAGTGTTTTGCCTGAAGGAAGACTCCATTTCCCATGAACACTAGCGTGAAGCCCTGTAAATATCCTGCATTAAAATTAACAGAAGACATCAAAACTAAGTTTCTGTTTCCAGTGGATCATTTCAAAGTGAAAACACAAACATAATCCATTGCTAAAGTGCCGTTTTGCCTGTTCCCTCCTTGTTGTGACTCGCAAAAGTGAAAGTGAAACTTAAGTGAGAGCAGGGTTCCTACCATGCTCCTCAAAGCTGCTTAGTGCCAGAGAAAGAGATACAGACCCCCTCAGGCCACGACAGAGGTGTCATTCAACTCGTTGTAAGTCGATGTATCATCACAAAAGTTATGAAAATATTTTATGAAGGTTGAAAAGTTCCTTAGTGTTGGTTTAAATGAATCGTCAACTATTTTGATAATTGAAGAATCGATTTGAGTAGTTTTTTTTTAAAGAAAAATAAGTCCAAATTCTCTCATTTCAGTTTCTTAAAGGTACATTGTGTAGGAATTCCTCCCATCTAGCGTTGCGGTTGTATATCGCAAGCAACTCAATTGTATTTTTCATGCTGCATTCACGTGAAATTGGGCAGAAGGCAGATGGACGACAGCCACAGCCACTGCATGTAACGGCATAAACAAGCCTCTATCTAAACAAGTGGTCCGTCAGCACGAGGCAAATCAATACACGTGACAATATGTTGTCATGGCGATGTGGTATTATTTACCTGACCCACGTTTTACCGGCTTTCTCTCGACTTCTGTGACTAAAATGACTGATCTGGTTTGTTACCGACGGCCGTCTGCCCGACATGTTAGAGAGAGTGATTTACTGTGAGAAGATCAACATCTAGCCTAGATACAAAACCTCCTCCTGCGTTAAACAGGTTTTATGACGTCGTAGATTTGGATTATAACCAAAATCTGTTCAGTTATTTCTTTCTCCGCTCAAATCACACACATATTTTTATATCAATCAGTACTCAATACAATAATATTTCTATCATTATTTCAATTAGACATCTTCATATAGTTTGCTTTTTTCAGAGCAAAATCCGGAAAAAAAAGAACAAAAAATCAAATTCAACGGAGTAATACTTGAGAATCGACACATTAAAAGCTGCATGACTTGATTTATTTGATTGTTTATTGATTTGGTTCAGGCGCTCGAGGGCAGAGGAACAAGCTGGAAGTGCAACATGTGACACATTTCCACCGTACGAGTTTGTTAAGGGAGGTGTCGTCCGCTCTGGGAGGGAGATCAGAACAGTTGGAGGCCACAAAACCTGAAACAATGACGCAAACTGAGGCTGAAATGCGACACATGCACCAATCTGAGTTATGGACCTTTAAAGGGATAGTTCAACATTTGGGCAAATTGCCAGAATCCCTATAGTTTTAGGCGTAGGTTTGTTACCTTTAATTGTCGGTGCAAGCTATTTTTAGAACGGTGGAGCAGAGCCGTGAGCTGCTCAGAGCTACGCTACGGAGGCTAACGGGATTTCTTGGTTTCCCTCATCAAACTCATCAAATACACAATCCAACAACTCCACAACGCTCTGGTGGACAAGTTGTGACCTGCACATTCACCACGCTATGAGATAATAACACAACGTTACCAGACAGAGTTGTTTTAGAGGGAAATTCATGCAAACTGCTGATACGAGTTACCTTTGGTGGCAGTTTTTCAGCAAGCAGTCTCTGTATTTCCCTCTAAAACAACTCTGTCTGGTAACGTTGTGTTATTATCTCATAGCGTGGTGAATGTGCAGCTCACAACTTGTCCACCAGAGCGTTGTGGAGTTGTTGGATTGTGTATTTGATGAGTTTGATGAGTGGAAACCAAGAAATCCCATGAGCCTCCGTAGCGTAGCTCTGAGCAGCTCACGGCTCTGCTCCGCCTTTCTAAAAACAACTTGCGCCGACAATTAAAGGTAACGAACCTACTGCTATGACTATAGGGATTATGGCAATGGGAACAATTTGCCAAAAATGTTGAACTATCCATTTAAGTAGATAAAAGTGGAGAATTATTGGTATTTCTCTACATGACAACAAACAGTTAACAGTTGGTTCAACTGTGCGTTTTTGTTAATTAGTGTTTAATTAAACAGTCAGGAGACGCTGCCAGCTCGGTGACTCAGCCACCTGGTCACATTCATGCCAATAAGATCCAGTTGAGTCACTCGGCTGCTGATATGAGGCCAGGACTGTTACTGTTCCCATCGTTAACGCCACCACAGCTCAAACTGTGACGCTACAGACGAGACGAGGAAGGTCGAGGTCGAGGCCACGTGAGGTGACCGACCGGCCGGCGTGAAAATCAGCGGTTTATAAAACTATTAAAATGTTTCCCTCCTTCCTCGCTTCTGTCTTAATTCAGTCTGGTATGTGTGGAGTGAAGTGGAGTGGTTTGTGTGTGTATTTGTGAGTGAATCTGTAGTGTTTCCCAGGCATCGCAAGCCTGTTAAGTTTATGTAAGTAGCCTCAAGGCTGTAAACAAGTGGCGCTCTGTGCCGGACCCAGTGTGCAGGAATGCTCGACTATAGAGAGAGAAAAAAGCATGAGGGGAGGACGACGAAGCTGAGAAAAAAAAAGAGAGGAAGAGCAAGAAGAGAGGGAGAGAGAGAGTGAACGTGAATTCAGATTTTTTTTTTCTTTTTTTTAGGGAAAAGACAGTGTCAAGAGACTCTGGAGATAAACAGGGAAGTGGAGAGAGTGGGCGACAGGGAGAGGAAATGAGAGAATATTTGGAGTGCCATTGTCTTTCCCGTCTGATATTTATTCTGAGCAAAGGTAGAAGAACAGGGAATCCACGGGGTCTTGAAAAGTATTAGGCTAAAAGGTGATAAATCAATTTTGGGAAAATTAAGACCCTTAAAAAGTATTAAGAAGTCTTTTCACGACTTTATAAAGTCTTACATTTTTTTTCTGAATTAACTGTCCAAGAGTTTGAGTCCTAAAAAACATCGTGAAAGTGTGTGAATTTATTCATTTTATTAAAAAACAAAGATGAACCAGTAAATAAAAAAAGAAAAGAAGATTGTTGTTGGCGTCAGATGGCGACTCAAACATGCACGGAGAAGTTTATTTACTTCTAGCAAGCCGACATGTTTGTAAAACTAGATCTAATTCTCCTTGAGTCTCGCGCGAGACCCAGTTGCTGTGCGCGGTGTGTTCAGGTGCAGTGGGAAAGCTACCGTTTGTGTCATAAACACAGGAATATCAACTCTTGACTTGATTGAAGTAAAAAAAACTTCTCTGCGCATGTTTGAGTAGCCACCTGACGCTGTCTGTGGAAAAAAATGTACACTTGAAGCAAGTCAAGAGTTGATATTCCTGTGTTTATGACACAAACGGTAGCTCCGACTGCACCTGAACACACCGAGCACGGCAACTTGGGTCTCGCGCGAGACTCCGGGAGACTTTGAATTAGATCTAGTTTTACAAAGATGTCGGCTTGCTTGAAGTGAATAAACTTCTGGGTGCATGTTTGAGTCTCCATCTGATGCTGTCTGTGGAAAAAAATTGCAGCTTTGAGGGATGTAAACAGCCTAAGTAGCGGAACTTACATCCGCTCCCATTCATCGCTGCCGTGGCGATGCGGGGACAGACACAACTACCGCAAAACAGGAGCGATTAAACAGAAAATGTTCAGATTCCTTCTTTTAAAGGGATAGTAGCATTTTTTTTAAAGTGGGGTTGTATGATCTACAAATAGCCCCCTACTTTAATTGCAGTAGAAGACTCTCTGCACTCCTCCCGTTAGCAACGCCAGCCCATAGCCCTGTCCAGAGATTTACAACATACATTGTTGTGAATGGACCCAAAGAAACGGCCTATTTTCACGGCCTAAAAGAGGTTTTACCTGAAAAAAAAAACACAGTTCCATTGTTCGCTATAATATAATTTTTTCCAGCCCCTCAAAGTGCAGGAAAAATGCAGTTTTTATTTGGACCTAACCAACTGCTGATCGGCGGGTGCTAACCCTGGTCGGAGGGATACGTGAGTTGGTTAGGTCCAAATAAAAACTGTGTTTTTCCTGCACTTTGAAGGGCTGGAAAAAAATTATATTATAGCGAACAATGGAACTGTGTATTTTTTTTTCAGGTAAAACCTCTTTTAGGCCGTGAAAATAGGCCGTTTCTTTGGGTCCATTCACAACACTGTATGTTGTAAATCTCTGGGCAGGGCTATGGGCTGGCGTTGCTAACGGGAGGAGTGCAGAGAGTCTTCTACTGCAATTAAAGTACTTAGGGGCTATTTGGAGATCATACAACCCCACTTTAAAAAAAATGATACTATCCCTTTAAACCTAAAATGTTAGGAACATACAGCCCCGAGTTGAATTTGCCCGGAATTGTCCTTTAAAAAGGTATTAAAATTAACTTCAAGATTCCTGTATATAGCCTGAAGAACATCCACGAAACATCTGAAGTGCAGGGAAAGAAAGTTAGAGAGAAGGAGAACAAGGAGAAGACAGATTCAAGTTCCTGTTCTGCAGAGTCTCAGTTATTATCGGGCTGCAGGATCAGACTCAGCGTAAATAAAACGCTTCAGGAGGAAAGACCGTGAGCTGGAGATCAAAACATTAGTGTCACACAGACAGACAGACTCATGTTGCTGCTTGTAGCGACCTGGCAGAAAGACATCAAGCGCTCGTGGGCAGAAGCAGAGCCAGCGTGCCGCCGCCACGACGCCGTCACACCACCAACAACAACAACAGTGTTTAGAAATACAGGTTTTAATCGGTCGACCTTAAACACAACAACAATCAAAACACACCGGCCGATAAGACTGAAGCTTCATTTCACAATACGACTGTTTTTTATTGCCTGAGAAATAACATAACAAACTGTGACGACGATCAAAGCGACAAGTCGACTGCTGATGAATTATCTGTTGACGGATCGTTTCGGCTCTTAATTCGTCACACATGAAGAAGGGAAAAAAAATGTCATTTGGAAAAATGCGAATTATGCGGCGTCGTTCAAAAACCTCAGCAGCACGAAAGTCAGCTTCAGAAAAGTCAGAAATAATAAAAGTTTAAACAGTAAACAGTGCTTTAAGTCATTATATATTGTCATAATTTATTAATCTATGTCTATGAAGTGTCAAAAGCAGAAACACAGCAACTTCCCAGAGCAAAAAGTGTTTGCAAATGTCTTAATATGTCTGAGCTGTAATAAAAATATTAATAATAAATAGTTTATATGACAAATTGTGCACAAAAAGATATGAAACAGTCAATAATTCACTAAAATCATTAAATAAATGTCAAAATAAACGAGAAATCTTTATTATAGGTTGTTTGAACCCTTTGATTTATGTATTTTATTTTATTTTTTCTGGAGTAGTTTCATTTTTGTGGGACACACACACAGTTTGTTTTATCTCAGTCTCCATTGTTCTTTGCTGGTGGCAGCTCGCTCCTCTAGTAAACTCTAGTCCGCCTCCACTGTTGACTTTTTTCTTTTTCTTTTTTTTTTCTCCCCTTTTGTGTCTTGTTTTAATCATAGTGTTGGTTTTTATTTCTGTGGACACAGCGGTTTGTGTCAGCAGTCCTCCTGTCCTGTCCAAACTTTTATCTCACAGAGAAATGGGGATTTTTTTTAACAAACGTTGGACTTTACTCCTCCTACTGCTGCTGCTGTAATCAGTATTTCCCTCTATTGTAAAACAAAAGACGTATGAATGAGTTTTGGTGGCGTACTGACTGAGTCATTAACCCCCGACGTGTTGCATTGCACAAACCTTTACGTGACACATGCTTTAAAGGGATAGTTCACCCAAAATTGAAATTTTTTTTAAACTCATTATCTACTCACCCTCATGTGGACTAAGGGCTGGGAGAAGTTTCAGAGTCCTCCGTGGCTTCTCTGAGTTACAGGGGGTCTCGGCGTAGCAGTGCATGTCAATATAGCGGTTGCAAATGGATACCAACTGTCTTCGTAACAAAAAGACACACCAAAAAAACCATGCTGCTCGTATGTAATGTCCATCTTGTATTGAAGCCCTGAAATGCGAAATTGTTCCGAAAAAAATTAAATAAGTCTATATTTCAAGCTTGTTTTGTAGCGGAAGCTTCTCGAAGCTCCTCTTGAGCTTCCGCTACAAACAAGCTTGAAAAATAGACTTTTTATAGATAGAATAGAATTTTTTTCGGGATAATTTCGCATTTCGGGGGCTTCAATACAAGACGGACATTACATACGAGCAGCATGGAGGTATTTGGATGTTTTTTGGTGTGTCTTTTTGTTACGCCGAGACCCCCTGTAACTCAGAGAAGCCACGGAGGACTCTGAAACTTCTCCCAGCCCTTAGTAGTCCACATGAGGGTGAGTAGATAATGAATGAATGATGAAATTTCAATTTTGGGTGAACTATCCCTTTAATCTTTATTTATCCAGGGAGTGTTTTTTTTTTTGTCTGAGCATTGCAAACACTCATACATACAGTACTCCTCTCAGTCTGAGTGCTGAGCTGCTTTCACAACATCCAAAATATTCCTCCTTAGGACACAATAAAGGAGCTAAAGTCGGCTTTGTTTTCTCCGCCTCGTGAATGAATGTGCGGTCTCTGTGTTTCCTCGAGCAGCGGCTGGCTGAGGCAGGACGTCCACTCCGAGGAGGAGGACGAGGACGAGGACGAGGAGGAGGAAGACGAGGAGATCCACAGCTCGGACGAAGAGGAGGACAACAGCTCCACGTCCAGCAAGGAGCACCTGGACGAGGCCGACAGACAGGTAATAAACTCATCGAGTCGTTATTGGTGTCATATTGAAACTGAAGCGTTTCCCAGTAGCTGCTACTGAAGCCAATAAATCCTTTATTACATTTCACTCTAACCAGGCAACATCTGGTCAAACATCTTGGTCTTTTTACTTTTGTATAGTGCAGCAGCTGCTACATCTTTGAATAAATAAAGAGAGAAAATCAAAGGGATACTTCACCCAAAAATCGATCCGGTTGTTTAAAGGGACAACGAGGAGTTTCTATTTGGTTATAAAAAAGTCTCACATTAATGTGGATGAATCTACGCTACCCACACTTGTTAATGGGCCCATTTTCGATAAATATATCGTTTTGTCTCTATCGTTATTTTCTTATTATTAGTGGTTGTGGAAATGCTGGTCGAGCCGACCAGCGTTTCCTTACTTTCGGTTTCGCGGCGAGTCATGAGAATAACGCAGCCGAATCTCCGTTTATGGTCGGGACTACGACGGTATGTGATCGTCTTCGAACCTCTGACTTTAATCCTTGATGAATGAAAACATGAGTCTGTCTTGCGCCGGTCAAAGAAATGTACGGTGCGCGCGGAGGCTCATAAATGTAGTGTGAAAACGCTTCGCTTTTCCAAAACTCCTCATTGTCCCTTTAAGATTAATCAATAATTGTTGGCTGCAGGACTAATACAATTATTTTGTTTGGTAAATTAGAGAGTTTTCATTCATTTTATACAATAATCTGCTGAATATGTTCAAGTAAATGTTCTTAATTTGATTGGAGCTGATATTTAAAGGGATACTTCACCCAAAATCGATAATTCAGCAATTTTCTACTCAACGTCATGCCAAGGAAGGGTTTGGAGAACTTTCAGAGTCATCAAAACGCTTTAGGAGTTCCAGGGCAATGGGTTTTTATATAATGGCGGCGGATAGAGTTCACTTTTGAATCATCATGCAACATTTCATGCAAAAATAGAAGCAAAAAACGATCCAAGCCGAATCAAAGACGTTCTCACGTGAAAACAAGGTCATATTGTACACTGTACTCCATCTCTTTGGAGTATAAACTATGATACTCAATAACCCGATTGGTTATAGATCATCTAGAATTGAGATGATTGGTCGATTACTCAATTGGTTTTTATTTTATTTTAACAAAACAAACTATGAGAAGATGTCGCCTGAGGCTCCGGTCGTTTAAGATTAATCAATAATTGTTGGCTGCAGTAAATATTCTTAATTTTTAATTGGAGCTGATATTTAAAGGGATACTTCACCCAAAATTGATAATTCACCAATCATCTACTCACCAAGGAAGGGTTTGGAGTTCACTTTTGAATCGTCCAAAACACACACTATGAAACATCCAGATACCTCCACACTGCTCGTCCATACTGACCCAAGTGTCCTGAAGCCGCCATTGGAAGAAGTTGTTCGGAAAAAAATTATTTGATCTCTGTTTTGTTGTAGAAAAATCACAAGTCCAGGTTCCAAAGTTTACTGTGGTGTGGTGAGTTTAATAGTAATCCGGAAAACGGTGAGTCTACTGACACAGAGCGGGTCTGCAGCAATAGACCGACCCAGAATGAAGGGCGAGGGAAACAAAGACATTTGCATCTCAAGGCATAGAGTGAAAGCATTTGCATCTAAAGGTTCTGATGGGACAGACAGGATTGAATCAACATGAGACATACAGTACAACTCAATTATCAAGGGGTAGAAGAGAAGCAAATTGTATCAGAGAAACAAAGACTTAGACGAGAAGGTGTGTTGAGTGAGTGAGTGAGTGAGTCACTCATAGGTGTAGGGTTTTGATCTCTCCACTACACCAAATGAATATTTTCTTCCACAGTTTTTAGCCTTGTTGTAGCAGCAGCTCCCAGTGGCTGCGTGAGATTTGCTGCCAGATGTTCTTCCGTGTTTACATCACACATCCAATGGTTTACAACGACCAATGAACATGTCACAGCAAATCTCGCGCAGCCACTGGGAGCTACTGCTACAACAAGGATAAAAACAGAGATCACATTAATATTTTCCCAACAACTTTTTCCATGTGGCGGCTTCAGGACACTTGGGTCAGTACAGACGAGCAGTATGGAGGTATCTGGATGTTTCATAGTGTGTGTTTTGGACAATTCAAAAGTGAATTCTATCCGCCGCCATTATATAAAAACCCATTGCCCTGGAAAGTTCTCCGAACCCTTCCTTGGCATGACGGTGAGTAGAAAATTGGTGAATTATCGATTTTGGGTGAAGTATCCCTTTAAAATATCAGCTCCAATTAAAAATTAAGAACATTTACTTGAGCATATTCAGCATATTATTGTATAAAATGAATGAAAACTCTCAAATTTACCAAACAAAACAATTGTATTAGTCCTGCAGCCAACAATTATTGATTAATCTTAAGCGGCCGGAGCCTCGGGCGACATCTTCTCATTGTTTGTTTTGTTAAAAAAAACTAAAAACCAAATCATCTCAATTCTAGATGATCTATAACCAATCGAATTATTGAGTATTATAGTTTATACTCCAAAGAGATGGAGTACAGTGTACAATATGAGCTTGTTTTCACATGAGAACGTCTTTGATTCGGTTTGGATCGTTTTTTTTTTTTTTTTTGCTTCTATTTTTGCATGAAATGTTGCATCCGTCACATGAGTCCTCGGTAACACTGAGACTTCTGTAAAACACACAAGTTGAGGGATTGATTTGTTGCCATCTTGTCCTCAAGGGCGAAGCGTGACATGTCTTTTTTTTTGTAATTTTATTTCAGTGTCAAACTCATGTAGTGTCAAACTGGAGCAGCGGTGTAGCCTGTAGCAGCTCACTACTGTAAAAGATTCAGACCAGTGAATCGTTTCCTCTTGTGATCTCTTGTGCTTTGTTTGCTTGGGCAGATGTAAAAAGTTACATTTATTTATAACAATTTATATTCTAGGAAGGTAATAGTTCACAAATTCAGATTTTACACAACCACTGACATCTTGTTTTCATGATGCATTGTCACGGATTGGATAAAACATGTATAAACTTCACAGAAACTGGCTCTTTATACACAAATTCATCAGTAATTATAATATAATGCTGTAATATATTATATAAAAACACACATTTTGCTACATCAGTGCTACTGCTGTGTAATTAAAGGCTCTTTTCTTAGCGCTTCCTCCTCTGCTTGTTTAATGCATGTGGTTGCAGCTGTTGAGGCCTGTGACCTTTTAAACCCAAACAACAGCAACATGCAACGTGCTGACGATTTTGAGTCTTTCAGTACGGAAGCGTGTTGCAATTATTTTTTTTTTCGGACTTAATGAGATTTCAAAATCCCGTGAGAAGCTCCCACCTGCAAGTAACGTTTAACAGCTGCGGTCAAGCCAACCTCCACTTCATCATGGATCTATTAGTTCTATGATATTTATGCTCCACTTTGAAAAATACATGTTGCTTTTTGCTACATTTATATACTACAGTTAGATTTCAAAATAAAGGTGACCTTCCAAAACAGATTGAATTGAAAGATTTGCAAGGATTTTCAAAGTAAAAGCCCACTCATTTTTATTTTATATAGTGTTCCCTATAAATTCAGATTGATATTGAAAAGTGTCACTATATATGTATATCAGAGTAATCTAATGTAGCATTTCAGAATAAAATGTAAATCCAGTTTAATATTAAAAGGAAACTATCTGTTAATACAAAACAATGCTAAACCCTGAGAAACTGGTTGTCTGGTCCATCATGATCCACCAATTGTTCAGTATAAACGTTACTTGCAGGTGGGATTCCCGTTTTTTCAAGTGAATTCAATACACTTCTATACTACAGATATAAAAAAAAATGCTTTTCTATCTTGCACCACTCAGATTAATCGTCTCCAACCGCCTTAGATCAGACACCGCTGCCTTTGTGTGGCTGCTTTGCTTTCATTCACACTGGAGACCTGTGGAAAAAAATGCTGCAGAATTATTACAAGGTCCTGAATCAGCAGGTTGCCAGAGAAACCTTTTTTTTCCTCTTTTTTTTAACGGAAAAACGTCTCAGAGCTCCTTTCGAATATGATGTCAGCTTATAAAAGTGGCCAAAGCGTCTGGTGGTCGACTGACGACTAGGGCTGGGTATCACTACTGATTTACTGAATCAATTAAAGTTCTGATTCACAACAAGGTCCCGATTCGATTTTGATATTGATTCATTCAGAGATATTTCAGTTTAAACACCAATTGTGCTTGGTTATGAAAGAGATGGAACTTTCTAAGCTGTTGCATTATAAAAAAGTATCTTTCAAATGAAGATTGATATGAATCGGAAAATTGAGTTTCTCATATCGCTGCTGCTGCTGCTGCTGGTGGTGACTTATAGGGATAGTTCAACATTTTGGCCCATTGCCATAATCCCTATAGTTTTAGCAGTAGGTTCATTACCTTTATTTGTCGGTGCAAGCTGTTTTTAGAACGGCGGAGCAGAGCCGTGAGCTGCTCAGAGCTACGCTTCGGAGGCTCATGGGATTTCTTTGGTTTCCCTCATCAAACTCATCAAATACACAATCCAACAACTCCAAAACGCTCTGGTGGACAAGTTGTGACCTGCACATTCACCACGCTATGAGATAATAACAGAACGTTACCAGACAGAGTTGCTTTAGAGGGAAATTCAGAGACTGCTTGATGAAAAACTGCCCCCAACTGGAACGTGCATCAGCGGTTTTGCATGAATTTCCCTCTAAAACAACTCTGTCTGGTAACGTTGTGTTATTATCTCATAGCGTGGTGAATGTGCAGGTCACAACTTGTCCACCAGAGCGTTTTGGAGTTGTTGGATTGTGTATTTGATGAGTTTGATGAGAGAAACAAAAGAAATCCCATGAGACTCCGTAGCATAGCTCTGAGCAGCTCGCGGCTCTGCTCCGCCGTTCTAAAAATAGCTTGCACCGACAATTAAAGGTAACAAACCTACTGCTAAGACTATAGCAGTAGGTTTGTTACCTTGTTGAACTATCCCTTTAAACTGTCACTGGTGCTGCAGCAAACACACAGTGAGATTGTGTTTGCATTGCAACACATGCCGCCAACTAAAAGTGTGTGTGTTTATCGCCTGTCACGGCGGGGGGGGGGGGGGGGGGTGAGCAAACACAGAAGTGTTACAGGTTCAAGAATAGCAGCAGCTTCTCCCTGATACTGTCGCCACCTGTGTCTGATGATAGGACCGGTGGGACATTTCAGTCAGTCAAGTTTGTTGGGAGCGAGGGGAGGGGGGGAGAAGGGGAGACCAAGGCCGGCGTCCAAATTAAGTCATTGAGCGACCGGACCGGACCGCCCGCCCCCCCATTACGATTCAACAACACACTCCATGAGAGACACACAGGCAAGGCAACAGGACAGAGCAGAGGAGAGAGAGAGAGAGAAAGGTTTTGCTGCGTTCTTTTGGAGGCTGTAAAACTTCAGCACCGATGGTTTTAAAACGCCGACGCAGAATCCAGCGATCATGGTGATTTGCAGTGAGCCTGTGAGTGCACAACAGCGGCGGCGTTGTGTCTATATGTGTATGTGTATGTGTGTGTGTGTTTTTTTTTAGGTTATACTATAGCGAATTGGGTTACTGTTTCTGTAAGTTAATGTAATTACGAGGAACGTATGTTTTTGAACATCTGATTATTTCACAACTATGGTAATAATTAGCTACACTGTGGAAATGAATAAGGTCCAGTAATATGTATATGTTGTTTGTATTGTTTTTGTTTTGTTGTTTTGTCTTGTTTTGTCTTGTAGATCGTTGTGAGTTGTTATGTGGTTACGGTGTGATGTGTTTTTGTAATTATCTACTGCAATGGATAGTTAATCTGTGAAGGTATAGACTCCAGGAAGAATAGGCAAGGCAAGGCATCTTTATTTATATAGCGCATTTCATACCGAGGCAACTCAATGTGCTTTACATAAAGACAAAACATTAAAAAAAAGAAGCATAAGACAGAATAAAAACAAACAAAACACTAAAAACAGAGTTAAAAGCAAGAGCAAATAAAAGTAAAAGAAAAGAAAATAGATAAAGTTCTCAGCTATAAGCACGTGAAAAGAGAAATGTTTTTAACCTGGATTTAAAAGCTAAAAGAATAGCAATGGCCTTTGCCAAAGCTAATGGAGATCTAAATAAATGAAATAAATGAAAATGAAATAGCGAGGTGTTTGTGTCTCCGTGGCGTCATCGTTTTAACTGACTCTGTTTTGTTTTTTGTTTTTCAGCAGGAGGACGAGATGAAGAGGAAGAAGGTGGTGCACATCGCCCAGGAGATTATGAGCTCGGAGAAAGTGTGAGTGGTTTAACAATGAACCAGGATAAAGGCAGAATAAAACCGGTGGTGTAGTCTAAATTTGTTGTTGTTCATACCTGTATCTGTATGGCAGCTTTATTTATATAGCGCATTTCATATAACAAGGGGCAACTCAATGTGCTTTACATAAAAACAAAATATTTAACCAGAAGAATAGGAAACGGAAAATTAACATAAAACCCAAATAGTAAAAATTGGAAACATTAAGCATACAATTAGAAGAAAGGAAAAAAGAAAAGTACAGGAAATATATATATAATAAAATAAAAACTAGACTAAAATAGAGCATAAAATATGAGTTTGCAGCATGATATATTAATTTGTATTAAAACGATTAAGAGGTCTTACAGTGCAGAGATTTAAGATCTTTAAAAGAGCTCAGAAATGTTTTTAACCTGGATGTCAAAGTGCTGATTTAGTTTTAGTTTGAGGTTTTTTTTGTTTGCACATTATATAACCTGCATAAACAATGAAAATAGTAAAATTAAACATTGTGCAGGAGAGGTAGAAGCCAAAAAAGGCTTATAAAAATACCTCCCCTATTTTAAAAAAACAACGATAATACAGATAATAATACAGAAATTCATAACATAAAAAATAAAGACAAATTAACACAGAAAAATGAAAGATACTGAATTAATAAAAAAAACAAAAAACAATTTACATAATGAAAAAAACAGATCCAGAAATGTTACAAATCTTAACTAAAAAATGATTTCAGTTCTGCTAGTAGACCAAATTTGTAGTGGGTATACTGAAATATAATTTGCATTTTCAGTGGGTAAACTGAGTATACCTGAGTATCACATAGACTAACACCACTGAACAAAACCTATATACTATATTATTTATTATATATATAAAACATAATCCGTGGTTGTCTAACTCTGTGTATTTCTGCTCTTCTATCAGGTTTGTCGACGTCCTGAAGCTCCTCCACATAGTAAGTAACTTTTTATTATAAGAAGAAACATTTTCATAAGGAGCTGATTCAGCAGCTGTTGGGGGGAAAAAAACAGAGCTCGAGTCGACATAATGTTTCGTTACCCCACACCACACGCAAAAAAAAAAAACACTGTGAGTGTCTTGAATGGTGATCAAAGCTCTCTCTTCCCGAGGATGGACATGAATTAATGAGCTCTTCTTGGCTGACTCAAGTAGTTACAACGACTGAATAATGCAGTTATCCCACCACAGCTGAGGCTTTTTAAAAGTCGGAGGAGTTTCTGGTTTCCCCCCCTCTCCCTCTGATGTGTGGGCAGCAGCAGGTAAACGGATAACTGCAGCCGGGTAGACGACGCTGCTTTGCTTTGATCAGCGTCATTAAGGAGAAACACTGTCAGGAGGAAGAGGAGGAGTGGTTGTTGTGGTGGTGGTTGTGTTGTGGAGAGAGAAAAAGGCGAAGAAGATGATGATGAATAATTGAAGAAGTGGAGTGTTGGTTTGGGTCTGTTGAGAGTTGAGACGAGCTGTGTGTGTACTGTAGTTTCCATGGTGAGTTTTTGAGTTTTCGATGTGAAAAAAAAAAAGTTTGTTTATGTTGAAAAACTTGGAGTGGGTTGAAAAGGAGCAGGAGCAGGAGTTCCTCCAGTCACATCTTATATTTATATTTATACTCACACACACACACAACAAGCAGCTCTCTGTTGGAGAGAGTTTCTGCCTGAAACTGAAAACTAAACTTCCTGACTGGCATCCGAATGTATTTAAAAGACTATTTAATCAATTAATTAAGTAATAATTTTGGTCTTTAAAGGGATACACCAACATTTTTTTTTTCGTGTCTTGCCTCACTCCTGAGTCCATGACCAGCAGATAGACACCATCCTTTCGACTGTGCGTGCAGTAACAAGGGAGATAGAGCCGTATCGCCCGTAATTAGCTTAGCTCAAACACTGGAAGTGTATGGGTAGTGTTAGCCTGCCTCCACCTAAAGTCATCAGAGAAACTCTTCAGCAACTCTAAATGGAAACCGGCGGGCCGATCTTCGTCTCAGAGCTGACAAAACTCTCCGGTAAGGCATCTTGAGCGGTCAAATACCGCTAACGGGACGAGATCGGTCAAAACGGAGGGTTCAAGCAAAGACGGTTTATTTTGGTTCAAGCTAGCTACATCGAGGGTAGGTTATCTTCCTATTTCAAAGTAAAAGCATAAATTCTATCGTCATGGTTTTCTGTATGTAAAGGGCAACGGGTGTTTTATTTTGTGAAAGTAACCGGAAGTGCGTTGGTCACAACGGCTAGCTTGAGTAGCGCCGGATTCGTCCGAACAAAATTGTAAACAGCTGGTATTTAGACAAATTAACGACACACTGCAGCTCTAAACGGCTACTTTCTCGCCTAAAAATGTTTGAAATGTCGATGTAGTGATATATTTACAGAGTTTAGAGCTCAAATGAAATCAGCTTCTGACTGCTGATTTTGGCTCGGGTAGGAGGCAGGCTAACACTACCTATACACTTCCAGTGTTTGAGCTAAGCTAATTACGGGCGATACGGGCTCTATCTCCCTTGTTACTGCACGCACAGTCGAAAGGATGGTGTCTATCTGCTGGTCATGGACTCGGGAGTGAGGCAAGACACGAAAACAAAAAATGTTGGCGTATCCCTTTAAAGCATCGGGGAACAGTAAATGCCAATCACAGTGTCCTGGATTTATGTTGGCATCATCAGATGTCTTGTTTTTGTCCAAATAAACATCCAAAATATTGAATTTACTTCAATAGACGACCAAGAAAAGCAGCAAATTCTCACATCGGAGGAACTTGTTTATTGAAATAATTAATGTTAAACAGTCATTGCAGGGATCCATAAGTTTATAATAATATATATTTACAGAAAAGGATGTTCGCAAAACAAAAATCTCATTCCTTTACCTTTATAATAACAAATTACTATGATCTGTTCAGCCTTTTCTGTGTCTTTCTGTTTTGAAAGAAAACGCCGACATCTTTATAATGTCGCTTCTTTGTTTTGAATGAACGAGGCCCAAACCAGAGCCATGTGACCGCATGATGACTGTTGTGAGTCTTTTTTAGAGGAGGCACGTGGAAAAATATTAAACTTAATTTAACCTCCATAGTAAAAAAAAAAAAAAAGAAAAATGAACAGAATCAGGTCAGTTGTGTGGTTTTTCGTGTCAGCGCCGGTTCAGTTTAGACTTTCACTGTCGCTGAAAATGTGAAACTTTTCTGTTTGAGCTTTTTCTTCCACAGTAGCATCAGTGTACTGGAAAAGTGGAGCAACTAAACTGATTATTTTCATTATTGATCAGTCTGACACTTGTGTTGGACTCATTTTTTATTGGCACAGTTAAAAATACACAAGTAGAAGGAACAATTTGATAATTTACAGTGCTTGGAGGAGGCGAAAACTGTCATGGACAAGTTGTGACCTGCACATTCACCACGCTATGAGATAATAACACAACGTTACCAGACAGAGTTGTTTTAGAGGGAAATTCATGCAAAACCACTGATGCACGTTGTGTTCAGGCACAGTTTTTCATCAACAGTCTCTGAATTTCCCTCTAAAACAACTCTGTCTGGTAACGTTCTGTTATTATTTCATAGTGTGGTGAATGTGCAGGTCACAACTTGTCCATCAGAGCGTTGTGGAGTTGTTGGATTGTGTATTTGATGAGTTTGATGAGGGAAACCAAGAAATCCCATTAGCCTCCGACGTAGCGTAGCTCTGAGCAGCTCACGGCTCTGCTCCGCCGTTCTAAAAATAGCTTGCACCGGCAATTAAAGGTAACAAACCTACTGCTATGACTATAGCGATTATGGCAATGGGCCAATTTGCCAAAAATGTTGAACTATCCCTTTTAGTTTATACTTCTGCCCACTCCTTTCGAATATTGAATATACACTGCTCAAAAAAATAAAGGGAACACTTAAACAACACATCTTAGATCTCAATTAATGAAATATTGCAGTTTAAAATCGTTATTCAATATATAGTAGACTGTGTTGAGAACAAAATAACATGAAAATGATTAATGTAAATCAAAATTATCATCCCAGGTTGATTTCACATGGGTGTGATATACTTGGAGTTACAATGTGTTGTTTAAGTGTTCCCTTTATTTTTTTGAGCAGTGTACATTGGTTGTGGTTAGATCACCACTTTTAATTTTGTTTGTCACATATTCGAATAAAGAAAGAAAGAAAGAAAGAAAGAGGATGCCGCTCTAAAGCTCGACGGGTTGATTGAGTATCTCTGTAAAGCTGCATGTTGGTTTGTGTTCAGTTTAAATCCCAAGGACGTGACCCAGCTGAGAGGGTTCAGACTTAGAGAGGTCGGGGGGTCGAGGGTCCACCTGTCTGGCCTCCTCAGACCTGGCTTTAGTGAAACCCACCGCAGGATTAACTACTGTAGAAACCGACGTGGTCCTGTGGTTTGACGATGGGGGGAAGGGGGAGGAGGAGGGGGAGGAGGGGGAGGGAGGCGCTCGGTCGGCTCTGTCCAAGAAAAGAGGTCAGATCACATTCTTGTGCGTCCGCGGCCGAGCAGCAGCTGCTTCCTCAGGCCACAGAGACGACCTCCAGACACACACACACTCACACACACACACATACCTTAGATAATACTCTCTCAGCCTGTGTGTGTGTGTATGTCTGTGTGTGTACAATATATATGTGCGGGTTGGTGTGTGTGTGTGTGTTTGTTGCAAGTAGGGATGTCACGATTATAGATTTTCTTGGTACGATTATTGTCAGAGAAATAATCACGGTATTACGATTACCACGATTATTATGCATCAATATATTTCACAACACACACTATGAATGTGTAAAATCAAATATAGTCAAAATATAATTACATCACTAATTTCTTAATATAGGACCAGTTATTAAAGGGACAACGACAAGTTTGTATTTGGTTATAAAAAAGTCTCACGTTAATGTGGATGAATCTACGCTACCCACACTTGTTAATGGGCCCATTTTCGATAAATATATCGTTTTGTCTCTATCGTGATTTTGTTATTTTAATTAATGGTGGATCATTTTACAATGGGAATGGGAATAACGCCGCCGAATCGCCGTTTATGGTCGTAACTACGACGGTATCTGATCGTCTTCGAACCTCTGACTTGAATTCTTGATGAATGAAAACATGAGTCTGTCTTGCACCGGTCAAAAAATTTCACGGTGCACGGAGGCTCATAAATGTAGTGTGAAAACACTTCGCTTTTCCAAAACTCCTAACCCTAACCCTTTTTTTAAATTACAAATGACACGTGAACATTTAAATTCCCACCAATTCATTGCTATACGTTAGGTAAATGGACCAATATCTGCGCAGCTTCCTTTGGGATACTTTGGCGCCACATCTGCCGACACGGTTCATACATAATATTTTTTCAGAAAGTGGCGGTATTTAGGAATCTTTACGATCAATTATAATTGTGGCGTTTAATACCGCGATTAATTGTGAAAACAAGTAATCGATTCGTGACATCCCTAGTTGCAAAGTCATCCATCAGATGTGTTTACCATTTTTCTGTCTCGTTTGAAGTTTGTTCATGTTAACTTTTTTGTGGATATTAAGATGAAGTGATGCAGCAAACTGTGGGTTAAGAAGAACATTTAAAAAAGGAACAGATAACTAATCATTATAAATTACTTTATTGATTGATTGATTGATTGATTGATTGATTGATTGATTGATTGATTCATTAATAAAGACAAACAAGGTACAAGATGGACGTGTAGCTGCTAAACACAGTGTGACTGTCACGTGTCTTCAGCTGCTGAACTGCTGCTCGTCACCTAAGAGTTAATGTTGCAGCACATCTGACCAGTATGAGTGTGTGTGTGTCTGTGTGTTTAAGTGTGTGTGTGTGTGTGTGTGTGTGTGTGTGTGTGTGTGTGTGTGTTAGGACACTGGGATCCTGCGTGGCCTCCCTGTTTCCTTCCAGGTGGATGTATGTGTTGGCACGTTGGACAAAGTCAAGAGCGCTGACTCAGCTGCATGTGTGTGTGTGTGTGTGTGTGTGTATGTGTGTATGTGTGAGAGTGTGTGTGTCATTAAATACGTGCAGAGGGGTGGGGGGAGGGGTAAAAGGGGGGTTGGGGGGCAGTTTATGAGGTGATAACCAGGTGTTCCTGTTCAGCTGCAATACAGTTGTGTCGTCAGTCGCCCCACCCTTGTGCAGCTGTGTGTGTCTGTCTGTGTGTGTGTGTGTGTAGTATTAATCTTGTGCGCCGTCTTCTTCTTCTTCTTCCTCTTCTTCTTCTTCAGGACTTTCGGGATGCTGTTGCCAAGGCAACCCGGCAGAACGGGAAGCCGGTGGTGGACGAGCGGATCCTCAATCAGATCCTGTATTACCTTCCGCAGCTGTACCAGCTGAACAGAGACCTGCAGAGAGAGCTGGAGGAGAGAGTGGCACACTGGTACACACACACACACACACACACACACACACACACACACACACACACACACACACACACACACACACACACACACACACTGTTGAGAATGTACCTCTTATAAAGCGATAAAGATAAATCTGTCTGTTGTAAAAGTCAGATGTTTTTGTTTTTACAGTCATCACCTACTGTTCTTTTACTTTCTCTTCTAATCAGTGTTAAAGGGCTAGTTCAACATTTTTGGGCAAATTGCTCCCATTGCCATAATCCCTATAGTCATAGCAGTAGGTTCGTTACCTTTAATTGTCGGTGCAAGCTATTTTTATAACGGCGGAGCAGAGCCATGAGCTGCTCAGAGCTACGCTACGGAGGCAAATGGGATTTCTTGGTTTCCCTCATCAAACTCATCAAATACACAATCCAACAACTCCACAACGCTCTGGTGGACAAGTTGTGACCTGCACATTCACCACGCTATGAGATAATAACACAACGTTACCAGACAGAGTTGTTTTAGAGGCAAATACATGCAAAACCAACTAAAAAAACAACTCTGTCTGGTAACGTTGTGTTATTATCTCATAGCGTGGTGAATGTGCAGGTCACAACTTGTCCACCAGAGCGTTGTGGAGTTGTTGGATTGTGTATTCGATGAGTTTGATGAGGCTTGCACCAACAATTAAAGGTAACGAACCTACTGCTATGACTATAGGGATTATGGCAATGGGCCAATTTGCAAAAATGTTGAACTATCCCTTTAAAGAATTGAATTTCAATGGGGATTTATTTATTCACAAAAAAGAGTAAAATCTGATCATAGCTATCAGGACTCACTGTCAGACTTTATAAAATAAGTATCTCAACTTCTCAGTTTTGCACTGAACTGACCTTTTCAGGCGTTTTGTCATCAAACGTTAGTGCGCTGCATCATTACACAAATGTTTTTACGGGCTGTTTTGTACCGTTTGTGTGATCGACTTTAATGTGTTTAATCAGTGGCGCGGCCCTTTAATTTATTCCTGTGTTACTTTATGAAGTTGTGGGTGATTCAGTCACATAAAAGCGACTTCAAGGGGGAAAAATAATGCTGCTCTGCAAATGATCTAATGTTATTTGGCTCACGATGATCTCCACCTGGTGTCCATTACTTCATTTACCTCCTCGTTTTTTCCTGCTGATTGCTACTCACCCTCCTCGACTGAAACGACTTCAACTGTGTTTTTGATGTTTCCTCTTCGTCTGGTCACAGGAGCGATCACCAGAGACTGTCGGACATCTTTGTGCAGAAGGGTCCGTACCTGAAGATGTACTCCACCTACATCCGTCAGTTCGACAACAACGTGGCGCTGCTGGACGAGCAGTGCAGGAAAAACCCCGCGTTCGCCGGCGTCGTCAAAGAGTTTGAGGTTTTTATCTCTGCTACTGACTCTTCTATCTTCTTCTAGATTGATTAAAGGGATAGTTCAACATTTTGGCAAATTGGCCCATTGCCATAATAATCGCTATAGTCATAGCAGTAGGTTTGTTAGCTTTAATTTTCAGTGCAAGCTATTTTTAGAACGGCGGAGCTACGCTACGGAGTCTCATGGGATTTCTTGGTTTCCCTCCTCATCAAACTCATCAAATACACAATCCAACAACTCCAAGACGCTCTGGTGGACAAGTTGTGACCTGCACATTCACCACGCTATGAGATAATAACACAACGTTACCAGACAGAGTTGTTTTAGAGGGAAAGTCATGCAAAACCGCTGATGCGCGTTGCCTTCAGGGACAGTTTTTCATCAAGCAGTCTCTGTATTTACGCTATGATACGGTACGGAGTTGTTTTCGAGGCAAATGCAGAGACTGATTGCCGAAAAACTGGCCCGACGGGAACGACCATCAGCTGTTTTGCATGAATTTCCCTCTAAAACAACTCTGTCTGGTAACATTCTGTTATTATCTCATAGCGTGGTGAATGTGCAGGTCACAACTTGTCCACCAGAGCGTTGTGGAGTTGTTGGATTGTGTATTTGATGAGTTTGATGAGGGAAACCAAGAAATCCCATGAGCCTCCGTAGTGTAGCTCTGAGCAGCTCGCAGCTCTGCTCCGCCGTTCTAAAAACAGCTTGCACCGACAATTAAAGGTAACGAACCTACTGCTATGACTATAGGGATTATGGCAATGGGCCAATTTGCCAAAATGTTGAACTATCACTTTAATTCTTATTAATCACATTTAGTTTTTCTGTGTGGCTACATTTTTGTCATTTTTCTGCCAGATAAACAGATAATTATTTAATCGACTAATTAAATCGGCACCGGCGTCCATGTTACATAATAACGCTCAGGGTCCTTCAAACCTTCAGCAGAGCACCAGACATTTAATTACATTTCTGGAGGGAACTTATCTGCAGTTTTAATCCACACCCGTCTACTCTGTATCAGCAGCAGCCATCAAAAAATGCTACTGTAACCCCGAGCACTCATTTTGAAACTCCAGTGTCTGTGCCTATGTGTAGGTGTGTGTGTGTTTGTGTGTGTGTGTTTTTGCAGCAGTGCGTGTAAATAACTCTTGTTTGTTTTGTCTCAGATGAGTCCGAGATGTGCCAGCCTGGCTCTGAAGCACTACCTGCTGAAACCAGTGCAGAGGATCCCTCAGTACCAGCTGCTGCTCACAGGTACTACAGACTACCGACGTATAGATAGAATATAAATAGTTGTTCTAATATGTGGATAATATACATATATGTCGTACTTTAATCTGATGCGCTATCCGATGCAATAAACCTGGCACTTTAAACTGATGTGCACTTTAGGGCACCGTGCAATACAACTTGGTACTAGGGATGTCACGATTACTTGTTTTCACAATTAATCGCGGTATTAAACGCCACATTTAATTAATCGCAAAGATTCCTAAATAAGATTATGTTGGAACTGTATCGGCAGATGTGCACCAAAGTAAGGTAAACACACAGATACAGGTACTGGTCCATTTACCTAACGTAACATTGATTTGGTAGGAATTAAAATGTTAGTGTGTCTTTTGTATTAAAAAACAAAACAAAAAAAGGATTAAAAAAACGTAAACATTTGGTATAGAAGACAATTTATGACCTGAATATTTCAAACATTTCCCCTGGAGGGTTAATAATTGGTCATATATTATTAGATACTTGTATAAACAGTGAGTAATGTAAATAAAGTAAAGTAAAGTCTCCGTCCGTCCTCACTTTGCTCCACAACAAACCTCAAGTCACTTCTCTGCTGCAGGTCCAGGGCTTTGCTTTATTAGATTATGGAGCTCTTTTTTATTGGCAGCATGTGAATGAAACTTGGACCGAGACTTGCTTGGGTTCTGCTTTTTCTGTTCTGGTGCAGACAACGTCCAGCAGGTTTTTATCGCTGCACTGACAGTGACACCTGGTGGACGAATGGAGTAACAAACAAACAAACCTGTGGAGTTCAGATTTTAATCAAATCATTCAAAATAATGTGAAGGAAAAAGAAAAAGAAGCAGCCTGCACACAGAGAGAACATGGAATTTAACCCTAAAAATAAAATACAGAAATAGCAGCAGTTTAATCTGTAAAACATTAGTGCTTTCTATAAAATCAAACATAGAAATGTCAGCATTTATTAACATAAAATGATTAGAGACAATAAAAAAAATAAAAAGTCAAAACAGTTAAACAGGAACAACAGCAACAAAATCAAACATTGGAAGGTTTTTCATTAAATTGAGTTTTCAGAGGTGACTTAAAAGCCCCCAACTGTTTTATCCTCCTTATCTATTTATTTAGCCACACTGTGTCTGTATTTCCTGTGCTTTTGGATTTTATGTCTATTTTTTTGCCGTTGTTTTTTATCTGTAAGGTGACCTTGGGTGTTGAGAAAGGCACCAACAAATAAAATGTATTATTATTATTATTAGAACAAGGAATTTAACATAAATCCAAAATGAATATTATAATGGACCGACAAAAAAGCACTAGTCTTGCTTCAGGCACTCACTGGCTAGAGCCAAGGATAGTTATGTAAAAGCCTTTAATGAATCAGGGCTTAATCATAAAGCAATAGTACAAACGAATATTATAATTAATATCTCTTACAGGGTTTAACTTAAAATAAAACAGAAACCACAGCAGGTATGTGCGTAAAACAGTAGTGCTTTCCATAAAATCAAACGTATAAATGTCAGCAGCTATAAAGATACATAAAATGATAAGAGATAAGAAAGAAATAAAACAGTAAAACAGCAACAACAACAATAAAATCAAACACTGGAAGGCTTTTCAATTAAATTGAGTTTTCAGAAGTGACTTAAAAGCTGAAACAAGTTGTTTTTCCTGAGATGTATCGTCTCAAAATACATAAAAATTTATATAAATGTTTATTTCATGTCCTTTAAGGGCTACCGTTCTTTTTATAATGTATTTCATTATGTAGTTTATTGTTATAAATTGATTCAATACCATGTGATCTTCTTGTGTTACATTAATTAAGCTTTGATTTTACCTTCTGGATGAACTCACTACTTACTTTTGAAACCTCTCTGTCTCTGTTTTGCAGATTATCTGAAGAACCTGCCCGAGGACTCTGAGGATTATAAAGACACACAAGGTGAGACACAGGACAGGACTCGCTGTTATTCTCTTATTGTCTTTTAGTTTTTACCAGGATTTTATCTTTATCTTTATATTAACTTTTATCTTTGCTGCAGCCGCCCTCAGCATCGTGAAGGAAGTGGCCAACCACGCCAACGACATCATGAAACAAGGGGTAAAGACGAACTTTCCCAGTGATGTTCTTTCTGCCTTTATGCTTCAGTCTCGTCGTTTCTCTTTTCACTCTCTCATGTTGCTTTTTTTTTTTTTTTTTTTTGCAGGATAACTTCCAGAAGCTGATGCAGATCCAGTACAGTCTCAACGGCCACCACGAGATCGTCCAGCCCGGCAGAGTAAGAAAAATACAAATACAAATACAATCAGACACAGCTTAAGGTCGGAGGTAAATGTAATATTTTACACAGAAATTGTAAAATTAAGGTTAAAAAAAAGAAAGAAAATGAAACAAATACAAAAGATATATGTATAAAATCTACTTTACACTCCACTGGTCCAAACTTAAATGATAAAAGGGGTCATAACCTGATCTTAAAGGGATATTTCAACATTTTTGGCATATTGGCCCATTGCCATAATACCTATAGTTTTAGTAGGAGTAGGTTTGTTACCTTACCGTTACGTTATTACCGGTATCTCATAGCGTGGTGAATGTGCAGGTCACAACTTGTCCACCAGAGCTTTGTGGAGTTGTTGGATTGTGCATTTGATGAGTTTGATGAGGGAAACCAAGAAATCCCATGAACCTCCGTAGCGTAGCTCTGAGCAGCCCGCGGCTCTGCTCCGCCGTTCTAAAAATAGCTTGCATCGACAATTAAAGGTAACGAACCTACTGCTATGACTATAGGGATTATGGCAATGGGCCAATTTGCCAAAATGTTGAACTATCCCTTTAAGGTTAGATTTAGGTAAATGTAATATTTTACACAGAAATTATAAAATGAATGCAAACAAAATGAAACAAATACAAAAGATATATGTATAAAGTCTACTTTACACTCCACTGGTCCAAATTTAATGATAAAATGTGTCAATAAAACGTCATAACCTGATCTTAAAGGGATATTTCAACATTTTGGCACATTGCACTCATCATGTTTTAAATGCAGCTTGTTTAAACCCAGCGTGTCCGTGTGTGCAGGTGTTTCTGAAGGAGGGAACTCTGATGAAACTGTCCAGGAAGGTGATGCAGCCGCGGATGTTTTTTCTGGTGAGTTTAAATAAATAGATAAATAAATAGAAACCTCACACAGCTCCCGTTTCACATTTCCATTTCCATTTGTCTTGTATTTTTCCGTTTTTTAATTTCTGAAGGTTTGTGTTTCTCTGTTTGTCCAGTTTAATGATGCACTCATGTACACCACTCCAGTCCAGTCGGGCCAGTATAAACTCAACAGCGTCCTCTCTCTGGCTGGGATGAAGGTTAGAGTCACGTTTCTTTATTTATTGTCTGTATTTAATTCCATATTTCAACTTTTATTAAAGCTTCCACTCATCCGTTGCTTGTTTTCAGTTCCCAGTCCTATAAATTTACTGGCGTTTATCTCCACTGAAACACTGAAACACTGCAAAAACTCAACATCTTACCAAGAATATTTGTCTTATTTCTAGTCAAAATGTCATTTCTAGTCAAAACGAATCTCATTATACTTAAAATAAGACTCATCACATTAAAAAGTAGCTTGTTTTTAGACACTTTTTACTTCTTTCAAGCATATTTTCACTTGAAATAAGTAGAAAAATCTGATAGTGGAGCAAGTTTTTCTTTCTTATTACAAGCACAAAAAACCTGCTTTCACTGGCAGATTTTTCTACTTATTTCAAGTGAAAATTTGTTTGAAACAAGTGGAAATTATCTAAAAACAAGTCAATTTTTAGGTGATGAGTCTTATTTTAAGTGGAAAGAGATTAGTTTTGACTAGAAATGAGACATTTTGACAAGAAAGAAGACAAATATTCTTGGAAAGATTTTGAGTTTTTGCAGTGAATGAATTATTAATGTGCCACAGATGAGTCTTTCAAACATTTCTCAGACATTTTAAGT
Organism: Trachurus japonicus; assembly: GCF_045865225.1. NCBI lineage: Eukaryota > Metazoa > Chordata > Actinopteri > Carangiformes > Carangidae > Trachurus > Trachurus japonicus. The sequence continues at coordinate 5,021,617 of NC_140929.1, forward strand.
GGCGGTCTTTTTTTGTGTGTGTTATTTATGGATATTTATGGCCTGTTTTCCAGGTGAGTAAGCCGAGCCAGGAGGCCTATCAGAACGAGCTGAACATTGAGAGTGTTGAACGCTCCTTCATCCTGTCTGCAGGGTCAGTATTTATTTGCTCTCAAGCACCCGATCGTTACGTTAAGTTGTCCTCGTCACGCGCTGTTAACTTTTACAGCCGTAGTAAGTTAGTAGCTGAGGGGTTGTTGTGAATGATGTTGTGACCTCGTGTGTTTGCAGCTCGGCCACAGAGAGAGACGAGTGGCTGGAGGCCATCGCCAAGGCGATTGACGACTACACCAAGAAGAAAATCACCTTCATATCAAGTCGAAGTCAGGAGGAGGTAAAAACTGAAACCTTTACGGGTTTTATCTCATTTCATAACTCTCAGAGATATATTGAGGAGTAACCTCATTTACAATATAGCCGAGATGAAACACAAAACATACAGTACATAAGGACAGAAGACAAGACATTTGAAACATACAAAAGCATAACAGAATACCAGAAGTTAAAGGTGACAAGGATAAATTGAAACATAAGTGTAGTTAAAAGCAGGAGCAGTTAGAGGTAAAATAAGATGTAGTTATGGTTTTAAATTGTCCCATTGATAAAAATGAGGTAAGTTTCAGATGATTTTGCAGAGTGTTCCAGGTTGTAGGTGCAACAGTAAGAGAAACTGGTCTTTTCAAGTTCGGTGTTAACAGAGGGAACCTGCAGTGTGAGCCGGTCTTTTGAGCGTGTACGATAGAGACCTGCATTAAAAGATACTAGCGAGTTAATATAAGATGGTAAGAGACCAGTGAGAGCTTTAAAAAATAAATAAAATCCAGTGTCGATAAGCCTGGTAGATAGTGAGGGCCATCCAACTTTACAGGTCACAGTGATGAGTGTTGTAGCTGTAGCCACTGGCCAGTAATAAACCTCCGGGTTGAATGATAAACGGTGTCAAGTGGATGTAAAGTTGTAGCTGATGCATGCCTGTATAAGACACCTCCATAATCTAAAATTGACATAAAAGTTGCCTCAATAAGTTTCTTCCTGCAGTGAAAAGGAAAGGATGGTTTGTTTCTGTAGAAAAAGCCTATTTTTTTTGTCTTTAATTGAGTTTTGATTACCAGTTTGGATACACGATGTTTGAAGGTGATTTTGTAGTTTTTTGTTTTTTTTTGTAGTTTAAAAAAAAATATATATATATATATATATATATATATATATGTTTTTATTTCCAATAAATTAACAAAAAGGATACAACAACAAAAACATCCAGTCTGAAACAATATCGATGATGGGGTGACTCATACAGTTTCTTTCTTTCTTCTTTTTATATATATATATATATATATATATGTATAAAGACAAACAAAGAAACAAAACAAAACAAGCAAACAAAAACAAAAAAATCTAAGTCAATAAAAAATAAGTGAAAAAGCAGTAATCTGTCTTCACTGACATTAGTGGGTATTTGCACAAACATACACATAAGCGTGCTCGCTACACATATGTACATCCACATAGTCAAACATACACATAGATTTTACAGAGATATACGTATTGATATTTTGGATTTTGTAGTTATCTGAAGTTTATCTGAAGTATTTGACCCCGTGTGCCTCCATGTTGACCCCCCCTTCGTCTCCATCTCCGTCTCTCTCCCATCAGGCCGAGGGTGTCGTCGACAGCGGCGCCCCGTTGGGTTCGAAGGCTCCCATCTGGATCCCAGACCTGCGGGCCACCATGTGCATGATCTGCACCTGCGAGTTCACCCTCACCTGGAGGAGGCATCACTGTCGCGCCTGCGGAAAGGTCCGTATCACCATGGCAACACAACAGCTGTCACATCATGACACCAGCCACCAGAGCTCAGTTTGATTTTTTCAGACCCCACCAAGGATTTCTTTCCCAATCCTGGCGAGAAAACTATCGACACTGAGTTGATGAGTGTTTCCAGTATTGGACCTGTTGTCTTCTCTGATGAAGGACAGATAGATAGTGACAGAGAACTGTTGTAGGTGTGGTTTAAAAACAAAAACAACATGTTTTTGCGTTGTTCTTTGATAAATTTGTCTTCATTTCTAAGCATGTAAGATATTATGTCATGGATAAGTTGGAGCCACAGACTGCACATCTTTAAATCAGACTTCTGGGAGAGAGAGAATGAGAGAGAGGAATAAACATAGAAACAAACTCGTTAAATGTACAGAATAAGCTACAACTGTCGAAAAGACAATACCTAAATTAAAATAAACAATAAGTAAATAGAGAAAGTGTACAATAGACTGAAGATAGGCTGAAGATAAGATTATTTTGCCTACCCTATTACAAATCAGGTTATATTAAAAACTATGCAATCTACTGTTTCCTTTTATCAGCAAATAAACTTATAAGAGCTGATCATCCTACTTTTGAGTGTGTTTTTTATAAATGAGATTATGTTACTGCATGTTTTTAAGTCATCCTCCGGATTATTCCATAGATTGACGGCTGTTACTGTTTGAGTTACGTATCTATAAATAATTGATTGGTTGGTTGCTTATACAGTAGTTTGCTTTGTTTATGATTCCTATTGCTCTTTTTTGAAGTTGGTTTAGTGTTTGTTTTAAATGTGTGTTCCCCCACTTCTATACAATAAGTTAAATTATATGTGTGTGTGTGTGTGTGTGACAGGTGGTGTGTCAGGCGTGCTCTGCCAACAAATACTACCTGGAGTACCTGAAGAACCAGCCGGCGCGCGTGTGCGATCACTGCTTCGCCAAGCTGCAGGAGAACAGTGAGTGAACTGCAGCGAGACGTCAGAGCTCAGTGATCAATATTGCTGCTGATGATCAATATTTGTCTTTTAGTGTCAATAAATCAGCAATAATCATTTCCAAAGGTTGTTAAAAACACATTAGTGAGCTGCACTGTTAACCCCCTAGAGCAGCAACTGTGGGTTAATCCACCGGTGAAAATAGTCCTCAGCAAATGCACTGTTTATTCTAATTTGATAAACATTTGATAAAATGACAGTTCCCAAATCTTAAAGGAAAATATTTTGAAATATTTGAAGATTAAATTATATATTTGTGATAATTTTTTTGAGTTTTATTCTGGTCAAAGCTGGGTGCCACAGATATAAATGATAATAATGGATAAATAAGAAATAGAAAGAACAGAACAGAAAAGAGCTGGGTCCAACAGTACATTGCAAAAACTCAAAATCTTACCAAGAATATTTGTCTTATTTCTAGTCTAAACGAATCTCATTATACTTAAAATAAGACATCACATAAAAAGTAACTTGTTTTCAGACAGTTTTTACTTCTTTCAAGCTGATTTTCACTTGAAATGAGAAGAAAAATCTGATAGTGGAGCAAGTTTTTCTTCCTTATTACGAGCACAAAAAACTTGCTTTCACTTTTTCACGATTTTTCTACTTATTTCAAGTGAAAATTTGTTTGAAAAAAGTGAAAATGATCTAAAAACAAGTTAATTTTTAGGTGATGAGTCTTATTTTAAGTGGAAAGAGATTAGTTTTGACTAGAAATTAGACATTTTGACAAGAAATAAGACAAATATTCTTGGAAAGATTGTGAGTTTTTGCAGTGTGGTCTCAGATTATTGAACCTCATCATATAAACATGTAATTTAACACGAGACGTATCACTGACTGGTGGCGGTTTCTGCTTCCAGGTGACCGCTGTGCCTCCACGTCAGTTTCTCCCATCAAATCTGGAGCTTTCTCCTTCACGAGGAAACAGAAGAAGATTCCTGCTGCACTAAAAGAAGTGAGGACTCGTCGTTTTATTTTTACCGTATTCATTGTTCTGTTCTGTGTTTCTCTGATGGCATCTGCATGTTTAATAATCCCTCTTCATGTTGCTCTTGCAGGTTTCTGCCAACACAGAGAACTCGTCCATGAGCGGCTACTTAAACCGGTCGAAAGGCAACAAGAAGCAGTGGAAGAGGCTGTGGTTCGTCATCAAGAACAAAGTGCTGTACACCTACGCCGCCAGCGAGGTACTCACTCATTCAATGCCGTTTCTCTCTTCATCTTTCTCTCCTTATTATAGCATTTCTTGTCTTTGCTTGTGCTCAAACTGTTTATTTTCTCTCCCTGAAGGACGTTGCAGCTCTGGAGAGTCAACCTCTGCTGGGTTTTTTCCTGAGGGAGGAGAAGAACGGACCGGCTCAGAAGCTGCAGTTCAAGCTGTACCACAAAAACACGCTGTTTTACATCTTCAAAGCCGACGACATCCCCACTGCACAGAGGTAACTCATCTCACAGGCCTGGTACAGTAGTGTAGTTTTAATAGATGAGATGCACAGTTAATTGCCACATACAGTAATTGAAATCACAGTACGAGCAAAGTGCAAAATCCAAAATCGTAGGAAAATAAATAAAGCAAAACTGACCATTCACACTGAAATCCCAATATCACAGCATCAGCCCATATAATCACAGTGTAATGATGATTTATGTATATCATGTATTTATATACTGTAAGTGCTGTTAAAGTGTTGGAGCAAGAGACTACAAACAAAAATATATTTAATAGAGGTATAAAAATTGTTTCTAAATAGGTATATAGAAGATGAGGGATAAAAATAACATGCTAAACATATGGTGTATATGGATATTTATGTAGTATATATGTTTTATATATTTTTATGGATGTAGACAGTATATATGTTTATTGATATCGATATTTATGTAGTAGATAGGTATATATATACCCACACGGAAAGAACCTATAGGTTTTAATATAGGTTTGAATATATGTGACATACATAAAATTGGCCGTTTTCATATATATGCATATATGCTAATATATATGGTGCATATATGCACAGATAAACTGCATGTAGGTTTCATATATGCGCATATATCCTCATGAGGATATATAGGTCAGGATATATACTGTATATATCTCTGCATATATGAAACCTATATGCAGTTTATCTGTGCATATATGCACCATATATATTAGCATATATGCATATATATGAAAATGGACAAATTTATGTCTGTCACATATATTCAAACCTATATTAAAACCTTTAGGTTCTTTCCGTGTGGGTATATAAACTGTGATTAGTAGAAAGGGGTGGGATGCTACTTATATTTTTATTTTTTGTTTTTATATATATATTTTTTTTTTCATTTTAGACACGTTTGTTTGAAATAAATTCATTCATTCACACACAAATACAACAGTAGAGCAGCTGGTGTTTGTTACAGCGCAGCCAAACAAACTCATTTAATTTGACAAATTCTCCATTATTAATAATAAAAAAAAAAAAACTACCACTGAGCCAGTTGTGAGAAATGATGATGGTGATGAATAAAATAATATTAAAATCTAATTAATTAAAACCTTCAGATCTTGTTAATGATGTGTTGTTTCTTTTTCTCTGGGAGCTAATTTTCTGTTTTGTGTTTGTGTGTTTTCCTCAGATGGATCGAGGCGTTCCAAGAGGCGATGATCCTCGAACAGTAATCAGCAGTAGTGTTTTTTTATTTCTTTGAAGCAGTGAAGTCACATCACAGCGCCGGAGCCAGTTGAAAGACAACTTTACGACCCCTCGGCTGATCTCAGGTCAGAGTGGGTCACCAGCTCAGGAAGGACTCCGGATGGACTGTTTACAAACACAAACACAAACACAAACCCACTGCAGGACGACAGACTGCACCTCCCTCCCTCTGAAGAAGAAGAACTGGAAACTGTTTCTCTAAACAAAACAAAAAAAATAACGTAAACGCCACTGACGCTCAGCGCCGCCAGCTGAGGTCAGACGCCGCCGATGGCGAGCTACAGCTGTGGGTCCAAGGTCAAGTCCAGAAGCATGTGTGTGGAAGTGAGAGAGACCAAACAGTTGCCAGAGGGGCCGTTTAAAGGGATACACTAACATTTTTTTTTTTTTCCGTGTCTTGCCTCATTCCCGATTCCATGACCAGCAGATAGACACCATCCTTTCGACTGTGCGTGCAGTAACCATGGAGATAGAGCCGTATCGCCCGTAATTAGCTTAGCTCAAACACTGGAAGTGTATAGGTAGTGTTAGCCTGCCTGCTACCCGAGCCGAACTCAGTCAGAAGCTGATTTCATTTTAGCTCTAAACTCTGTAAATATATCACTTTATCGACATTTCAAACATGTTTAGGTGAGAAAGTAGCCGTTTAGATCAGCAGTGTGTCGTTAATTTGTCTAAATACCAGCTGTTTACAATTTTTTCGGACGAATTCAGCGCTACTCAAGCTAGCCGTTGTGACCAACGCACTTCCAGTTACTTTCACAAAATAATACACCCTTTGCCCTTTACATACAGAAAACCATGACGATAGAATTTGTGCTTTTACTTTGAAATAGGAAGCTAACCTACCCTCGATGTAGCTAGCTTGAACCAAAATAAACCGTCTTTGCTTGAACCCTCCGTTTTGACCGATCTCATCCCGTTACCAGCATTTGACCGCTCAAGATGCCTTACCGGAGAGTTTTGTCAGCTCTGAGACGAAGATCGGCCCGCCGGTTTCCGTTTAGAGTTGCTGAAGAGTTTCTCTGATGACTTTAGGTGGAGGCAGGCTAACACTACCCATACACTTCCAGCGTTTGAGCTAAGCTAATTACGGGCGATACGGCTCTATCTCCCTTGTTACTGCACGCACAGTCGAAAGGATGGTGTCTATCTGCTGGTCATGGAAAAAAATGTTGGCGTATCCCTTTAAAGCCCTCGGAAATCCGAGAAAGTTTGAAGCCTCAGGATGAATTTTTTTTTTTTTTTTTTCTTAAAAGCAAAACGGATGAAGGAATCACTTTAGTGTAAAGTAAAATAAAATAAAATAAAACTGTCCACCTTCATTCAAGAACACTGACATCAGCTGCCTACAGTCTAGACAGAATCTAAAGTTAATAACAACATGTTCGATCATGTAACAAGGTGGGATTTTACTGTGAAAATCAGGCTTGAAGTTAATATTCTGCTCTGTAGGTCGATCTCTCTGGTTAAGAGATTTTACTCTTTACTATGTTTTTTAGATTTAAAACACCAAATGTTAAAATTGTGGGATATATTAAAAAAAAAAAACAACATCCTGGAGAAAACTGGAAATATCCTGAATAATGTAGATATTTTTTTTCTTACTGCTAAAATGTAGTTTTGTCACATTATAAATTGTTAATGGGTAAAAACTGTGTATATGGACATAAAAGAGCAACATTGACCTTTTTGTTTTTTATATCAAAGCCGAGGGCTAATATTTATAAAATAGGAAGATTTATTGTTTAAAAAGCACAGGCTGCCACTTGTTTTTGGAGTCAGGGTTTGTTAGGAGATAGTTTCCATCGAAAATGTTATTTTTTTAAATTTAAATGACAGAGAAGGAACTTTTAAAAAAAAAAAAAAACGAGCAAATACTGTGGAGAGTTTGTATGAACTATATTTCTAAGGAAATACTCAAAAGAAAAGAAAACTTTTTGAATTCTGATGCTTGCTTTTGCAGACACGGTGCCTTATATCTCCTGTTTTGAGATAAATATGCAATAATGTAGGTGCTCTGTTTGAAATTCAACACTAAACAAAGACAAACCGAAGCATCCGGTTCACATGACTACTCACTTTGAAGCCAGGGTACTTGGGGGTTGTAGTTTTTAAAAACAGTAATTTTTTTATTTTTTTTTAGATGTGTTTCTTCCTGGTTATGTTGCCATATGTTGCACTACTCCATCATGCCACAGTTTAATAAACCCAAACACTCCTTTTTCTTTTTTTTTAGTGAACAAATACAATGTGTAATACTGTCATATGAGCTCTTGACTTACACTGTCACTTGTGCGTCAATGAGATTTGGACTAGTGAGGTAAATAAACCTGCAGAAGCCTGGTCAAAGCTACAAAGCATGCGCTTTTTTCATGATTGTACATTAACATTTTGTAAACATCCACTCTATCAGAGTTAGAGTCTCCTATAAACAATGTTTCTAAACTGTCAGGCAACAGTTTTTAATAAAAAATAAAAAATTATATATATATATATATATAAATATACACCCTGTCTTGCTGTATTCATTTCCTTTTTCTTTGTTTCAAAAGGATGAAAGGCTGAGAAACACATCATCATCACAAACCAGAGTGCAGACAGATGTAATGTAAACTAATGTAAGTTAGTAAACTGAAAGGAAAATGACAATTTTTCCAACGAGAATATATAAAAACTGCAATGAACAATGCAAAACTAAACTGAATTGCAGATAACATCAGCTTAGTTTTAGTTATCTTAGAGGTGGCTAAAGTTGCAGGAAGAAAACGCCACAGCTCAGTTATGGGATGACCCACAGGTAGATAAGAGTGAATGAAATGTGATGAGGACTGATGAGAGCAAACTGAAAAACTAAATATACATTTTTAAAAAAAGACTCAGAAAGTAGGGAAGTTTTTATATCATACCAATACTTGTGTACATCCTCTTATCTTAAAATCTGGAGTCACATGTTGTAAAGACAGAGTTAAGAAGTCTCTGATCAACATGTTTCCCAATCCCAGTCACAGCTATTTGCAGATGAAGAGCTTTCTTTCTTATAATGAGTACGCTAATTATGGAAATACATTTGCTGTACATTAAAGGAGCATTATCGCAAATTACAATTCTTTGTTCGGCCACTAGATGGGGCCGGTGGTGCAGCGTATATCTTAAACATCCTACATAGCAGCATGCCGTTCAGGAGCGGCCGGGCCGGCTTGTCTCATAACAAAAGGAAATTTTGCATTTGCACTACACTGTTGGCTATATTTTGTATACATATACAGTAGTTATGGCTCCCCTCGACCTATTTCGCACATTTCAGTTTTTTTTATTGCTATTACTGCCGTATTTGCGATAATGCTCCTTTAAAGCAGAAGTAAGCGATCCGGTCGTTTTGGCTAACTTCCTGTAAGCGGATGGAGTTAGCAGTCCCCGCCCTCGTCCCTACGTCACCACATTCACGCGCATCCCTTGGCTGCACACACAGAGAGGACCGCCCCTTTATGCCGTTCTCTCTCCTCATTGGATAAAGGTTGTCGGATACAAGGAAAGTTTTCTCCTCGGCTTACAGCAGAGCAGAGTGACTGACAGACCCGTGTTTCAGACCAAACACTCTATAGAAGTGATTGCCGTCGGAAGAGACTTATATTAACACAAACATTCCGCTTACTTATGCTTTAAAGGGGACATATTATGCTAATTTCTGCTTCTTGACATGGTACCTTGATGTCTGAAAGTAATGTTAGTAACATGCTTTGGTCAGAAAAAACAAAAGATTGAGCACAGCTGGGTTCTCTACACACCAGTTTCACAGCGCTGCTCTCAACGGTCGGTTTAGAGTCTTCACTCTGGTAGCTGAGGTAACCATGGTAACCATGGGAGCGAGGGCTTGAATATTCACATCACCCGGCTTGTGATGTAATAAGCCGGGTGAAATTAAAACGGCTTGTTAAGAGACATATTTTCTGACTATGTCAGTTTACAAAATGTTGACGTAGTTGTCAAAACTTACATTTAAGGGGTGAGGAGGCACTCCGGATACGCAATACACATACTAAAGCAATAAAAAAGTGAGTTTTGCATAATATGTCCCCTTTAATAGTAAGTAGGTCTATAATCCGAAGGTGTAATGTAAGATTGGTAAATACTGTAGCCTATAATCTTGAGAGACTTGTTTGCATCCTGCGTTTTATCATTTTTGACACTAGGGTGCAGTGTTTTACATACAACAACGGTGTAACCTGCCTTTCGATCGCTGGTATTATAGAAAAAAAAACAAAACAAAAAAAAACACACAAAGTGGTGGTGGGTTTTCTGGTTTCCCACTGGTCCGTAAACGCAGCTTCCCCGTCCGTCATCATCACTCGGAGTAAACCACCAACCTGCCTCTCTACTCGGTCTGTCTGTCTGCGTCAACAGCCGCTCCGCTCCGCTCAGTGTGTATGTGTGTGTGAGTGTGTGTAGTCAGTGTGTGTATGTGTGTGGTGTTGTTTTGTTTGTCGGCTCGGCTCGGCTCGGTTCGGCTCGGCTGCTGCCTGCCTACCTGCCTGGTTTCGGCTGCTGTGCACACGGAGGCCCGGGCCCGGTGAGTCCCACAACAACAATAATAATAGTAACTGCTCGCTAACGTTAACGTTACTTAGCTTAGCCGCATATACAAATGCACCATTAACGTTAAGGTTAGATAGATGCGCCCATTATCGGACACTGAGTCCGTCTGTCGCACTGTTTTTTTTTTTTTACTCCCTCCTCGCCTCCACGCAGACACACGCTTAGATTGTCCGTGGGGATCCACACGGGACAGGATTTGATAAAGACACATTTATTCAGGATACAAGACCACTGTTGTCGGTTTTTTATCATTGAAATTAGACACCAACCGCTGGGGATCTGCGCGGTGGCCGATAATGGAAGCAGGGGATTCCGTGCTGCTCGGTAAATCCCTCAGGATCATCCGAGTAACGGTTATTTATTTAATATTTAGCTCATAGATTTATTTATTTATTTTTTACGAGGGGGGAAATTGCTTATTTTATTTTGTAGCTTCTTTTGCCACTCTGTTTATTTCGTGTTTTTCACTCGAGTGTCGCAGGCAGCTCACACACACACACACACACACACACACACGGACAGATGCTCCAACATCCCGTGGATGAGGCTGGCTGGCGGCTCGGAGGAGCTAACGTTAGCGAACGGAGCTAACGTCTCATCTTGTGCTGCGTTTGAGACAACTCGGAACTCGGAAAATGGAAAGTGCACCACGCCAGTATAACCAAAAACATGGCGGATCGGGACAAACTTTGCATTCATAATAGTGTTTCACGTAGCTAAGGCATAAACGCATTACAAGGGGCACAAAAGCATTTAAAAAAAAAAAATGGGAGTGGGCGATTGATTGCACTTTTTTGTTGAAGTTGGAGGTGGGAAAATTCCGAGTTCCGACTTGTTTCGAACGCAGCATAACGTAGCTAACGTATCTAACGTATTTAACGTAGCTAACGTTAGCTCCGCTGTGTAATTTAAATGGACGTTGGCTTCTTCGATGTGGCAACGAAACCTTAGCCGTTTACATGCATCTTTGATGTGGACAGTGTAACACAACACCCGATAGCTTTTCAACACCACCATCCTGATTCCTGCCCCCCACCACTCACTCACACAAACACACAGGACGCCCCCCTCCCCATCTCGATGCCCAGTAGTAGTTAGCATTGTAGCATCACATATGCTAACCGCGGCTAACGCTGTCACCTGGAACAGGTGTTTTCCTCAGTATCTGGGAATACAAATCTGTAACTCACTACACTTTAACCCCAGCGTTTTTATTATTTAAATAATATTTTCGTAGCCTCAGGATCCTTTTATTTTATTTCATTGGGGTCTAAATCGTATGATTAACGTCAATCTGTTTGTAAATCAAAATGACAGCTCCATGATGTTATTGTTTTGTCTAGTATTAATCTATTTAGTGTTTCATCAATGCATGAATCTGTAGTTTTAACATCTGAGGTGCTGACAATAGGTTGAATTTCTGCTGAATTAGATAATTGACCAATCTACAGTAAATGGCTCTAATCTAAAAAACTGCTGATAATTTATGAATTGACAATCGACAATATTAATCCTCATGGCAGCTCTATTTTTCTTCAATAATTCATCACTGAAACACAAGTCAATATATTCAAATTTATTGTTGTTTCTTTTGTCTAAACATAGGGCTAAGTGGAAAGACAAAAATAAATTCACATAAAAACCAAACAGTTGTTCAAACTAGTTCCACCTCAACCAACAATGGTAACGTGTACTAAATATGAATAATAGGCTATATTTTCTTGATTATTCTCTTGAATGTTTAAATGCAGGACTTTGTTTTAACTGAGGCATCAATATATAAGTAAATACTCAGGACCCTTCCTCCTCCTCCTCCTCCTCTTCATCAGTCCATAATGTTTGCATCATGTGAGTCCACTCATTAAACTCAGGTTTGACTGGAGCCAGTCAGCAGCAGCACAGTCACAGTGTTTCAGCTGGAAATCATGTGAATGGACAGAGGAGCTGTTGTCATTGTAAACTCACTTAGTATTTGTTGCGTGTGCTGCAGTTCTAGTGCGAAGTCGAGTGTCCGGTTTCACCAAGATAAACATTTGTCTTTAAAACTTCAGCCGATGGGACGTGGTGACATGTTGAACTCCTGTGTTTGTTTTCTTAGTTTCATCACAATCCCAATGTAAAACTCTCTAAATGCAAATTCCAGTCAGGTCTTATGAAGGTGAAACAAAACAGGAAGAACAACGGCAGTAAAAACCAGAAAATGTAAAATAAAATACAATAAATTAGGCTCCAACAAACTGTAAAGCTGCATTAGTCAAGAAAGAGAGGTGAAACCTAAATAAATATAATAGTTTGTTAAAGGGATAGTTCAATATTTTGGGCAAATTGGCCCATTGCCATAATCCCTATAGTTATAGGAGTAGGTTCGTTACCTTTAATTGTCAGTGCAAGCTATTTTTAGAACGGCGGAGCAGAGCCACGAGCTGCTCAGAGCTACGCTACGGAGGCTCATGGGATTTCTTGGTTTCCCTCATCAAACTCATCAAATACACAACCCAACAACTCCACAACGCTCTGGTGGACAAGTTGTGACCTGCACATTCACCACGCTATGAGATAATAACACAACGTTACCAGACAGAGTTGTTTTAGAGGGAAATTCATGCAAAACCGCTGATGCGCGTTGCCTTCAGGGACAGTTTTTCATCAAGCAGTCTCTGTATTTCCCTCTAAAACAACTCTGTGTGGTAACGTTGTGTTATTATCTCATAGCGTGGTGAATGTGCAGGTCACAACTTGTCCACCAGAGCCTTGTGGAGTTGTTGGATTGTGTATTTGATGAGTTTGATGAGGGAAACCAAGAAATCCCATGAGCCTCCGTAGCGTAGCTCTGAGCAGCTCACGGCCCTGCTCCGCCATTCTAAAAATAGCTTGCACCGACAATTAAAGGTAACGAACCTACTGCTATGACTATAGCGATTATGGCAACGGGCCTATTTGCCAAAATGCTGAACTATCCCTTTACTGTAAAAGCTTCACCACGTTGGAACTAAGTGGTCGTCGTCCGTGTGTGTGTGTGTGTGTGACGACTGTAAACACACGGGTTGAAGCGTTTTTAGCGGCCGGCCGGAGAAACTGGATCCGTTACCCGGCATCCCATAGCGTGTTGGGTTACTACGGGCTCGACAGGACCGGTCTCCATGGAGACGGGCAGAGCGATGGTGGTGGTAGAGGAGGGAGGGGGCTGGTGGGGTTTCACCTGGGTCTGACTGACAGGTGTGTGTGTGTGTGTGTGTGTATGACGCTGCATTTGTGTGTTGTTCTGCTGTGTTTTTCAGCATTTTGATTAATCCTGAAATTGAGAAGTTAATTAATTAATTAATCAGATTAATTGATATTGAAAATAATAATAATTATCTGCAGCCGTGAACATGAGTCTGCATCGGTTTCCATTCCTCTCTGTTGTGTAATTGAACCTTCAGTGAAACCGATAACAACCTTTTCTATGGATGAGTCTGCAGACACTCGTTAACTGTAGAAGGTGCGACGTCGACATAAACACACACACACACACACACACACACACACACACACACACACACACACACACACACACACACACACACACAGACACACACACACACACAGACACACACACTGACCTTGTTCTGCTCAGTGACCTGTAAACAGACCGAGGTCGTGACGTTCACTCCTCTGACTCACAGCTCACGGCTTTGTTTGTCTTCACCGACACGTCGCTGATTTTAACTTTTTGCGTGTGTGTGTGCTTAGGGCAGAAGAACACACCTACTTTGTACACACACACACACACACACACATATTGACACACACACACACACACCCAGCAACGAACACACACCACCAGGCTGAGCAGGTGGGACCGGTGTGCTGCTGAGCTGAGGCAGGCGAAACAAAAGGAAGGTGAGCAGGAACAGAGAAGAGAAGAGAAGAGGCTGCACAGGGATTATTTAAAGAACTGATGATGATGATAAAGGAGGGAGAGATGGAGGGAGGGATGGAGCTGTGGTATGGAAATGTTTTGTTCTCCGTCTCCGTCTGAAGCCGGAGGAGAAGCCGTCATGTGACTCCTCTTGACTCTGCTTTTGTTCGTGGAGTTTGACCCAGGAAGTAAAAACTAAACAAACAAAGAGTTGAAGAAGGTGTGAGTGAGTCATAAAGCTGGAGGAACAGCTCTGATGGACTTTCTCTCTCTCTTTTTTTAGACCATTGTATCTGTGTTGATGCATTTGGAATTAAATTTCCCAAGGATCTAGATTTTTTTTTTAATCATTATCTAAAATTTTCAACTTGAGCTCTTGCATAATTTACTGTATCTAATCGTACACTTTGGCTCCATCGTGGCCAATTGAAACCCACAAAAACTTCATTTTATGATAGATAGATAGATAGATAGATAGATAGATAGATAGATAGATAGATAGATAGATAGATAAATTTCTTTATTGTCTGCCCCAAAGGGTAGCAGAAATTTGTCTTTGACAGGGCTCATCACTTTACATACACTCATATAACATTAATTACTTAGTTGGTATTTAAAGTCTCAAAATAATACAATTTAGATAAAATGGCTTTAATTCTAAACTAAAAATTGTAGTTTTCTACCAAATTATGTCATTCAGGTCAACTTTTGGCTAAGGGAGCAATTTCATGTAATATTCTTAGTTTCTAATAGAGGGCGTATGATGGCTTACTGCTCTCTAACTGAGCGAATGAATGACACAATTTTGACTTGGGCTCGATCTAATAATAATACTAATAGTATTAGAAAAAGGGTTGCACAGAGAATGTAGAATATGGTCATAATTTTTAAGGCTGTGCATTGTGCAAACAAACTGGCATTTGAAGGGTTAAAAACTAATGACAAGCTCTGTTGTTTTTAGTTTTATGGGACTCCGGCACATTTACATGTTTTTTTGTCCATTAATGTGCACTGTCCCATTCAAATAAACAAATAAAGTTAAGTTTAATAAGTTGTTAAAAACTTTATGCAGTAAAAGTAGCAAATATCAAAGAAATTACAAAACAATGACAGACTCAGTTTGTTCTATTATTAATTTACTCTATAAATTATCCAAGATGGCATCTTCACATCAGTTTTTTTTTTTTTTTTTTAATCAAATCATCAGACTAAAACCCAAACACATTAACTTAACAATCGTTTTAAACAGAATCTAATGAGTTTTATCAGTAGCCAGAAAGCAAACGAACCATAGGAGTTTGTTTCTGTGTAAACGTTCAGGCTCGGCTGGAAGACCAAAAAATGACAAATGGGGGGAAAAGTATTTTTCCTACATATTAGAGAAAAGAAATGACACGACTAACATGTTCATCTATAAAAACATAAGACCATTAAGGAGTTTTTGTTTGAAAACAGTTTAATTTAAATGTATGGATGTGGTGTAAATTAAATCTGTTGCCACTAGCCAAACAGTATAAATGTTATGAAAACCAATGACTCGGCTCTAATTAGATTTTATTATGTAATGAATGGTTTTGTTTTGCTGAACCGAGCGACCAAGACACAAACACATTAAATCTAAAGTTGTGTGAATAAATAGTTTCCACCTGGGAGAAGTTGTTGTGTTTGTGTTGAACTCCATTAAAGTGATGAATGTGAGGACGTCGCAGTCGTCAAAACTTTATTAAACTTTATTGATAATTGTATCAGAACAGTCACAGTGTGATGATGAACGTTGTTGCTCTTCTCTCTCTGTCTCTTTCAGGTGTGACTGTGTTTTTTTTGCTGAGTCACTGTTTCACCTGTAAACGCTGACTAACTAACTCGACCGACTGACTGACAGCGAATCGGTGATCGTCCTCCATCGGCCTCCGCATCTACAGCTGCACCATGGTAACGCACACACACGCACGCACACACACACACACACACACACACACATACGCACACACACACACACACACACACACACACACACACACATTACCACAATAACAAAGAAGTGAAGCTTCACCATCAGCTGTGCTCTCTCTCCCCCTCTCCCTTTTCCCCTTCTCTCTCTCTTCCTCTCCTTCCCTTTTTCCCTGTCTCCCCCTCTCCCTCCTTCGCTCTCTCTCTGTCCCTCTCTCTTCCCCCTCTCTCTCCCTCTATCCCCCCCTCCCTCCCTCTTTCTCTCTCTCTCTACCTCCCTTCCCCCCTCTCTCTTTCTCCTTCCCTCTATCCCCCCTCATGTTCTCTTCTCCTTCCCTCTTTCCCTCCCTCCCCCTCTTTGTCTCCCCCTCTCCTTCCCTCTCTCTTTCTCCCTCCCTCTCCCTTTCTCTCACCCACTCTCCCTCCCTCTCTTCCCCCCTCTCTCTCTCTCCCTCCTTCCCTCTCTCTTTCTCCCTCCCTCCCTCTATCCCCCGTCCCTCACTCCCTCTCCCTTTCTCTCACCCTCTCTCCCTCCCTCCCCCGTCCCTCTCCTTCCCTCTTTCTCTCCCTCCTTCGCTCTCTCTCTCTTTCCCCTCTCTCCTTCCATCTCTCTTTCTCCCTCCCTCTATCCCCCCGTCGCTCTCTCCCTTTCTCTCACCCACTCCCCCCCCCCCTCTCCGTCCCTCTCTCCCTCTCTCTCTCCCGTCCCTCTCTCTCCTTCCCTCTCTCTTTCTCCCTCCCTCTCCCCCGTCCCTCCCTCCCTCTCTTCCCCCTCTCTCTCCCTCCCACTCTGTTTCTTTCTCCCTCCCTCTACCCCATCCCTCTCTCTTTCTCTCTCCCCATCCCTCTCTCTCCCCCCTCCCTCCCTCCCTCCCTCTGTTCCCCCTCTCTCTCCCTCCCTCCCTCCCCCCTCCCTCCCTCCCTCCCTCTCTTCCCCCCTCCCTCTCTTCCCCCTCTCTCTCCCCTCCCTCTCTCTTGCTCTCTCCCTCTCTCTCCCTCCCTCTACCCCCCTCCCTCCTTCTCTCCCTCTCTCTGCCCCCTCTCTCTCCCTCCCACTCTGTTTCTTTCTCCCTTCCTCTACCCCATCCCTCTCTCTTTCTCTCTCCCCATCCCTCTCTCTGCCCCCTCTCCCTCCCTCTCTCCCTCCCCCCCCCTGCAGACTGTATGATGTCAGAGAGCAGCTGCTATGGCCTCCTGCAGCAGCAGCAGCAGCGGTCAGAACAATGCTGAGACTCTGGAGGGTTTCCACGAGGTGAATCTGGCCTCGCCCACCACACCTGACCTTCAGGTACGGTTGGACAGCTCCCTAACACCCCCAAACCCCCCAACGCCCCCCACCCCACCCCCACCCATCGCCCTGGTAACCGGCAGAGGTTTGGTTCATACACCGAGTCGGCAACCAAGGAAACGTCACTTCCGGTCAGAGCCGTGGGGGAAAACAAACCGATTCCCCCATAGACATACGTGTGAAAACGCGGCATTTTAAACCTTTGTCTAACGCTTGTCCGCTGTCATGTCTTAGTTTGAATCACTTGTTTTGTTTTGTAATGTTTATTTCGAATATGAAAATAGTAAAAGGCTTCCTGATTTGCTACTGAGCAAATTCTTTTCTAACACAATATAAAGTGAACACTGAGGAAGCAAAAAAAATATTTAAAAAAAGAAAGAAAAAAAGGAAAATCAGTGACATATTCGAAAAGGAGTGAGAAGAAGCATAGCTTACTTGTATATGCTGACAAAGAGCTATATATTAAAAAACTCATCACGATCCGGGTCGATTGTTGTCCGTACATTTTAAAATATTGGGTCTTTCACAGTCAGTCACATATAGCCTACACCGAGTCGGCAACCAAGGAAACGTCACTTCCGGTCAGAGCCGTTACACGGTTGGGTAAGATATAAAAGTTCAGATTGTGATGAGTTTTTTAATATATAGCTCTTTGTCAGCATATACAAGTAAGCTATGCTTCTTCTCACTCCTTTTCAAATATGTCACTGATTTTCCTTTTTTTCTTTTTTTTTTTTAATTATCTTTTTTGCTTCCTCAGTGTTCACTTTATATTGTGTTGGAAAAGAATTTGCTCAGTAGCAAATCAGGAAGCCTTTTACTATTTTCATATTCGAAATAAACATTACAAAACAAAACAAGTGATTCAAACTAAGACATGACAGCGGACAAAGCGTTAGACAAAGGTTTAAAATGCCGCGTTTTCACATGTATGTCTATGGGGGAATCGGTTTGTTTTCCCCCACGGCTCTGACCGGAAGTGACGTTTCCTTGGTTGCCGACTCGGTGTTTCATTGGTTTCATTGGTTTCCCTGTGTTTCCGTCCTGCAGAACCAAGCGGAGCAGCGCCCCCCCGCCCGCCACAGCGCCCCCCCCACCTCTCTGTACCGCACCCACTCCCTCGGAGCGCCGCCCCCCGGCCTCCGCACCTCGCTCCGCGCCGACCAGCTCCCCACGCAGCCCGTCTACTCCACGCCGCGGCACAGCCACAATGGAAGGTAAAAAGAAAACACTGAACTCTGATATGAGCGCCTCATCGTGATGTGACCGCTGCGCTGTATGTGCACTGCAAAAACTCAACATCCTACCAAGAATATTTGTCTTATTTCTAGTCAAAATGTAATTTCTAGTCCAAATAAATGAAATTATACTTAAAATAAGACTCATCACATTAAAAAAGTAGCTTGTTTTTAGACACTTTTTACTTTTTTCAAGCAAATTTTCCACTTGAAATAAGTAGAAAAATCTGATAGTGGAGCAAGTTTGTCTTTGTTGTTACATTTCAAGTGAAAATTTGTTTGAAACAAATGAAAATTATCTCAAAACAAGTTCATTTTTAGGTGATGAGTCTTATTTTATGTGGACATAGATTAGTTTTGACTAAAATTGAGACATTTTGACAAGAAATAAGACAAATATTCTTGGAAATATTTTGAGTTTTTGCAGTGTGTAGTTGTACCTGACCGCGGCGGTGTGTGTCTCCATGGTTACAATGCGCAGCGTGCCGGGCCTGGAGGGGGAGTCCGCCGACGGCAACTTCCTGTCCGGAGAGGACGGCGAGGAGTGCAGCGCTCTGAGCGACAGCCTGTCGCGGCTGCGCAGCCCGTCGGTGATGGAGGTCCGAGAGAAAGGATACGAGAGGCTGAAGGAGGAGCTGGTCAAGGCCCAGAGGGTAACACACACACACACACACACACACGCACGCACGCACGCACGCACGCACGCACGCACGCACGCACGCACGCACGCACGCACACACACACACACACACACACACACACACACACACACACTGACAGTCTCTTTGAGGAGTTGAAATTATCTCAAATTGAGTGCGAATGTGTGCAGTTGGTGTGTGTGTGTGTGTGTGTGTGAGACTTCACCACATCTCTCCACAGCGGTCATGACCTGGATCAACATCATTTAACTGTTGTTTATTTTATTTAAATGCATTTTAATTTTTTCATATATTATCATTTAAAGTCTGTTTGACACCTGCAGCCTGAAGAAGATCGTTGGTCACTTCAGACCTGTAACGTCTCTGTGACGCTTTGAGCTCAAAGAACTTGTATATACTGTATGTATAATCAATCAATCAGTCAACCAATGTCTTTATTTGTCCCCAAGGGGGCGATTAATTTTGCAACAGGAGGAGCACACAAAGCAAAATATACAGAACACATGGCATAATAAATTACAGATCGCAATACAGACCCAAGCTATAGTTAGAAGGGAAGGCTATTTCACCCTGACTACCTTTTCCTCCTGGCTAATAATAATCACATTACCTCTGTCATGTAAATAGAATAGAATAGAAAATACTTATACAAAATACTCCCTAGGAGGGAAATTCAGACCGTCCAGCAGCTTACATAACAATGATATGATATAAATGATATAAAAAGTAAACATATCTAACGTATATGCGCTTTATAAATACAATTGAATTGAATATACATGTATCTTTTGCTCCAAATCAGTTTAATAAACTAGAAAACACCCAGTTTGATCTGGGGAAATTTCTCTGACCATTTCATTTTCCTTCATGTCAGCACTGTGTAAAGAGAAACACTGAAATAAAGCGAATTAAATAAGAATCTGACCTTAAATGCATCATAAATATCAGCAGTCACCACAGTGTCATATCAGAATGAAGATATTTTCACAACATTAAAAACAAAATGTCTAAAAGAAGATTAAAAGCAGAAACCAAACCAACTCACTCCACTTCATTTGAATTTTATTTTTTTCATCTCTTTGTTTATCATGATTTTTTATCTTCATGTTTTCATTTGCTGGTTGTTTTTTTCTGTTGTGTTGTTTTCTGTTTTCTGTTGTGTGTGTTTGTGTGTGTGTGTGGGGAAGGAGCTGCTGTTGAAGGATGAGGAGTGTGAGAGGTTGTCTAAAGTCAGAGACCAGCTCGGCCAGGAGCTGGAGGAGCTCACCGCCAGTCTCTTCCAGGTCGGTCCAACTCTCCGCCCGCCTGTCAGTCCACTCTACTTCCTGCTTCCTGTTTTCCTTCCTCCTGAGGCAGCGGCCTGACACACACTGACAGAAAAGGTTCAGATGACCGACATTTGCGTGTGTGACTTGATCCTCCATCATGATATTTAAAGGGATAGTTCAACATTTTGGCAAATTGGCCCATTGCCATAATCCCTATAGTCATAGCAGTAGGTTCGTTACGCTACGGAGGCTAATGGGATTTCTTTTTTTCCCTCCTCAAACTCATCAAATACACAATCCAACAACTCCAAAAGGCTCTGGTGGACAAGTTGTGACCTGCACATTCACCACGCTATGAGATAATAACACAACGTTACCAGACAGAGTTGTTTTAGAGGGAAATTCATGCAAAACCGCTGATGCACGTTCCCGTAGGAAGCAGTTTTTCATCAAGCAGTCTCTGTATTTACCTCTAAAACAACTCTGTCTGGTAACGTTCTGTTATTATCTCATAGCGTGGTGAATGTGCAGGTCACAACTTGTCCACCAGAGCGTTCGTTACCTTTAATTGTCGGTGCAAGCTATTTTTAGAACGGGTGGAGCAGAGCCGCGAGCTGCTCAGAGCTACGCTACGGAGGCTAAAGGAACTTCTTGGTTTCCCTCATCAAACTCATCAAATACACAATCCAACAACTCCACAACGCTCCAAGTTGTGACCTGCACATTCACCACGCTATGAGATAATAACACAACGTTACCAGACAGAGTTGTTTTAGAGGGAAATTCAGAGACTGCTGGATGAAAAACTGTCCCTGAACGCAGCACACATCAGCGGTTTTGCATGAATTTCCCTCTAAAACAACTCTGTCTGGTAACGTTGTGTTATTATCTCATAGCGTGGTGAATGTGCAGGTCACAACTTGTCCACCAGAGCGTTGTGGAGTTGTTGGATTGTGCATTTGATGAGTTTGATGAGGGAAACCAAGAAATCCCATGAGCCTCCGTAGTGTAGCTCTGAGCAGCTCGCGGCTCTGCTCCGCCGTTCTAAAAATAGCTTGCACCGACAAATAAAGGTAACAAACCTATTACTCTGCCTATAGGGATTATGGCAATGGGCCAATTTGCCAAAATGTTGAACTATCCCTTTAAAAAACAACAGACCTCTGACCGGAGACCAGAGGGAAACTTTAGTCGACAGCACAAGTGAACCTCTCGGAGACTCTGACTGAATCTTTCCGGCCGATCTTCACATTTCTCCTCCTGTCTCACTCTTCCCTTTCCTAGTAAAAGGTGTTGGGACTCTGTGTGTGTTTGTGTGTGTGTGTGTGTGTGTGTGTGTGTGTGTGTGTGTGTGTGTGTGTGTGGTGTGTGTGTGTGTGTGTGTGTGTGTGTGTGTGTGTGTGTGTGTGTGTGTGTGTGTGTGTGTGTGTGTGTGTGTGTGTGTGTGTGTGTGTGTGTGTGTGTGTGTTTCCTGTTGCCTGTGTGTAGCAAAAGCAGAGTGTGTGTTTAGTAGACAGACAGTTGCACAGACTGAGCTTCACTTTCTGCTTTTATCTTATTTGTTTTTTCGAGTGCATTGATCCCTTTAATTTGCTTTGAGTCTGTGCAAAGAGAAAACTAAATCCCAACAAAAACAGTGTAAGTGAAGAAAATATGTAATAAGTTTATGTGTTTATGTGTGTGTGTGTTTTCCAGGAAGCTCACAAAATGGTCAGAGAGGCCAACGTCAAACAGGCAAATGCAGAGAAACAGCTGAAAGAAGCTCTGGGGAAGGTAACGACACTGAACTCACACACTCAACATGTTCCTGTGTGAGCTCATCAGTTTAACACTCACACTAAAACCCTAAAACTTCTTAAATTTCTCTTATTATTTAAAACAATGGCTACTGGATAACAAAAGTTGCCTGCACTCTTAAAAGCAGCAGTGCACTTGTTACTCAGTCTCTTAAAAAATGAATCTTAGTGCCTCTCAATGCATTCGATCTATGGAATTATTTTAAAATCTTTTGAAATAGGAACTATGTTTTATCGTATTTTGTAATATGTGTGATTTAGCTTGGTCTTTTTAGATATGGAAACTGTGTTTTTGTATCGTCTCTGTGCTGTCTATTGTCTATTTTTGTCATTCTACCTGTAAGTATCAGGCCTTCCCTTGTGTAGTAGTTTGTGGTCTGTGCTTCCTGTGTATTTTTATATGTTATATGTTGGGACTGCAGATGGAAATTAACTGTGAGCTAAATCTAATGCAACCATCTCTTCATTTTCTGCAAATGATTCATGCCATTGCATACTGTCCCTTAATAAACTAAATTTAAAAAAAATTCAATTTTGATTTTTTTAGAAATAAAGTGCAACGCCAATTTCTTTTGTAAAAAATGATCGCAACAAATCAAGATGAGATAGAAATGCATAACAAGAAATGGGAAAAACTTACGTTTGAGTAAATGTATATTAAGTAGTTACTGTAAATTTAATTTCAGTATGTTTCACATCCATTTTTCTTTTACTTTTCTGTTCTGTTTTGGTCCTGCTTCGTTATGTCGTCAGGTTTGTTCTGTCCTTTGTTTTCTGTTTGTCTGTTTTTGGTTAGTGTATTGTCAGTTTATAAATTGTGTATGTCATTGCTTGTTTCCATTAAATAAATGATAATAATAATTAAAAAAATAAAATAAATGAACTAAAACACACCATGAACCATCTCTTCTATATCCTCTTCAGATCGACGTGCTGCAGGCCGAGGTCCAGGCGCTGAAGACGCTGGTCCTCTCCTCCCCCACCTCCCCCGTGGGCGAGCTCCCCTCCGGCGTGAAGACTCCCTTCAGGAAGGGCCACAGCAGGAACAAGAGCACCTCCTCCGCCATCCTGGGGACGCAGCCCGACCCCTCGGCCACGCAGCCCATCGTACGGGAGTGTAGAGAGGTAGGAGCCTGACAGCAGGTAACAGGACTTTAAAGGGATACGACAACATTTTTTTCGTGTCTTGCCTCACTCCCGAGTCCATGACCAGCAGATACACCATCCTTTCGACTGTGCGTGCAGTAACGAGGGAGATAGAGCTGTATCGCCCGTAATTAGCTTAGCTCAAACACTGGAAGTGTATAGGTAGTGTTAGCCTACCTCCTACCCAAGCCGAAATCAGCAGTCAGAAGCTGATTTCATTTTAGCTCTAAACTCTGTAAATATATCACTTCGACATTTCAAACATTTTTAGGCGAGAAAGTAGCCGTTTAGATCAGCAGTGTGTCGTTAATTTGCCTAAATACCAGCTGTTTACAATTTTGTTCGGACGAATTCGGCGCTACTCAAGCTAGCCGTTGTGACCAACGCACTTCTGGTTACTTTCACAAAATAAAACACCCGTTGCCCTTTACATACAGAAAACCATGACAACAGAATTTGTGCTTTTACTTGGAAATAGGAAGCTAACCTACCCTCGATGTAGCTAGCTTGAACCAAAATAAACCGTCTTTGCTTGAACCCTCCGTTTTGACCGATCTCGTCCCGTTAGCGGCATTTGACCGCTCAAGATGCCTTACCGGAGAGTTTTGTCAGCTCTGAGACGAAGATCGGCCCGCCGGTTTCCGTTTAGAGTTGCTGAAGAGTTTCTCTGATGACTTTAGGTGGAGGCAGGCTAACACTACCTATACCAGGGGTGTCAAAGTCATTATAGTTCAGGGGCCGCATTCGGCCTAATTTGATCTCAAGAGGGCCGGAACAGTAAAATGATCGCATTTGCATATTAACCTGTAAATAACAAGAACTCCACATTTTTCCCTTTGTACTTTGTGCAAAGTACATTATTAAGATGTGTACAGTTTATGAGCTATCCTTTTTACAAAAAATTATGAACATTCTGAAATTTAGGGCTGGGCAATATGAACCAAAAGTAATATTGTAATATTTTTTTTAACTGAATGGCAATATAGGATATACATAGGCCTATAGCCTATTTATACTATTTCCATGATGTAATTATGAGTTTCCACCAATTAGCAGCCAGTAGCAGCTTAATATTTTTGTCAGAGGCAAATCCTTAAAAAGGCTGTCAGTTCTAGGTCAAAACCACATGTGGCAAATGACACAGACAATTGTAGGTATTGGGCTGATATTAAATTGTAGCTATAGGAAAAATACATCTCCCTCTCTCTCTCTCGCTCTCTCTCTCTCACACACGCACGCACGCACGCACGCACGCACGCACACACACACACACACACACACACCTGTAGCTGCGCTGTCCCTCTCCTCTCTCTCTGTTCCCCTCCTCTGTTGCTTTGAGCTTCCAGCTGTGCGTGGATACGTAACTACAGGTTATATCTGGCTTATCACCGGGCCAGTTCTGCCCCCAGGCCGGTTCTGCCCCACCAACCCGACCGGACACACCGGTTCGGATCGAGAATTTGCGCTAATGAGTCCGGCCACGTCGCGCCGGGGCTTCATCAGCAGGTCGGACCGTGTTGGGTTTTAACTTTCAGGCCCAGTGAGAACTCGAGCCGAGCTGGACCAAGAGCAGGACTTTAGCGGTGAATGTCGGTGCTGTCCTTACACTACGCAACGAGCCGCTGTTGTTGTGTTGTAGTAGTCAATACGTGAGAGTCGGCGGCTCTGTGTCTCTGTTGTCCGCTGCAACTTGAGGGAGGGAGGGAGGGAGGGAGGGGCGGGGGGGAGAGGAGAAGTGGCGCTCACTCAATCTGTGAGGGAGGGGCGGGGGAGTGAGCTCAGCAGACTGCTGAGAGAGGGCCAAAAGAAACGGAACTCCAACATTTGTCCCGCGGGCCGGATTGGACCGCCTTGACTTTGACACCTATGACCTATACACTTCCAGCGTTTGAGCTAAGCTAATTACGGGCGATACGGCTCTATCTCCCTTGTTACTGCACGCACAGTCGAAAGGATGGTGTCTATCTGCTGGTCATGGATTCGGGAGTGAGGCAAGACACAAAGAAAAAAAATGTTGGTGTATCCCTTTAATGAGAAAAATGTGACATAAAAGTAGATAAACGTGATAATTAACTCTTCTCCTCGTCATCCCTGCTTGTTTTTATCCATATGTTTAACACTGAGCACGAAGCAGGTGTTGCATAATGCTTAACTGGTTTCACAATAATGTTAAAATGTGTAAATTAAAGTGTGTCAGCCGGAGACAAACCCCCCCCCCCTGTGGTCCGTACAGGTGGACAGTCAACTGTTCAGTGAGTTCAGGGCGTGGAAGGAGGAGCCGACGCTCGACCGGAGCTGCTGCTTCCTGGAGAGAGTTTACCGCGAGGACATTTACCCCTGTCTCACCTTCAGCAAGAGCGAGGTACAGAGGAAGAGAGGAAATATTCAAAAATATTGAAATTATCCAAAACCTGTTTGTTGGACGCCACCGAGACACAGTATTATTGTTGTGACTGTTTTTTAAAGACGGGTTTGGTGAACTCTGGGTTTCTGTTTCACACAAGTGCTGCTGTATTATTATTATTTTTTTTTAACCTTTATTTAACCAGGCGAGCAAATTAAGAACAAAATTCTTATTTTCAAGTGCAGCCTGAAGGGGAAGGGGGAGGGGAGTGCTAAAAGTGAAAACAAGGTTATATAAATTACACAGAAAAATTCAATATAATACAATACAATACAATGCAATACAATAAAACAGTTAATCAATAGGGCATGACAGAGGCCTATTAGCAAGTGCAGGAGTCGACTGTAATTTGTAGCAGATTTTGTTTGAAAACAGAGAGAGAGGTGAAGACAGAAAGTTCTAATAACTTAATAATAATAATAATAGTTTTAATAGTATTAATCTGCATTACGATCGATCAGCTTGTTAAATGCTAAAAACTTACCATAATCAGTTTGTTTTCATAATAATTGATAGTATTCTTCTTACAAATACAAGACAATAAAGGCTACTACAAGTTTATTTCTTGTCTTTGGTGAACAGTGTTCAGTTTAGTTTCAGTCTTATTATAAAATTATAACATGTTGATTAGTTTTGGTTTAATTTCACTCTTGATTGTTCAAATTTTCAACAAATTCTGGGCTTATTTTTTTGTTATTTTAATTTTTAATGGTTCTCTTTTATGTATTGTTTCTAAACATGGTCACAGGTGTCGTTCTCACCTGTTTACGAGTTCATATAAACTGTCTGACTCTGAATAGTCCAGTTCTCATAAACTCTGAACCGCTCTCTTTAGCATTAGCATTAGCTCGGCTAGCTGAGAAGCTAAGACGTTGGTTAATATCAATCAAACATTTAGATGATTGAAATGTTTTTTTTTTCTGTTTCATTGATCCTGAACCCCATATGTGAGAAGTTAATCATAGTGATAATAATATTTGAAAAATCATTATGATAATTATGACTTTTTTTGAACGATATCTGTCTTTTAGCTGCAACGTTAGCATACTTTAGCTCGACCGTTACCTATCCCAAGATTCATTGCGCGGCGCTAACGACAGCAGATGATTGAGAAACTAATAAGAGTATCTTTGAAGACAGAAACATACACTGACAAAGACACTTATACATTTATTTTTGTATCTTTTTGTATCTTTTTGTATTTGTATCAGCTCAGTTGATACAAATACTGAGCTGATGAACATAAATGCTGTCACGGTTGCTAGGGGACAGGCTAGCTGCCACGTTTTGTGACGTAAAGCTAACTGCAGGTTGTTTTTTTGTTATTTTGTTGTTGTTTTTAACTATATAAGATGAAATAAAGATATCTCAGAATAAAGAAAATAAAAAATAAGAATAAATAATTGGCAAAAGAAAAATAAAGTCAAATAAATAAATGGATAAAGGGGGAGAGCTAGGGGTTTTCAGCAAGGTTAAGCTCCTCTACAAAGTTTCACTGCACTTTTTTTCCTCCATACATTTAAAAGATGAAAAAAAAGACATTGTTCTTTATGAAAAACATAGAAATTAGGTCTTGATTTCATGCAAAATTTACAGAGAATGATGAAAGTGTAATAGCCATTTTCTTTTGTTAGAATAGAGAAATTGGGCAATTTAGGGAATAACCAGTCGTACAAATCATTTCATCTCTCTCTCTCTCCTTCCTCAGCTGGGGTCGGCCATCTTGGAAGCCGTGGAGCAGAACACGCTCAGTGTGGAGCCGGTGGGTTTCCAGCCGCTGCCGGTGGTCAAGGCCTCGGCGGTGGAGTGCGGAGGACCAAAGTGAGTCTGCCTTCCTCTTCCTCTTTCTCTTCCTCCTCTTCCTCCTCCCTCCCAACACACACTCATAAACTCTTTCTCCTCCTCATCAAGCTTTCACTCCTTCATCATCATCTTCTCCATCTTCCCTCACTTTCCTCCTCTAGTGGGCGAAGGGCCGAGCTCGTCACGTAAGTCTGACTCTCTCTTCTTTCTCTATCTCTTTCTCTCTGTCTTCTGACCATCAGCATTTTTTAACCTCTCTCGACCCCGCCTGGCTTCTCTCCCCCACCCCCCAGATAACTCACTACTCCCCCTCCTCCTCCAGCAGCAAACATGTCTAGAGTCATCCCTCTCTCCTTGCTTCCTTTTGCTCCCTCCTTGCTTCCTACAGCCTTTAGCGTTAGTCCCCGTAGAGTTTATTTTTGGTTGATAGTTTTGTCTTTCTCTTGCTGAAACAAAACAAAAATCCATGAATGACTCAGAGATACACAGAGGTAAGGACGATCCGATAAACACGAGTCAATAAGTAGTAAAAAATAACAAATAGGAAGTGAAATTGAAAGTTTGAATAAGTCTAAGGATGAAAATGAACTCTAGTTTATAGCTTAATAGTTATTTCAGGTTTGCAGGTGCATGGTGGTATATGCAATGAGGGATCTTGTTAAGGCGAGACACTAAAGGAGATTTTTGGCTATTTTTCTTCCTTAACATGTATTCTTTCATAAAAGTCAAACGAAATGGTAGAAAATCCACATTAAGGTGGTTATTTTACTTCATTTTGTCTCTTTTGTTGGTAAATTTCTTCTAAATTTGCCAAAAGTTAACAGCTACTGTGACAAACTGTTCTGAAGGTTTTTACAGAGGGGATTGTTGATATATCATACAACATTTTATTCCTAAAAACATGGCAAAATTTGATTTTTTAGGGCTGGTGACAGTATTTCCTCATTTACAGAGTGATACAAAGAGATATCCAAAATCATCCTTTAATATGTCAACAAAATAAAACAAGAATTTTGAAAGTGGCTTTATCCATTTTTCAGATTTCGGTTCTGGAAATATATGCAAATTAGCGCATATTTAATCAGATATTGCCTCATTTACATATTTAAACATAAAATTTGACAAAACTTGTAATACAAAAAATATTTGTCTTAATGTGAGTGATAAACTTGGTAAGTTTCATGGTGATATCTGTTATTTAAAATTTTTTACCCTATTCACCTGTAGTGTCTCCCCTTAAAAGACGACAAGGAAGTGATTAAAAAAATCCCATAAATAAATAAAAACCGAAGGTCAGCGATGTGTTGTTATAATGTTCTGTCTCTGTCTGTGTGTCCGATAGAAAATGTGCCCTGAGCGGTCAGACCAAAACCTGTAAGCACAGAATCAAGTTCGGAGATTCGTCCAACTATTACTACGTGTCTCCCTACTGTAGATACAGAGTGAGTATCAACACACACATGACACGCACACACACAAACACATTACCATACACACACAGGCTGGATATAAACCCCAAACAGTGACATCTGCAGGACAAAAATGACATTGCAACAATAATTTTTAATAAATTAGCTCAAATTCGTGAAAACATATGGCTCACTATTTTTTTCTGGATACAAAGACATGGCTCATCTCTAGGTGTGATTCTATATTATTAAAAAACAAAACATTCAGAGCTTCTGTACATTAATGTGCAAACAGGAGCTCCAGCTTGGCCTGTACAGTATGTTGGTGTTTCAATGCATCACAACAGCAAAGACATTTTTAAATTTCATTCATTTTCGCACAAAAGTCACATCACAAAACTGAGGAGGAGAAAAAATACATTTCAAAACACAAGGACTTGATACAAATACAGACTCAGACAGCAGGTAAAGATAAAACCAGACACAACGCTGGTCTGAAAGGAGCTTCAGATAAATTTAAACATGATGAACGCGTTCTGTTGATTGTTGATTGATTGATCGTGTGTGTTTGCTGTTTGTTTTTCCCTCAGATCACAGCAGTGTGTAATTTCTTCACCTACATTCGCTACATCCACCAAGGGCTGGTCAAACAGCAGGACGGTGAGACGTGTTTCTTAGTAACAGACAGTAATGGGATTGGATTTTGGGTGAAATCCAATTTTTATCTTAACCCTCAACCTTAATCTTAGTAGCTCTCAAAATCAAGTGTTAAGGGTTATTCTGTGACTTAGAAATGGGATATGTCTTCACTGTGGGGGGTTTGGCATTAGTTTATTATTGCTGTGGACTATCTGTCAGTTATTACTAATTTGCTACAGTTAGTTTTTTTTTGTAGCCTATAAGTTAGTTATAAATTGATATTCAAACAAATAATCTGTATAAATACCATAAACCACGGACATATTCAGCTGAAAGTCACTGCATACCACGGCTTATTGAAAGGTAAACACCAGCTGGAACTATCGTTAGATAACTCTGCAGCTACTGGAGACGACATTATAGCCCGGTTATCTCAAACATTATCGGCGCAAACATGTTACGTATGTACGCTGTACACTGCAAAAACTCAAAATCTTCCAAGAATATTTGTCTTATTTCCTGTCAAAATGTCTCATTTCTAGTCAAAACTCATCTCTTTTCACTTAAAATAAGACTCATCACCTAAAAATTAACTTGTTTTTAGATCATTTTCACTTGTTTCAAACAAATTTTCACTTGAAATAAGTAGAAAAATCTGCCAGTCAAAGCAAGTTTTTTGTGCTCGTAATAAGAAAGAAAAACTTGCTCCACTATCAGATTTTTCTACTTATTTCAAGTGAAAATCTGCTTGAAAGAAGTAAAAAGTGTCTAAAAACAAGCTACTTTTTATGTGATGAGTCTTATTTTAAGTATAATGAGATTTGTTTTGACTAGAAATTACATTTTGACTAGAAATAAGACAAATATTCTTGGTAAGATATTTGAGTTTTTGCAGTGTATCTTGATAAAACAACTTAACAACTACATTACCACCGAGAAAAATGACCATTTTGTAACTAAACGACAGCAACATGGCTTGTCCGCACCAGCCGGCTGTTGACAAAAGATTGTAATATAAAAAATAAATGTTATGCAACAGTGAGAAAAAGGGTTAAGATAGGAATTGGAATTCACCCTGATTGGATTGTACTCGAGTAAAAAGTACTCGTTACTTTAAGCGTGACCTTTGACCTTTGTGTGTTGTGTGTTGTGTGTCTGCAGCGGAGCAGGTGTTCTGGGAGGTGATGCAGCTTCGCAGGGAAATGTCCTTCGCCAAGCTCGGCTACTACAAAGACCAGCTGTGACGGACGGACGGACAGACGGACGACCAATCCATCCAATCACAGCAGACTCTGTCCTGAAGCCCCGCCCCCTTCTTTCCCCTCCCAACCAACCCACATACACACTCCTGGTTCTGGCTTTTCCCTCCCTCCCTTCTCCTCATCTGGTCATTTCAGGAAACCTCCTCCTCCCTCCTCCTCTTCCTCCTCTTGGTGTGAGTGTGTTTTTGTGCGTGAGAGAGAAAAACTGATGTTTTCAATCAATCATGACAAAAAGAGACTCTGACGTCCGTTGTTGATACTGATCTGGGGGTTTTCGGCGAGTTTCTTTCTGCTCAGTTTTTTCCTTTTACTGCAACATGTAAACACTCCGTTATTTAAAGATTTAAAGTGGCGTGGAAACTGAATTTAAACTGATATGTTGGTGGTATCACATGAGCAGCTCTGACCGCTCACAAATAAAATTAAATACTTAATATAAAAGAACAATCGTAACGTTGCTAGTGAAATTCCTCAATCAATTAAAGATAATTTTTTTAGAGGAGAGATAACAGCCACTGTGAGTGAGAGAAAAGAGGGAGGGGGACAAAGAATAGAGAGTTTTTTTTCCAAAGTTTAAGGATGCAGAGATAATCAGAGGAGAAGTACAAACGTTCAGACTGGATTTATTTTCTGGAAACGTCTCGTTAACATGAAAAAAAAAAAAACTTGTTTGTTTGTGCAGAAGAAAAGAAAAAAAAAAACCTTTTTATTTATAATTTCTTTAGAGTTTATGAAGTTATTTTTGTTGTTGCAGGTGTTGTAGCTCCAGGAAAGTTGGTTAAAGGAAAAAATAAAGACGGTTGCTGTTGAACACTAAAGTGATTAGTTTAGTTTAGTTTAGATTTGGGTGGATTTTTCCTTTAACAGCCCCTGGAGCTTTCAGCCCCTCGTTTTTGCTGTATTTAACCAATCAGGATATGTGTTAATAATAGTGAGCAGCGTGCGTGTGAATGTGTTAGTGCGCCTGGTGTTCTGTAAACTTTCTATATGTTAATTTAAAGCTGACTCCGCCCCCTTTCTCCCCCTCTCCTCCTCCCCCTTTTCCTCCCCCCTCCTCCTTGCATCACTCCCACAGTCACAGTCAGTGTCACTGTCCCGGTTTGGTTTAGTGCCTTTTCTCTCAGACACTCTGAAATAAAAACAGTAATACCTCTGGAAACCCGCCGCTCTGCGTCCACTCTGTTCCTCCGAGACAAGCGCGCGTCAGGCAGGTTTATCATAGGTGTTATAAATTAGGGGTGGGCAAAAATATCGATACGGCAATATATCGCGATATTTTGTATTGCGATACGATATTACGATGGAATACGATATCGATATCAATAAAAATCGATATTATTTTCAAATAATAAATCATGTTTCAGACGTAAATCCAGTACAACTAACGCTCAGACAGTGTGTTGTTCATACAAATATGTTGTTGTAACTTTACGCTTGTATAGTTACAATAAAATGGCATGGATAACTTGAATTTCATTGTTTTGACTCGGTTTGTCCCATGAATTATCACTATCATCTGATGTACATACAACTTGGATTTAAAGATGCATAATATAATGCCTTTTACATTTTTCAATGAACTATGTAGAATTGGACATCGCAATATCATATCGTATCGTATCGTGACTCAAGTATCGTGATGCGTATCGTATCGTGAGGTCCTTGGCAATGCCCACCCCTATTATAAATACAGGCAGCACGTGTGTATGAATGTGAGAGAGTGTGTGTCTGTGTGTCTGTGTGTCTGTGTGTCTGTGTGTCTGTGTGTGTGTGTTTGTCAGTGCATTTAAGTTCTTTATCCATCCAGCAATAGAATAGAAACCAACAGATTATCTCAGTCTATCGAGGCCACAGCCCCCACGCCAGCCCGGGCAGCACCAGGGCGACGAGCACCGAGGAGAACAGGTTGACGGCGTTGTTGTCCAGGATGGGTTTCCCACAGATGCGCTGCGTGGTGGCCGACTCGTAGCTCACCACCTTCCCGATGCTCGAGTCGAAGCCTGAGGAAACAGACGGAGGAGAGGAAACAGAGGAAACGCTGAGACTGAGACACAGAGTACTCGACCCCAGTACTTGAGTAAGAGTACAAATACTACTGGTCAAAATTTATTCCGTTACAAGTAAAAGTAGCTCAGTCGACATGTTAATCGAATAAGGGTAAAAAAGTACTTGCTTTTAAAGGTACTTAAGTATCCAAAAGTAAAAAAATTTACATTTAATTTTTGGTAAGAGTAAGAGTAAATTTCTTATTTTTCACATCAATGAATTACTATAATTTTTTCTAAATGAATGTAAGGAGCTTTTAACTCTTGTTTCTGAGAATTAACTCTTTGAAACCAGCTGATGTGCTGCTTTTAGGGGTTAGGGTTTCCTTCTTTGACAAACACAGCTTGTGTCCAATAGGATTTTAGAAAAAAAAAAAAGAAAAAAAGAGCAGACCTGAAAGTAACGAGTACTTTTCAGCCTTCCTAGAAATTACACACCTGCAAACTGGTCACCTTTTGGCTACAGTCACCTTTTTTATGTCAACCAGAGTAGTAGAAGTGAATGAAGAGGGTTTTAGTTTTGTAACTTGTCACCCTTTTCACTACTCCAGAGTTTGTAGGTCTGAAATTATCTCGAGTAAAAGTAAAAAATATTTGTCTTGGAAATGTATTCAAGTAGGAGTAATAAGTACCAAAGAAATCTAATACTCAAGTAAAGTACAAATCCTCTGGATATGTACAGTACTTAAGTACAGTACTCAAGTAAAGGTAGTAATGTCCATGTACCAACAGGTGGAGCTGTTAGCCAGCTCTGAACTTCAGTCATCCACTGTTACACGCTACATTTTTTAGAGAATATTCATGTTTTACAGAGTTCGTTTGATTCATTCACTCACACAGCTGTTGTGGTAAAATCATGAGACTGCAAGTGTCTCACTCACAATAAACGCCCTGTTAATGATCGTTCACTTAAAAAAAAAGGTAAGATTTTAGGAAGCAGACTGTCGTGACTTAAACAAGGAGAACAAGAACTAGAGGAAACACAAATCAAGTTTGATGAAAAGGATTTAAACAATAAAACCTGAAGAGTTTCATCCTTACAGTTTGCTTAAAATGTTCATGTGAGTATTTAAGGTTTTCTCTTCATCTTACAAATCAGTTAAACCGTTATACAATAAACCTTAGTGAGCAGAAAACGTTAGAGTACTCTGTCTTAACTTTAACACAGTTTATGGGGCTAAATAAGGGAAAAAAAACTTGAGAAAAGCCCTTAAATCTTCTACAAATATCCTTTTTCATAATTAAACCATTAAACCCATTTTTTCAAGTCCAGTCGCTTCTCTGCGTTGCTAACCCTCCTCTCCGCCATGTGCATTTGTTTTTATCAAAGCCGGCGAGAAATCAGTCCATGGAGCGGTGGATAACGTTATTTATCATCTACCATGTTACCATGTGTATATCTGTGTAGTCTTATCTGTCATCAACAAGAGATTACGGGTTACAGGGCGCATTACGTTTGTGTGGCAGTGCCGCAGAGACGAGAGCTGGGACACAGTTTAATGTGTTTTGTTCATGTCTTATGTTTTAGTCTTTTTTTTTAATGCACCCTACATTGTTGCCCTCATAATTTGTGTCTGTAGAGTGACAATAAAGTCCAATCTATCCATCTTTATGGGGCTAAATAAGAAAAATTAATTTGGGAAATGCCCTTAAATCTTCTGCAAATGCCCTTTTCCCTTAAATAATGAACCATTAAACAGATTCTTTGCAACACTCCCAGGTCCCACAGTTAAGGAGATAATAAGTCTTAAATGCTTAAACCCTTCTGTTGTCCTCCTGGGTCAAACTGACCCAATCCGTTTCGAATGGTCCTTCTTTCCTTCCTTTCTTCTGTCTCTCCATCCCTCTTTCCTCACTCCTTTTCTTTCTTTGTTCCTCCCTTCCTCCATCCTTCTTTCCCTCCTTTCTCCCTTTTTCCTACCATCATTTCCCTTCTTTCCTTCTTCCTTCCTTGACCCAATCTGTTCCCTTTCTTTCTTTCCTCCCTCCCTTCCCTCCATCCTTCCTTCTTCCTTCCTTGACCCAATCTGTTCCCTTTGCCCATCCTTCTTTCCTTCCTTTCTCCCTTCCTTCTTCTCGCCATCCTTTTCACTTCCTTCCTCCCTTCTTTCCCTTCGTTCTTCTTCTTCCTTCCCTGATCCAATCTGTCCCCTTACTCCATCTTTCTTTCTTTCCTTCCTTCCTTTCTTGACCCAGGAGGGCAACAGGAGGGTTAAATACATTCTGTGAAAAATCTCGAATGTTTTGTGCAGCTGCCTCCTGAGTGGTACAAACCTGCAAAAGGAAAACAGCTTTAAGATGAAGGTCTGGGTCACTTCCTGTGCTCCTAACTTCCTACCTGAGTACTGCATGTGAGCTCCCAGGAAGGAGTCGAGCATGGAGCCCAGCAGCCCGGCCACGCCGCCGTACACCACGATGGGCCACTGGGGGTCGGCCAGGTGCAGGTCGCCCACCATCAGCAGCTGCGTCACGAAGTAGGCGGCGCCCACTACGAGACCGCCGACGAAGCTGGCCACGAGCCCCACGGGAGTCACTCCTCCGTTCGTTCCTGGAAAGCCAACGATGAAAAATAAAAATAAATGAGACGTCACCGTTTTCTAGGAATGGTTTCTTAATCCTGGAGGGATTTCTCAACATTTTTTTTCCTACGGATACATCGAATCTGAACACAAAGAAACTTTCTGAGCGGCTTCGTCAATAATCTTTCTACAGTATATCTGCTCTTTAAAAGCCACGGCCGTAGACTTGTAGTGTGAAAGCTGCTCTCTGTTTAGATTAATGTCTGTTAGCTTCAGGTCAAACCGATCCCGTCACCGCTTTAGAAAACCTCAGAGCGATGACTCGATATGAGTCCTGGAGGTTTTAGTTTACTGACCTCGTTCTAACGTACAGAGCGTTAAAGAGCTTCTGCAGCTTCACGCTCAAGTTTTTAAATCAATTTAACCCCTCGTCAGTCGTCTACACTCACACAAAAAAAACAAGTCGTAACCAATCAGATCAGCCCGGCTCATCCATCCATTTTTTTTTTGGGACTCGTAACGCATTTTAACAACATCCATGACCCTTCGATGGACAAAAATGTCTAAAAAACTAACAGATATCACCATGAAACTTACTAAATTTATCACTAACATTAACACAAATATTTTTTGTATTACAAGTTTTGTCAAATTTAATGTTTAAATATGTATAAGAGGCGATATCTAATGGAAATATGTGCTAATTTGCATGCATTTCCAGAACTGAAATCTGAACAATGGATAAAGCCGCTTTCAAAATTCTTCTTGTTTTATTTTGTTGACATATTAGAGTCAGAAGTTTTTTACAGAGGAGGATTTTGGATATCTCTTTTTATCACAATGAGAAAATACTGTCACCAGCCCTAAAAAAAAATCTAATTTCACCATGTTTTCTGGAATAAATCAGGCTGTGAATGATATATCAACAATCTCCTCTGTATAAACCTTCAGAATATAGACTGAATTGCCAACTACTTCCAGGTAGAAAACCAGCACGTAATTTGAATGAGAACAGTAGTAACGACTGAGAGTTTAGCTATATATATCATGTTTTTCACGCCCTATCACCGTTTAGACAAATCTGAAATTATCGAAGAAACATTACTATTTCTGTGTGTGTGTTTTGTGTTGCTATGTGTTGTATTTATTCCGTTTTGGGGAATCACAGTGTCTAGAAAGCGACAGGAAACTACTCCAGTTAGCTTAATCATGTTGTAACTAAGATATCTGCTGGAGAAAATATTTTTTCATGGACCGTTAATTGAGTCACTGAGTTATTAGTTAAACAGGCTAACGGTTAGCCCGGCTAATCTCTGATAACCATGACTAATTACAAAAATGTGCACACATAAATAATGTTTGTCCAATCATTGGTTTTATAGACTTTACAAACATCAGATTAGTCTAAACGGCGATATAGTGACATGAAAAATGAGATATATATAGCGAAACTCTGGTTCGTCACTATTGTTCTCATGCTGGTTTATAATAAGAATAAAAAATAGAATATAAAAACAGAGTAGTCACTGACACAATAGAGAAATCATGTGTTTTTACAGCAAAAACAACTGGTCAGACAGGAAGGGGTTAATTAAACGATCTCTCTCTCGTCGGCTGCTGCTCACCTGCCGGGACTTCCTTCCAGGTGGTGATGAGTCTGGGCTGTGATTGGCTGAGCACCGGCCCCACCTCCGACGACCAGGTGTCCCCGGCGCTGCAGGCGAGCGCTCCCACCAGAGAGAGGCACATCCAGGACGCCGAGTACTGCTTCCCAAAGTCGATGGGGATCTCACCCGGACCCACCTGAAACATTTAATCAGAGTTTTAATTATAAACAAAGAAGAAAATATTAAATATTATCGAAATGATTTGGTTATGAGGAGTTTTTTTTAGTTATTTGGAGAGAATCGGGTCACCTCGATCATGTAGAGCAGAGCCAGCTCAGTGGGAACTCCTCCGTTACAGAAGACCTGAACCCAGTTCCTCTGGCCTCCTACACAAACATACACATTACACACACATTAATACATTTAAATTATGAACAACATTGTAATTTTATAGCACAAAACTAAATTTGAAGACGTTGTAAAAGAGTGTTGAATCATGGGAGTTGTTGTTTTTCTCTATCTCAGCTGGTTGGAAAGACACAAGTTACCTGACCTGATGCAAAACACACCGTGTGTTACTCTAAAAAATCTAGAAAAATACTTGATTTCATCAATTTAATTAAATTGAATTGGGATAATTCAGGACACAACTAAAAGAATATACACTGCCCGTCCCCCCCCAAAAAAGTCACACACTCTAACATTTCGTTGGACCGCCTTTAGCTTTGATTATGGCATGCATTTGCCGTGGCATCGCTTTGATAAGCTTCTGCTATGTCACAACAACAATCTTGTTTGTTTAGGATTTGATTTAAAAACTGGAAGGATTGTGGGGAACCATCATCTTCAAGGAAGAAATGTGGGCAGAAAAAAATCTTGAATGATCGTGACGGGCGATCACTTAATGTTTGGTTAATAATGCGTTTGACAGTTCTTAACCCAATTTTTGTAGTTTCAGCAGTCTGTTATATTTGCTTGATGCCAACAGTTTGACCCTTCTGTAAGAGATTAACATCTTTTCTACGGCCACATCAGCGGTTTTGCATGAATTTCCCTCTAAAACAACTCTGTCTGGTAACGTTGTGTTATTATCTCATAGCGTGGTGAATGTGCAGGTCACAACTTGTCCACCAGAGCGTTTTGGAGTTGGTGGATTGTGTATTTGATGAGTTTGATGAGGGAAACCAAGAAATCCCATTAGCCTCCGACGAAGCGTAGCTCTGAGCAGCTCACGGCTCTGCTCCGCCGTTCTAAAAACAGCTTGCACCGACAATTAAAGGTAACGAACCTACTGCTATGACTATAGGGATATTCTCACCTTCTTTGTATTCGGCGTCTATTTTCTTCTTCTGCGCTCCTCCCCAGCGCGTCAGCTTGGAGGAGGTGATGAAGAAGACGAGCAGAGAAGAGAAGAAGCTGTAGTTGGCCATCGTCAACACGAAGCCGACCAGGAGAGCTGCACAAAACCAAAAAAAAAAAACCCAAATCACACTCAGACCAACAGACAACGTGATGAACTAAACTCTTAAAGCAAAAAACAATTATCAAGTAATGATAATTAATTTTTCAAAGATGAATAATACGTTAAATATCAGGACAAGGGAGTTTCTATTAATCAAACAGAAGACGTATAAAGTATTTGGCAGCAAATTAATCCACATCGAGGTAAAAACCACAGTGTCTTCCTTTAAAGCATAAAAAACAGCTTCCTCTCCTCTGTCACATTTTGATTAAACACAACGGCACCTTTCAGCTTCTGAATAAAACAACTTTTGAACTCCGTCCGCTGACTGTCGCATCTCCTACGTCACCGGACCAAAAAAAGTCGGGTGACGAATAAATGTGGGAATAAAAGTTTCATCCAAGTAGAAATGGGACCGATTTCCTCGAATAATATTTTAGGATGAACTTATCACATTGAGCTGAATAATAATGTGACCATAATGTTTTTGTTTTTTTTTACACTTTGCTGAAGTTACACGTGTTTATACAAGTGATAACGTTAAAGGGATAGTTCACTCAAAATTGAAATTTCACTCATTATCCACTCACCCTCATGTGGACTAAGGGCTGGGAGAAGTTTCAGAGTCCTCCGTGGCTTCTCTGAGTTACAGGGGGTCTCGGTGTAGCAGTGGATGTCCATATGACAGTTGTGAACGGAGCTCACTTTTCTTCGTAACAAAAAGACACACCAAAAAACATCCAAATACCTCCATGCTGCTCGTCTGTAATGTCCCTCTTGTATTGAAGCCCCGACATGAGAAATTGTTCAGAAAAAAATTAAATAAGTCTATATTTCAAGCTTGTTTGTAGCGGAAGCGAGATTTGGACAAACCAGGAAGAGCAACACTGGGAGCTTCCGCTACAAACAAGCTTAAAATATAGACTTGTTAAATTTTTTTCTGAACAATTTCTCATGTCGGGGCTTCAACACAAGAGGGACATTACAGACGAGCAGTATGGAGGTATTTGGATGTTTTTTGGGGTGTCTTTTTGGACGAAGAAAAGTGAGGCCCATTCACAACCGTCATATGGACATGCACTGCTACACCGAGACCCCCTGTAACTCAGAGAAGCCACGGAGGACTCTGAAACTTCTCCCAGCCCTTAGTCCACATGAGGGTGAGTAGATAATGAGTGCAATTTGAATTTTGGGTGAACTATCCCTTTAAGTACATCACTTCCTGTTTAAGGTTAATACACACTGAGGAAGACGTTGTCGAAACCGGTCTGTGTGTTGTACCAATAATAATAAAAAGTCAATAAGAAGGACTGGAGTGCTGCTGGCCGCCCTTCTTTTTCTTTTTCCTTTTTCTTCTCATTAAGGAACATATGGTGATAAATCTGCAGCAACATTTAAATTTTATACTTGACTGTCGTCGCTCTGTTTTCCATCGTTAAGTGACAGAAAACTGTGATATTATTTACATATTAGCGACTAAAAAACTCATCACAGGAGGTTTAACCAGCCCAGATGTTTGATGAATGGAGGCTTGTGGAGACTGAGCCAGTGAAATGCTGCAGTCCAGAGGAGTGAATGAAGCGCTCCCCCCTCCTTTCCCCTCCTCCTCCTCCCTCCTCCTCCTCTCTGTATGACTCAGTGCAGCGTCTATGAGGAACTTTGTTTTTGTTATCGAGGGTTTGGATTTTCCCAGAACCTCTTCACAGATTCAGGGAACACACACACACACACACACACACACACACACACACGGGTTTTAAAAGGACGAATGGTGATTTCACAGATGCTCAGGATTCATCTCGGATCAGACTATCATGGGATGGCTTTAATACAAACCAAGGTTGTTATCCTCTAACCACGGCCACAAAAACCCCACACACTAACCCCGACAAATTTTTTTTTCTAAAGTTGCGGCTTCTCGTCAAAAACATGTTGATTTAAAGAAAAATCTGGGATGTTTCTTTTAAAATATATAAAATATCTCTCATTTTCATGTGATGTTTCAAGCAAACTTAGATTAAAGTTTCAATAACAGAAAGAACGAAATCTGATTCTGTGAAATAAATGTTTAAAAAAAAGCCTATAAAATAACAGGGAGGAAACTACGGTGGCCCTGAGCGCTCATTCAACACACAGCAACTTACAGTAAGAAAACACATTTAAAGACACAAACATGCTACTAGTGCAAAAAATATCTACAGTTGGCTTTGCATTAGTCTTTTTTTGTGTCTTTGGAAACGCTTGTGTTGAGTTTTTACAGCTCGTGTGTTGATGTTTTCTGAATTTACTGCGCATTTTTTCATATTTGCCTCATGAGAGAAACAGTTAATGAACCTTTAACTTGAACTCTTGAGTGTTTTGTTGTTGTTTGCTCCAGCTGCACTTTCTAAAAAAAAAAAAAGACTGAAGAACAGAGCGAGACGTCTTCTCTCTCTCAGAGTTCAACTTCAGTATTTGGACCAAGAAGCTTGTGGAAAAAAATAAGGTGTGATAGATTTCTTTCCGTTTACATAATTAATAACATAAAAAGTTCTTTTCAAAACCCATTAAGACCACTGTGGAAGTTCGGCACAAATCTTGTCTCGGGACATTTTGGGTTTGGTTTCTGCTGAACTTGAACACTGAAGCTGCTCAGAGAACGGAGACGAAGCTTCAGGCTCGTTCACGTCACCGACCGACCGACTCAGACTGCCACTCACCTCCCAGAGCTCCGGTGTAGTCCAGACTGCGTCTCTTCAGCGCCCTGATCGTCAGCACCAGGGGGATCAGGATGGAGAGCAGCCATCGCCACGGTGACACCGGCTGCAGTGTGCCTAAAAATACACAAACACGCACACACACACACACACGTATTCAGGTGGTTTTCCCACATTTCTAGTCGACAAGAGGCGCAAAACCTCTTCAAACCTGAATGAATGAGTGAAGCTGAACAGATGCACATGTTACTGTACATAATACACCTGAGCAGTAACCATCCCATAATGCTCTGTGTCTCTCTGTGCATAAAAATAAAGATAAGACCCAGTTCATTGAATGACGATAGAAAGAGGGAAAGAAAGATTATAATTTGATGCTGTGGTTTCTGAATTTAATGGCTGGACGTTAGGTACGGAAGTTAAATGTTTAATCCAGAGAGAGAGAGAGAGAATCATGGTTTAAAGGGATAGTTCAACATTTTGGCAAATTGGCCCATTGCCATAATCCCTGTAGTCATAGCAGTAGGTTCGTTACCTTTAATTGTCAGAGGCTCATGGGATTTCTTTGTTTCCCTCATCAAACTCATAACAAACCTACTCCTAAAACTAAAGGGATTATGGCAATGGGCTATTTGCCAAAATGTTGAACATCCCTTTAAGATCAATCTCTTGCACCAAGCTAGAAAAATTTACATTTAAACCTATCTTCAGACTCCGTTTCATTTAAATTTAATTCTGTTGCACCAAAACTTTAAGCTCCAATCCCTATTGATTAAACTCAGTTAAAATAAACTTAGCTTTACTAAACCAAGCTTAATTTGAAATGATGCAACAGATCTTATTTTAAACCTGGATAAACTCATTTTAAACCTAGTTTTACTAAACTCTTACCTAGATTAAATTAAACCTTGTAGGAGCGGTCCAGCCTCAGTGAGTGAGTATCTTCAGGAGGAACGTTTCACTTGCACTACATGTGACTGTACAGTACAATCTGACCACTTTACTTTATGTATCATAACTTATTTAACTATTTTTTTGTATTATTCTTATTCTTAACTTATTGTTCAGTTATCGTTGTACGTCTTATATGTGAGAGCTATGTAAACCGGAGTCAAATTCCTTAATTCCTTACGTAACATACTTGGCCAATGAATCCGATTCCTCGAGTTAAACTGCTGCTGGTGACGCGTCGTGGTCCGACAATGAGACACTTTATTTTAGTTTGTCACCATCTGTGTCACAAGAACCTAAAAGTTTCCTTATATAAAAGATGAAATACCAGGAAGTCTGCAGCAGTCGTTACTTTACGACAGAACTGCAGACTGTTGGATATTGTGAATCAAAACTACATGACAGTCGGTGCCCGCAGCTCATGTACGTTAGGATGTTCTGCTGTGTAATTGAGTTGAATTTAATCCAGAAGAGGATTTATAGAGGCCACTCTGACACAGGCAACAGTCCACGACCACACACACACACACTGTGACTCGGAGCGTGAAAAGTGATGTCGAGGATGTTTGTTCAGTCTCTAACCGCCTCTCTGTTAAATCTCCTGAGCAGAGATGAAGTCGACGCAGCGTGAGACTGAAGCATTCAGGGCAGCGTTCGGGGGAAGAGCACATGATTTCTGGGAGATTCTTTTTAAGACGTTCATTTCAGAAACATCTGAAGATGCTTTGAGCCCCCTGGTCATGTGTCTGCAGAGAGGCATCTTTAAAAAAATAAATTAAAAAAAAAAGCCCCCCAAAAAACTTAAAATCCTTAAAGGGATAGTTCAACATTTTCACAAATTGGCCCATTGCCATAATCCCTATAGTCATAGCAGTAGGTTTGTTACCTTTAATTGTCGGTGCAAGCTATTTTTAGAACGGCGGAGCAGAGCCGCGAGCTGCTCAGAGCTACGCTTTGTCGGAGGCTAATGGGATTTTTTGGTTTCCCTCATCAAATACACAATCCAACAACTCCACAACGCTCTGGTGGACAAGTTGTGACCTGCACATTCACCACGCTATGAGATAATAACACAACGTTACCAGACAGAGTTGTTTTAGAGGTAAATACAGAGACTGCTTGATGAAAAACAGCCCTCGACGGGAACGTGCATCAGCGGTTTTGCATGAATTTCCCTCTAAAACAACTCTGTCTGGTAACGTTGTGTTATTATCTCATAGCGTGGTGAATGTGCAGGTCACAACTTGTCCACCAGAGCGTTGTGGAGTTGTTGGATTGTGTATTTGATGAGTTTGATGAGGGAAACCAAGAAATCCCATGAGCCTCCGTAGCGAAGCTCTGAGCAGCTCACGGCTCTGCTCCGCCATTCTAAAAACAGCTTGCACCGACAATTAACGGTAATAAAACCTACTCCTAAAACTATAGGGGCTTATGGCAATGGGCCAATTTGCCAAAAATGTTGAGCTATCCCTTTAAAGAATTGAATTTCAACAGGGATTTATTCACAAAAAATAGTAAAATCTGATCATAACTATCAGGACTGATGGTGAGACTTATATAATAAGTATCTCAACTTCTCAGTTTTGCACTTAACTGACCTTTTCAGGGTTTTTTCATCAAACGTTAGTGCGCTGCATCATTACACAAATGTTTT
Organism: Trachurus japonicus; assembly: GCF_045865225.1. Lineage (NCBI taxonomy): Eukaryota > Metazoa > Chordata > Actinopteri > Carangiformes > Carangidae > Trachurus > Trachurus japonicus. Next base: position 5,065,454 of record NC_140929.1, read on the forward strand.
TACAGGCTGCTTTTGGCAGCCTTTGTTCTGTTTTATTGAGATATGTTAAGGTGAAACTCTTCAGGTTTGGTTTGACTCACCGTAGTAGGTGCTGATGGAGAGAGAGAGGACCCAGAAGAAGAGGGACAGTGCCAGAGTGGCACACAGCACGATCATGTCGGTCATCATCTTGATGTATTCCTTCGTCAGCATTTCCTTCTCAGAGCTCATGGTGACGGACGGGCAGAGCTGCAGCACAGACACAGAACACACACACACACACACAGCTCATGAGATTATCATGTTTATTTTATCATTTCTGTTAGAGGCGACATTTTGCTTATCTGTACAACCAAAGTAGTTAAAGAAAGTTGTCATGACAGAAATAGCAACTCCTGCTCCTGTAGTTTGGATGTTGCACTTGGCCAAGTTGCGATTAACTGTGCAGCTCGAGCTAAAAAAACAGTTGCAGCAGCTTTCCAAAGGTCAGGAGTACAGGGATGTCACGATTACTTGTTTTCACAATTAATCGTGATATTAAACGCCACAGTTAATTGATCGTAAAGATTCCTAAATACTGCCACTTTCTGAAAAAGATTATATTGGAACCATATCTGCAGATGACGTGCGCCAAAGTAAAAGTAAATGCACAGATACTGGTCCATTTATCTAAAGTAACACTGAATAAGTAGGAATTTAAATGTTAGCGTGTCATTTGTGTTGTGAAAAAAATGATTAAAATAAACTTAAACATTTGGTATAGAGGACAATTATACATAAATATTTCAAACACTTCCCCCTTGGGATTAATAACTGGTCCTAGAGATTAGTAATGTAATTATATTTTGACTTTATTTGATTTTACACATTCATAGTGTTGTGAAATGTATTGACACATAAAAACATCCAGAGAGCCACGGCTCTGTGGAGGAAACACCTAGAGGGGGATTGAGAAGAAGATGCTTTCAATATATATATGTATTTATTTATTAGTTTCCCAGGAATCACAAAAAAAAGCCAAATGTGCGATAATGTAATGTGCAATTCAATAGTTACGTTGATTTTTGTTTTTTCCAGTCCTGCAAATGTGAATGAAGCTGTACTGTAGCTACTGTCAATACTATTATTGAAATAAAAACAATCAGTTTTTATATCCACTACTACAAATAGTAATAGTAGTTTCCACATGCTCTTGTCATTGTGGTGAAGAAATATTAAAATATATTTATTGCATTACTATAAAAATCATGTGATATTACTGATAAAAGAGGAGAAGGCCCTGCCCTGTGTTAATATAGTTGTGTAACAACAAGGACATTACACCACAAATTACACAATAACTTCTACTGTTAGCAGGGGACAGCGCTGATTGCAGGCAATTCATGTTATAAGGAATTACAAAGAAACATTTATAAAAATAACAATTTACAATAATAATAATTTTAAGTATAAATCATGTTTTATCCGTGGTGACTCTAAGTTATGTCGATCAGCTGTTTGAACCGGAAAAACCGCCCCGAGTTGTAGAGTAACATATTTTTTGTTTGCCCTCCCATGAGACAAACGGAAAATACAAATTAAACGCTGTAAGAAAAAAGAAAAAAGAAATATATATTAAAAAAAGGCATGTAAAATGAGCGTGTTAAGGAGATAAAAACACATTTAATCATTATTATTACCACCACGCCTGAGTTACTCACCGTTTAGCTGCGGAGTCATTATGATGAGTTATAGCGTCGCTCCTCCTTATTTTACTAAATTGACTAAAACAGTGAAGTTTAAAGAGACTCTTGTTGCCGGATATCGAGTGGAAAAAACACATATATTTTTAGTTAAAGAGCGAGTTTTTAAAGACGGAATCACACAGCTGAGTTTCAGCTCGCTGTCAAGCCACCCGAGGCGGAGGGAGCAGCCGGAAGCTTTACGGTGGCGGACCGACTTCCGCAAACAAACCGTGGAGAGTTCTTAAAGGGCCAGTACCTATATATTATAATATAATAGTGGGAGAAAGTCCCATATGTTGCAAGTCCAAGTAGAGTCTCAAGTCTTTGCTCTCAAGTCCCAAGTCAAGTCCAAGTCCTAAGATTTTTGTTTTGAGTCCCAAACAAATCGATTGTAATTAATGATACGTAAAGATAATGACCACGCCTCAATTGTTAAGTTGTTTATATTTTATTTATTGTTAATGTTCTGCCACTTATTCATCTGTTTATTTTTTATTCATATTTTATTATGACATGCTTTGTCAATATAAGCACTGCCTTCTCATGTCAATAAAGCTATTTAAAATTGAAAAAAATTGAGAGATATCTTTAGTATCTTTTTTTTTTTTTTAGTGTTGGCATTAATTATACAGCCAAGACTGATAACAGGAGTAATGTCACTGGCTGGCTGCTACAGTATAACATTGATGTGACACTTTTTAAAAAATATGTTAATATTTGTGCTTGCTGCATGTGACTTGACTCAAATTTCAAGTCAAGAGGGTTAAGTCCAAGTAGAGTCTCAAGTCTTTTTTTGATTTGATCAAGCAAGTCTTAAGTCATCAAAATCGAGACTCGAGTCCAAGTCAAGTCTTAAGTCTCGAGTCCAAGTCCCCACCTCTGATATATATAGGTATTATATATAATATAATATATATTATTTATATGTGAACAGTTAAGCAAGTGGAAGATGAAATGATCTCCAAAAAGGCATAACGTTGAACATGAAACACCCTGCAATATGCAATTTGCAATATCAGTGTAGGCCTACTCTTTACCTGTTAACCAATAAAGTTTATTCATTTATTTTATTTTATTTAGAAAAAAGGACATTGCACATTAATAACATCAGCGTTAAAAAATGGAGATTGTTGCTATTTTTCATTCGCTGTCCCCTGGTAGGTCACACAAAAGACTTGATTGCAAAGACACAAAACACAGAAAAACAGAGATAAAAGCGGACACGATATATATAACAATAAAGTGCTGTAATGACAGAAGTGCTTTACATTACAAAGTGCGTTTAGGTACAGTGTTATATAAGATAAACAGTGAGGTGCACGTTTGATTCAACCGGTTCTTCAGATGTGTTTTGAATGTGGTGTACTGGTTTGTATTGCATTCCCGTATTGTGAGTGGTAAACTGTTAGGGAAATATCGTTTAAAATAATTCATAGATTTTATCCATCTAATGACCATATTGTTAGAAGATTTAAAAGATACATTGATGCAAAACGTATAGGCCTACTTTCTGTTCTGGAAATACTGAAGAAGTTACTTGTTTGATTTGGCACTACATCGATTCCTTTAAATTTTCTCAAAACCAAAAAGCGATCAAAACTGTTGAACGATTTAATATACTACTACTAACTTTTTAATTTTTGCTTGTTTAAAACTGGTGGCACACATTTAAAAAAAAAATACTTTCTACAACTATATGAGTAGGTAAGTAAATTTACTCGTGGACAGATGATGAGATTAGACACAGATTTAAAGAGAGAGAGAAAAAAAAGAAAGGAAGAAAACGCCCCCACCCCTCCAAATTAAGAGCACAGATTTAAAGATATGTTGTTGTTCTTTCCCTTTTGGTTGTTTAAGTGTCCATTTAGGGTGATTTAAAGTCTCTTTGTGGTTGTTTTGTATCTATTCCTGGTTTCACACATGCACCACAACTATTAACTTTCCTAGACAGCTGTATGTGGACATTATAGGCTATATATATTTAAAGACGGCGAGACAGTGTTATATAAGAACTGCAGTAAAGGGTCACACTCCCTAATGCCCATATAACACCTTTTTTCTTTTTTGCTAAATGAGCCATTCAGACTGAACACAGAGAAAGTGTCTTACCCTTTCTGGATTCAGGGAAATGTACATCATAAGCCTCATCATCATCATCTCCTGTATAATTTCTACACTTCTGCTGATCGTCACGTAGCTAGTTTGAAAAAGCTGTTCACAAGATGTTGCCTGTAATCTGTGATCACATGGGAGACATCTTTTTTTTTCCTGAGAGCAGAGGAAGCAGAACCAAACAAACAGAGCTGTGTTTCAAAGTGTTATACTTTGCACAGTGGTATAATCTTCCTCATGAACACAGGCTCTGTTCTTCCACTCTCTGAAATCCTTTAGTCGAGGCGTTTCATTGCTTCACGTCTAAGAGTTTTTTCAACAAATGACCCCTGCATGAGAGGGAATTAACATAGGTCAAGCCCATCATTTTGGTCTATAAGTGGAAATATCTCAACAGTTATTGGATGGATTACTATGAAATTTGATACAAACATTCACAGCTCACTGATGATGTGTTGTAGTAACTTTGGTGTTTCATCCAGGTAAAAGTTATCCACATCCTGTGAAATATCTACCAGATAGAGCAGATTTTCCTTTTTCGTCTCCTAGATGAAGTGGCACAAGGCATTCATTGCGTAACAGAGTCGTTATTTTAATCTCAAATACTTATTTTTAAATGATGGATTTCATCATTTAGGGTGAATTCCAATTCCCCCCTTAGCCCTGTAGCCCTTGGCCCTACTCCTTCGTTTTGCGCGTTCACGTGAAGTGGTGGTGTCCCGATTCTGGTTCAGACGAGGGTTAGGGGGAAGTGGTACTTATCTGGCCCTTCAAACGGAGATTTTCCAGAGGCACACTTCAAACCGAGGGGTATGGCAAGTTTCCCAGAATGCATCTCGCGGCAACTGGCAGCTGTTTTATTTCTCGCTGTAGCGCTGTTGTTTCGTCCCTTTGTTAAGTTTTAATATTTTTTCATGCGAGAAAGTAACTGTTTAGATCCCCAATGTGCGGTTAGTTTACCTATATGACGGCTGTTTAGACGTTTGCTCCGATGTTTTTCTCACAGAGACACTACTCGTCCGGAGAGCTCGTCAGCTGGCCAACCTCCGTCGTCATCCCGGGAGAAAAGACGATCGCTAATTAACTTACCCGCAAGTTTCTAAAGGTTTACCGCCGGGTAGTTACATTCTTTTTAGGAGATAAATACTGGTCTCATTGATGAAATGAAACAATTGTGGCAGTAGCATTAGTTTGTTTGAATCAAAAGTGAAGCTTCATGTGGGTTGAGTTTCAACCCCTACCCCTTGTAGCTCCGTTTCAAGGGGCAAGGGTTAAGGGCTAGGGGTAGGGGTATAGGGATCAAAATAAGAATTGGAATTGGGCCTTAGATTATAAAATGTCACAAAGCAATGGAGACGTTCATCCCAAAGTCAGATGGGAAAAAAAATGAAAAGATAATGTTGGCTTTAGTTTATGACCTAATATATACTGTATGTAGATTGTGCGGTTGTACTTTATGTTTATTGTTTAGTGCTAACAGGCAAATACCAGCAACGTTAACAACATTACACCTAATATTTACCAGCATGTTGAATGCTGATGTGTTTGAATACAGCCTTTTTTTTTTTCTTTTTTACATTTTCTCAGTAAAACTTGTACATTTTTCAAACCGATTTTGAAGTAAATTTTACACAGTCATTAATCAAAAGCTGTTTTGTTTCCCACTGCAAGAAAACACCTAACCACAAATGACTAAATCTTGAAACATGGTCCATGAAACCATTCAGATTTGTAACGAAAGTATTTACCATGTGTGCAAACTGAATCTATATACTATCTCTGCTGTAGCTACTCTTTGATTTTATTTATTGCACACACTAGAAAAACTATAAATGCTCGTTTATTTTAAGACGCTGACAGGTGAAAACGCAGAGAATAAGAACATTTAGTAATGAAGGAGAACAAGAAGGATGAGGAGGTAAAGATGTTAGAGGAGAAGAAGTGACGATGAGGTGAAAAAGGGGATGGGGAGAAGCAGAAGATAGTGAATAGTGAAGGGGAAGAAGAGTCAGGACTTAGTAAAAGTAATAGCAGAGATAACGGTCTAGGTTTTACATCAGAGTGGCTGTGGTTGACCATGTTGTCCACAACGGGATGAGCATGAAGGAGGTTGAGCCACTGTGCTGCTGCAGGTGTCATCCAAATATCTTAAAACAGGAACAGTCTGTGTAGTGTCGTTTCACTTTTACAATGATGTGCACAGATCCTGAGCATTAAAACATTTAAATATTCCTAAAGAACTTAAAAAAACAACAATTTGCTATAGAGGATGTCTGTTTTATCATAAAATTTTAAAAAAAATTAACAGAAAAAGTTAAATATTCCAGCGAATGACAAAGACACTGGTAACTTATTGAACACAAAACGATGCTGCAGCTGCGCTCTCCAAGATAAATCTCACAGTGACAGTGTGAGACCAGAAAAAATATGCACATAATATATCATAACAGATTTTAATCTATTTAGCTTTAAGCCAAAACAGTGAAGAGATAAGATGCATGAAAAATGCATTTTATATTTTATGATTTAAAAGCAAAATGCAAAAGAAAAGTGTCTAGACATATGTTAGGACTTTAAACCTTTAAAAACCAAACCATCAAATTCAAACCTGACATCACTCTCAAAGTGAATTAATGCATTTTTATATTTTTATTCTTTGGTGATAGTTCACAACTAAATCTATTGTATGAAAGTGACCCGATGCGAACAAAAAAAGAAAAAAAGAAATAGCAAAACATTAGCAGATTTCACAGCATAAAACTCAAAGTCTATTTATAACAATTTATGACGTCACAAAATAAATGATTTCAGAGTTTCCGTGTCATTTTCATTTGATCTTTTATCTCACCTTTTTATAGCTTCACTGCAACGGTTTCCTGGATCCTTCACCGGCAAAGTCCTTTTACTTGTTTTTTGGGACCGGTCTTTAGTGCAGATTCTCTGTCACCTTTTAATCCCTCAGAAGCTCTCAGATCTTCTGCTGCCAGGCTTTTAAATACACACAAGAAAATAGGCAGTGGCCACCCCTGGAGGGAGAGAGAGGGAGAGGGAGAGGGGGGGAAACACGACTTAGTGGAAATGTAAAATGAATTCTGCTAAATGATCATAGTCCAATCACGTTGGTTTTGTTGGTTTAGCTGTAATGTGGTATTTTTCATCTGATGAATGAAGTCACTCATCAGGAGCTGAAGACAGTGTGTTCATCGTTGTAAATATTGACTGAGTGACTTAAACAATGTTTGCTGAGCATGCAGATAGCTACAACTGAAATACATATTCACTTTTAGTTTAGTTTAGTTTATTGTCTAAGTTATTGGCCTATAGGTAGAAAATTGTCTTTGGCTTCCCCATATAAAATTACAGTAGACAACTCAAACAAGTGGACAAGAAATGACAACAAATAGCAGCAGCAATAGGTAAAAAGAAAAAGAAAAAGAAAAAAAACAACTCAACACTCATTTAATTAACTAATAAATGATGAATAATTAGATATTGCCTCAACAAGTTGTCCTTTCAGTTTCAAGACACAGGCACTTATACGCTGTACAAAGACATGTGGGATGGAGTGTGCTGATGAAGTGTGAAGATAAGGGGAGGCAGCGGTTAGTGGAAAGGGTAAAAGCAGTGTTTAATTTATAAAAACCTACTTTGAGTAGAGTTGGTCATGAATCATCTGTTTGAGTTTCTATGTAACACAGGATTAATAATACGAAGGATTCAAGTTACGTTTTTGGAAGGCACTGTCACTATTCTCTTGTCCTAAACTCCTGCTCAGTAGGTGGTGGTAATGCTCCCTGTGAAATGGGTAGCAAACTGCCATGAAACACAAAATCTATGGATTTTTTTTAATTGCCTAACAATACAGAACAATACTGTTTTAGCCAGGGGTACTATAGTCATATAAATTATATACACAAAGAGTAGGAAAAATAAATAAATAAGTAATCAATAAAAAGAAAAAGTACATATAAAAGTTTGTTTAATGCCTTTTGGTTTTCCAGACCATCAACAGTGGTCTTATACTGATATAGTTCGTGCAAAAGGTGTGTGAAACTTGGTTTGGAGTTGGTCGATTTTTATATATATTTCTTTATGAATGTGAACGTTGCTTAAAAATAAAAATGTTGTACAAAAAAGTCCTTTTCCTTCCTATTGTCCTCATCAAAGCAAACAAAAAATGTCCTTTTTTGGATTCTAGTTCGGCTGCGACTTGAATTCGGCCATTCGCCTTTATTTTGGAACGTTCGGCTCGCCGTAATGTTTACATCCGGCGTAGCCAATATGGCGTCCAACGATTGATCAGTTTCTTGGATACGGGCACATTTTTTAAACTCATTGTGGTTTTAAGCCAATATTTAAGGTGTTCTTCTGTGGCATCAAACGAGACGACATGTTTAGAAACCACACATAGCTGCTCTGAAGTCGGTGCATCGGTAAATGTTCTGGTCGGAAGAGCGATGGTTTCTTACCCAGACGGTAGAAGCTAACTGTGCTAACGCGTTAGCTCCAGGCAGCGGCGGCTCCGTGGTGTGTCTCCCTCCTCCGCCGCCGCCGCCGGACTCATCATGACGGAGGCGGAGGAGCTGCGGCCCGTGCCCCGGGAGAGGGCCATCCTGGAGAGCTTCTTCACGCAGCTCGGCATGTTTTCTTTCGACCGGGCCAAGGACTACGTGGAGAAGGAGAAGGACAGCAGCAAGAGCGCCGGGGCCATCTGGGCCGCGCTGCTGGCGGCTCTGGCTCACCTGGCCGCCGCGGAGAAGGCGTATCACCACATGACATTCCTGGGACAGAAAATGGGTAAAGTTAAGAAATAAAATAACTACTGTCTGGGAGGATGTTACAGAAAACATGACAACAAGAAATAGCCTAGAAATAACGGTCAATTTCTCTGTCCGCTTGTCTCAATTCATCAGCTACAGGATGTACGGTTAAAGCACAACTTGCTTACTAGTTTGTCAACTGACAGATTTAGAACGTTAACACACAGAAGTTAACACTGTTACCCGGCAACGGTAGTGTTCCATTTACACTGTTGCCAGGGACAACGCTACTTATAACAATCCATTACATTACAGTCATGTCATGTTTTTCATAAAGGCAAAAGATTACACACGCTTTTCATGCTTTTACATACTTTTGGAAAAGGACAGAATTTTTCTCCACCAAGTATTTGCAGTTGTCAATTACAATAATTTCTGGGCTATTTCTACGCAATCAATCGTTATTTCTTGGCTATATATATTTCTCGTCATTACTATGAAACTGACCTTTATTTCTATCTAGACGTCGACGATATGACGCAATTACTTATTTCTTGACATTATCACATAATTAGCGGCCTGTAAATGAAAGAGTTACCCATTTTTCATCTACTTGTGCATTTGCAAGCAGTAAATTAGCTGCTTTGTTTGTTTTATCTGCAATATGTCATCACAGGTGTCAGGCCAAGGTGTGTGAGGATCATAAATGGAAAGGAAATGTGAATATTTGCTTTGCAAGTCGATTTGCACCCCTAGATTTTGTATTTGCGCTCCTTAAATTTAAAGTAAGGATTCACTGTGCTCCTGGTAAAAAGAATATAAAAGATAAAGTTAGTCTGAAGTCTTTTTACAGCAGATGGCGCTGTAACACACCAATGCTGACCGAGTGAGTTGGCATCTAATTTTTTTTATTGAGCAATTGTAAAAAAAAAAAAAACTAAATACAGATGGCAGTGCAGTGTAAAAATTTAGGGGGTTCATGAGGGAAAACAAAAGCAAAACAACACCAAACAGTACCAGACAAGGTTCGAAGGATATAATAAATTAGGCCTTTAAATTCAACATAAATCGGAGCAGCGAAATTATTAAAAAAACAAATTATATAATAACAAAAATGTGCAAAGTCCAGGCTTGATTTCTTGGGATATTTGCTTTTGAGACAAAACAAACTTAAATTCATTAACAAAACCATGGAAGGAGGGTTTGCAGTTCCTCCACTCACACTGCAAAAACTCAAAATCTTTCAAAGAATATTTGTCTTATTTCTTGTCAAACTGTCTAATTTCTAGTCAAAACTAATCTCTTTTCACTTAAGATAAGACTCATCACCTAAAAATGAACTTGTTTTTCACTTGTTTCAAACAAATATTCACTTGAAATATGTAGAAAAATCTGCCAGTGAAAGCAGGTTTGTTGTGCTTATAATAAGGAAGAAAAACTTGTTCCACTATCAGATTTTTCTACTTATTTCAAGTGAAAATAGACTTGAAAGAAGTAAAAAAAAATGTCTCGAAACAAGCTACTTTTAAATGTGATGTTTCTTATTTTAAGTATAATGAGATTTGTTTTGACTAGAAATTACATTTTGACTAGTAATAAGACAAATATTCTTGGTAAGATTTTGAATTTCAATGTTTGTGTTATCTACCCAGCAATGGGATGATATTAATAATGTTGGAGAGAGATGAGGCTAAATGATCCATATAAAAAAATAATGATATAAATCAAATGGTGATATATCATTAACTTTTAGAGAAATCCCCCCTCTCCCTCTCCCTCTCCCTCTCCTTCTCTCTTTCTCTGCAGGCGGCCAGTCGTTCTTCAGCCGTAAAGACTCCATCCGCACCATCTACACGTCCCTGTACAACGAGCTGCGGAAGGTGGTGACGACGGGGCGCCACGGCCAGCCGGGCTCCACCTCCTACCTGGAGGACCTGCTGTCGCACCTGTCGGAGCAGCTGTGCCACTTCACGCAGGCGCGCATGGAGATGGCCGACCTGTACGAGAAGATGCACTCGCTGGGCAGCCAGAAGAGCATCAACTCGGAGGAGCTGGTCACCACGCTGGAGGCCGTGCTGCACAAATACAGCTCCAAGTGCGTGTCCATGTGTAATAATCTGCACTTTACATTGGTTTTTAAAGGGATAGTTCAACATTTTTAGCAAATTGGCCCATTGCCATAATCCCTATAGTCATAGCAGTAGGTTCGTTACCTTTAATTGTCGGCGTAAGCTATTTTTAGAACGGCGGAGCAGAGCCGTGAGCTGCTCAGAGCTACGCTACGGAGGCTCATGGGATTTCTTGGTTTCCCTCATCAAACTCATCAAATACACAATCCAACAACTCCACAACGCTCTGGTGGACAAGTTGTGACCTGCACATTCACCACGCTATGAGATAATAACACAACGTTACCAGACAGAGTTGTTTTAGAGGGAAATACAGAGACTGTTGATGAAAAACTGCCCCCAACAAGAACGCGCATCAGCGGTTTTGCATGTATTTCCCTCTAAAACAACTCCGTCTGGTAACGTTGTGTTATTATCTCATAGCGTGGTGAATGTGCAGGTCACAACTTGTCCACCAGAGCGTTGTGGAGTTGTTGGATTGTGTATTTGATGAGTTTGATGAGGGAAACACAACAACAGCAGCTCACGGCTCTGCTCCGCCATTCTAAAAATAGCTTGCACCGACAATTAAAGGTAACGAACCTACTGCTATGACTATAGGGATTATGGCAATGGGCCAGTTTGCCAAAATGTTGAACTATCCCTTTAAGTAAAGTTACACTGTTAAACATTGTGTTGTGTTAATTTAAACATTGACAAAAAAATCACCATGTGCAAAATTATTCATATACCACAGTGATACCAAGACAAATAGCCATATGCTGTTGAAACAATGCCAAATGTTAAAGGGATACTTCACCCAAAATTGATTTGAATTATCGATTTTGGGTGAAGTATCCCTTTAAGTCTGAGTTGAAATACTAATCTGTAACTGAAAAAAATTAGAAATTCCTTCCTAATTTCGTCTTAAATGTATATGCACAGTATTACGATCATTAATATTATGTTTGGCAGCATTGTTTAAAAATACAATAGTAGAATATGATCATATATTGTGATATTTGGATTTAGCAATATTATTTTATATTGACCCTCTGCAATAATATTATATATTGCCATATTTGGGCATCTGGGAAAAGGAAAAAGGAGGTTTAATTATGTAATAAATCACTATGAAATATGACGTTTTTCTGCATAATTAGGACTTAGTTTTCTTTTACTGTGTTGATACTTTAAGAACATTTTGTTGTTGGTGGTGATACTTTAAGAGCAGAGTGACGTTTTGAGGCTAGAGGAGGAAAACTTTCTGCACGATCCAGCAAATGCAGAAACTTTTCCCCCGGAGACAAGTCAGCGGAAAACGGGGGGAGACGACGAGCAGCAGCAGCTGTTGTTGTCGCGGCAACACGGCGAGCTGAGCTGCAGCCGGTCGAACCGTGACACGTCGTCAACACGTCACCGAGCCGACCGAGCGCTGAGGGGTGAAGGGGACGCTCCGGAGATGAATGGACACCGAATATAGTGTGTGTGTGTGTGTGTGTGTGTGTGTGTGTGTGTGTGTGTGTGTGTGTGTGTGTGTGTGTGTGTGTGTGTGTGTGTGTGTGTGTGTGTGTGTGTGTGTGTGTGTGTGTGTGTGTGTGTGTGTGTGTGTGTGTGTGTGTGTGTGTGTGTGTGTGTGTGTTGCAGCTGCTTCCAGGTCACAACTAATTAGGCCACTTCCAGTCTCTTCATTTGTTTTCTCTGTTTAATGACTGACTCCTTCTCTTCCTCTTCATTCTTCCTCCTCTTCCCTCACCCTCTTCTTCCCTCTCCTCATCCTCTTCTTCCTTTTCCTTCCTCCTCCTCCTTTCCCTCGTCCTCCTTTCCTCTTCCTTCACCCTCTTCCTCTTTCTTCCTTTTCCCTCCTCCTCCTCTACCTCTTCCTCCCCCCCCTTCCCCCTCCTCATCCTTCCTCCTCTTCCTCTACCTCTTCCTCATCCTCTTCTTCCTTTTCCTTCCTCTTCCTCCTCCTCCTCCTCCTCTTCTCTTCCTCTCTTCCTCCTTCTCTCCCTCCTCCTCTTCCCTCTTCCTCCTCCTCCTCCCTCTCGTCTTCCTTCCTCTCCTCCTCCTCCTCCTCTCCTCCTCTTCTCTTCCTCTTCTTCCTCTTCCCTCCTCTTCCTCTCTTCCTCCTCTTCGTCTTCCTCCCCTCCCCTCTTCCCCCTCTTCTTCCTCTTCCTCCTCTCTTCCTCTCCTCTCCCCCTCCTCTTCCTCCTCCTCCCCCTCTTCCTCTTCCTCCTCTCCTCCTCCTCTCCTCCTCTTCCTCCTCCTCTTCCTCCTCCTCTCCTCTCCTCCTCCTCCTCCTCTCTTCCTCCCCCTCCTCCTCCCTCTCCTCCTCTTCCTCCCTCCTCCTCCTCTCTTCTCTTCCTCTTTGTTCTTCCTCCCCCTCTCCTCCTCTTCCTCCTCTTCCCTCCTCCTCCCCTTCTTCGTCCTCCTCGTCCTCCTCCTCTCTGTCTTCCTCCTTTCCCTCTCTTCCTTCCCTCCTCTCCTCCTCTTCTCTTCCTCTTCTTCCTCTCTCCCTCCTCTTCTTCTACCTCTTCCTCATCCTCTTCTTCCTTTTCCTTCCTCCTCTTCCTCCTCCTCTTCCTCTTCCCTCCTCCCCTTCCTCCTCCTGTCCTCCTCCTCCTCCTCTCTTCCTCCTCTTCCTCCTCCTCCCCCCTCCTCCTCCTCTTCCTCCTTCTCTCCCTCCTCCTCCTCCTCCCCCTCTCCTCCCCCCCCTCCCCCTCCTCCAGGTTCCACCACCCCATCCTGGGCCGTGTGGAGGAGAGCTTCCAGACGGAGCTGGACGTGGTGACCCAGCTGCTGCGCGGTCAGGCTCAGGTGTCAGAGTGGAGCTTCCTGCCGGCGCTGCTCAGCCTCCACGGCGCCGGCACCAAGCTCACGGCCTGGGGGCAGCTCTTCCAGCGCCAGAAGGAAACACGCAAGCACCTGTTCGGCGGCCAGTCCCAGAAGGTGATGTAGCCTAAAATAAATAAGCTTTTTGTCTTTTTGGGGCCTTGAACCTATTCAGCATCACTTTTAATATAATAACTTTAAAGGGATAGTTCACCCAAAATTCAAATTTCATTATCATTATCTACTCTAGTTACGGGGGGTCTCGGCGTAGCAGTGCATGTCCATATAATGGTTGCAAATGGATACCAACTGTCTTCGTAACAAAAAGACACACCAAACGAGCAGTATGGAGGTATTTGGATGTTTTGTAGTGGAAGCTCCTCTTCCCGGTTCGTCAAATTTGACATCAAATTTGATGAACCGGGAAGAGGAGCTTCGAGAAGCTTCCGCTACAAAACGAGCTTGAAATATAGACTTATTTAGTTTTTTCCGGGACAGTTTCGCATTTCGGGGCCTCAATACAAGACGGACATTACATACGAGCAGCATGGAGGTATTTGGATGTTTTTTGGTGTGTCTTTTTGTTACGAAGACAGTTGGTATCCATTTGCAACCGTTATATGGACGTGCACTGCTACGCCGAGACCCCCTGCAACTCAGAGAAGCCACGGAGGACTCTGAAACTTCTCCCAGCCCTTAGTCCACATGAGGGTGAGTAGATAATGAGTTTCAATTTTGATGTGAACTATCCCTTTAAGTGGTACTAAAGAGCATGTTGCAATGTTTGTAGGCAGATAATGGCAGTCAGCAATGATAATGCCACGGTGGAGTGAAACAACATAAGAACACGAAAAATAATTATATTCTAACTATTCAAATCAACACAAAATTACATAAAAATGTAGTATGGTTATTGTTGACTTGATCTTTAAAGGGACAACGAGGAGTTTCTATTTGGTTATAAAAAAGTCTTACGTTAATGTGGATGAATCTATGTTACCCACACTTGTTAATGGGCCCATTTTCGATAAATATATCGTTTTGTCTCTATGGTTATTTTGTTATTATTAGTGGTGGTGGAAATGCTGGTCGAGCCGACCAGCGTTTCTTTACTTTCGGTTTCGCGGCGAGTCATGAGAATAACGCCGCAGAATCGCCGTTTATGGTCGGAACTACGACGGTATGTGATCGTCTTCAAACCTCTGACTTTCATTCTTGATGAATGAAAACATGAGTCTGTCTTGCGCCGGTCAAAGAAATGTACGGTGCGCGCGGAGGCTCATAAATGTAGTGTGAAAACGCTTCGCTTTTCCAAAACTCCTCGTTGTCCCTTTAATATAATAACTTTAAAGGGATAGTTCGCCCAAAATTCAAATTTCACTCATTATCTACTCACCCTCATGTCGACTAAGAGCTGTGAGAATTTTCAGATTCCTCCGTTCCTTCTCTGAGTTACGGGGGGTCCGCGCAGCAGTATTTGTCCATATAATGATTGTGAATGGATACCAACTTTCTTCGTCCAAAAAGACACACCAAAAAACATCCAAATACCTCCATACTGCTCGTCTGTAATGTCCCTCTTGTATTGAAGCCCCGGCATGAGAAATTGTTCTGAAAAAAAAAGTCTATATATTAAGCTTGTTTGTAGCGGAAGCTCCCAGTGTCTCAGTTCACTGCTCTTCCTGTGTCGACCGGCGGAACAATTTCTCATGTCGGGGCTTCAATACAAGACAGACATTACAGACGAGCAGCATGGAGGTATTTGGATGTTTTTGGTGTGTCTTTTTGGACGAAGAAAGTTGGTATCCATTCACAACCATTATATGGACAAATACTGCTGTCAGCAATGATAATGCCACGGTGGAGTGAAACAACATAAGAACACGAAAAATAATTATATTCCAACTATTCAAATCAACACAAAATAACACAACAATGTAGTGTGGTTATTGTTGACTTGATCTTTAAAGGTGGCATAACTTTCTTTTCATTGGTTTTTTTTGTGGTTTCAACCCTTTATGTCATTTTTCTTCAAAAATACCACAACAAAGGCCGTGCAGCCGCCGCACCTGTACGTGTGGCTGCAGCGCTTCCAGGCCGCGCTGCTCGCCAAGTTCAGCTTCTACTTCCACGAGGCGCTGAGCCGGCAGACGGCGGCGGCGGCGGACATGAGGGCGCTGACGGCCCGCACCGCGCCGGACTACTACGGCAAGATCAGCGGCTTCATCCGCAAGCACGACGCCAGCAACGTGTCGCTGGTGTTCGACAACCGCGGCCTGGAGAGCTTCCAGGTAGGGATGCAGGGTTTCCGCGGGTCATTAAAAAGCATTAAAAGTCATTAAATATATTTTGCTAAAATTAAGGCCTTAAATGGCATTAAAATTAATTAAATTAGATTCTCAAAGGCATAAAAAAATTGATTTAAAAAATGTATTGATTCATACAGTGAGATTTTGATATCATTACATCCCTATAGAGCACAAAGAGCAGAAAAATAGGGGGATTATACAGTTAATCTACAGTAAAATTAAACGTGGGTGAAGAAATGGAGAATTTTCTAAATATATATTTTTAGATGGTGGCAGGCTACTGTTGACTTTTCTTTTTCTTTTAATCGCTAGCGGCAAAAATCGAAATCGGCGGGTCAGGCTTTTTAAAAATCGGTGATTGGCCAGAAAATTGCAGTCGGTGCACCCCTATTGGTGTGATAAACATGCAGAACCAAGTAATTGGGTAATTGTGTATGTGTATATAGATAGGTAAGTGTATGTATGCACACGTATAGTATTTGCAGTCACATGCATTAAAAATGTTTGAAATGGCATTAAAAAGGACATTAAAAAGCATTAAATTAGATTTGCTGGTACCTGCAGAAACCCTAGGATGTTATGCTGGAAGCAGACGGTTCGACACAGTATCGATCTTTCAAAGCAGAAGTATCGCGACAAGATGTGTCGACGCCTTGCTTCACCATGCCAAAAATCACGTTCACGATCACGTCAATCAAGTTTTTTGCATGCGTTGTTGTGATAGTTTCATTCATTAACAACCAGAGAGAGTGCGTATAGGTTAAAAAGACAGCCACAGTCACTCACATTGAATCACAAAGAAGGGAAACAGACTGAAGCAAAGCTCAAGTCAAATGATCATCTGTTATTAAATCAAAATCAAAACCCCTTCCCACTCTCGCCAGCATTTTGTACAATTGTCATAACAGTCCCTATAGTAGTAGCACAAGCATTTCCCAATTTTCTTCCACATGTATTTGGTAAATATAATTTTTGGATTTAATGTTTCATATCTTTATTAGCCTACATACAGCATGTTATGAAGACACAATCACATTATAATCCAAGTGTAACAGAAAATACAGTCCAAAATCCCGAGATGCACATAGAACCTTAATTGTTAAAGCAGAAGTAAGGTGAATATTTGTGTTAATATAAGTCTTAAATAGTTCTATCTTCCGACAGCAATCACTTGGTCTGAAACACGGGTCTGTCAGTCACTCTGCTCTGCTGTAAGGTTTCTCCATCACTACTTCCAGGGCCACGGCTACCACCACCCGCACTCGTACCGCGAGGCCCCGAAGGGCGTGGAGCAGTTCCCCGCCGTGGTGTCGCTGCCGTCCGGCGAGCGGCCACTGACGCACTGGCCCAACGTCATCATGATGATGGGAGACCGCGCGGCGGAGCTCAACACCCTGGACAAGGTGCTGCACTACTTTCTTTTTCCACAATATAGTATATCTTTATTTGAGACACAACATAAATCACATAGAACACAAAACAACATGCTTCTCATGTTATTTAAAGGGATAGTTCAACCTTTTGGCAAATTGGTCCATTGCCATAATCGCTAGAGTTATAGCAGTAGGTTCGTTAACTTTACTAATTGTCGGTGCAAGCTATTTTTAGAACGGTGGAGCAGAGCGGCGAGCTGCTCAGAGCGGTGAGCTGCTCAGAGCTACGCTACCGAGGCTCATGGGATTTCTTGGTTTCCCTCATCAAACTCATCAAATACACAATCCAACAACTCCACAACGCTCTGGTGGACAAGTTGTGAGCTGCACATTCACCACGCTATGAGAAAATAACACAACGTTACCAGACAGAGTTGTTTTAGAGGGAAATACAGAGACTGCTTGATGAAAAACTGTCCCTGAAGGCAACACGCATCAGCGGTTTTGCATGAATTTCCCTCTAAAACAACTCTGTCTGGTAACGTTGTGTTATTATCTCATAGCGTGGTGAATGTGCAGGTCACAACTTGTCCACCAGAGCGTTGTGGAGTTGTCATCAAATACACAATTGAATTGAATTGAATGACAATAAAGGCATTCAATTCAATTCAATTCAATTCAATTCAATTGTGTATTTGATGAGTTTGATGAGGGTAACCAAGAAATCCCATGAGCCTCCGTAGCGTAGCTCTGAGCAGCTCACGGCTCTGCTCCGCCGTTCTAAAAATAGCTTGCACCGACAATTAAAGGTAACAAACCTACTGCTATGACTATAGGGATTATGGCAATGGGGCCAATTTGCCAAAATGTTGAACTATCGCTTTAACCATTGAGTGGTTCTTGGTTTATTTATGAGTACTTTACTTTTCCATAATAATGCAATGCAATGTAATGCAGGTGGTTCACTTCTACGACGACAAAGTGCAGAGCACCTACTACCTGACGCGCCCCGAGCCGCACTTCACCCTGGTGGTCATCTTCGACGGCCGCAAGTCGGAGAAGGACCTGCACATCGCCGCCTTCCTGCAGGAGATCTCCGGCTCGCTGCGCAACTCCAAACCGTTCAGCACCTTGAAGCCGGGGTCCAAGGGCTGATGATGATGATGATGATGATGATGATGATGATGATGATGATGATGATGGTGATGAAGATGAAGATGAGGCGTTCACATGCTCTCGGAAAACTTCGCTGCGGTCCAACGACTGGTTGATTTGAATCTCATTTTGCCAAAAAGGTTCCAGACCAAAGATAATTTTTATTTTACCTGCAGATTCTTAGATCATCACATTGTGACAGTTGTTGTGCTACTAAAAAAACAAAACAAAAGCCTTTATTTAAAGTTTATGAAGTATTTTAATTATTTTGCAGCAACTGTTACTGTTTTAACTTGATTCGTATTTTTAATAATCTACTGTACATTCACTCAGCTTGGTTGAAATAAAGTTTTGAGATGTCTGAACTTGAGCTGTTATTTCTTTAACCTGCTTCGTTTATAGATGTAAAAAACTACATTTTACTGTTGAGTCGTGGTGCATTCACGTGCTTCTTTACTGCAGTAATACTTAAACTTTGATGATGTGTTCACTGACAGGCGTATGTATGTTTTAAAGGGTATTTGTACAAGGTTGCATTCACAGACATTTCAACAGTATTGCATATCAATGGTGATGCATTCACTGATCTACCTATGGAATAACAGCACGGCGATGCGTTCACTTACAGGCGTATGCAGTATGTTAATGTGTATTTCAACGTTTAAGTTGAATATATTTGAATAATGATGCGTTCACTGACGTATATACTGATTATACAGTATATGTATAGTAGAAACAATGATGCCTTCACTGTCAGGCGTATATAAACATACTTTATGACAGATTTGGGACCCACATGCTTTTATATTCTTTTACATTTATATATTTATGTGCATCTGTTATGAAGTGACAGTGATGCGTTCACTTACAAGTGGAGAAACTTGATACCCAGGGGGCAAAGCAAAAAAACGGACACGGAGCGTTGTAAAAGGTTTGACACCAGAAATGATATCTAGGAACTTCAAGGATTAAAACCTGGGTGGACAACCCGGTCAACTAGCTGCTGGAAAGCTACAGGGAGCCAAAGCCCCTTTCTGGGGTCATTTTGCTGGCGAAATGATGTAAATGCAAATATTTAGGTACTACAATGGCATAAATAGTCATACAACTATAAAATTTGGCAGGGAGTATCTTGACACATAGGGGGAGGCATGAAAAAAACATTCTGGGGTTTGTTGCAACTCAGTTTTAAGATATCACCCTCAACATCCCAAAAAAGACCAAAAAAAGTACTGTTCGCCTGACAAATTCTCATGAAAATTATTATTTTTCAGCACCTTATGGAGAATATCTATGTTTAGCATGTATAGAAAAATTCCTTAATTCATAAGCTTCCATTTGAGTCCAAGATAGCCTTTCTATCTCAAAAGCCCCACTTGCTGTGGCCAACGGTCTTCTCTATCTATCTGTTCACTTTGGGGAGACCAGAAATAGAATGGTTTCTGATCAGGCCAGTTAACATAGTTTTTCACAATAGGTGTTGCATTGTTTGGAGACAGCCTGTGGCTTTCCAGTAGCTAGTAGAAAGGCTATCTTGGACTTAAATGGAAGCTTATGAATTAAGGAATCTTTCTATATACATGTTAAGCATAGATATTCTCCATAAAGTGCTGAAAAATAATAATTTTCATGAGAATTTGTCAGGCGAACAGTACTTTTTTTGGTCTTTTTTGGGATGTTGAGGGTGATATCTTAAAATCGAGTTGCAACAAACCCCAGAATGTTTTTTTCCTGCCTCCCCCTATGTGTCAAGATACTCTCTGCCAAATGTTATAGTTGTATGACTATTTATGCCATTGTAGTACCTAAATATTTGCATTTACATCATTTCGCCAGCAAAATGACCCAAGAAAGGGGTTTTGGCCCCCTGTAGCTTTCCAGCAGCTAGTTGACCGGGTTGTCCACCCAGGTTTTAATCCTTGAAGTTCCTAGATATCATTTCTGGTGTCAAACCTTTTACAACGCTCCGTGTCCGTTTTTCAAAAAACTGGGATTTTTGCCCCCTGGGTATGAGTATATTTCAACGGTGATGTGTTCACTGACAGTATGGAGGTACATTTGTGTCTTTATTCAATAAAAAAAAGTTGATTTAAACAAAAAAGATATTTTCAATCAAATAACCTTTTAAATTAAAGAAAAAAAGGGTTCAAACGCAATTTTTTTTGCATTCAAACACTTTTTTTGATTGAAGTCAAGTTTGTTTTCTCTTTTTTTTTGTTTAAATCAACTTTTTTTGTTTGAATAATAAAGACACAAATGTACCTTCATACTGAGGCATTTTTGAACAATGATGCATTCACTGACAGACACGTTTATAAGTGTATTATATGAACGATGATGTGTTCAATGGCAGTGATGCGTTCACTTACAAGCGCATAAACTTGAATATATTTCAACGGTGATGTGTTCACTGACAGTATGTAGGCTACTGAGGTTTGGAGGTACATTTGTGTCTTTATTCAATCAAAACAAAAAACCTTTTCAATCAAAGAAAAAAAGGGTTCAAATGAATTTTTTTGGGTCTCAAATATTTTTTTTTTTTGCATTTTTTGCATCCAAACACTTTTCTTTTTATTGAAAAAGTTTTGTTTGATTGAAGTGAAGTTTGTTTTGATTGAAAATATCTTTCTTTATTCAATCAAAACAAGTTGATTTAAACAAAAAAGACACAAATGTACCTCCATACTGAGGCATATTTGAACAATGATGCATTCACTGACAGACATACAGTACGTTCATAAGTGTATTATATGAACGATGATGTGTTCAGGGACAAATGTACTTAAAGGGATAGTTCAACATTTTGGCAAATTGGCCCATTGCCATAATCCCTATAGTCATAGGAGTAGGTTCATTACCTTTAATTGTCGGTGCAAGCTGTTTTTAGAACGGCGGAGCAGAGCCGTGAGCTGCTCAGAGCTATGCTACAGAGGCTCATGGGATTTCTTGGTTTCCCTCATTAAATACACAATCCAACAACTCCAAAACGCTCTGGTGGACAAGTTGTGACCTGCACATTCACCACGCTATGAGATAATAACACAACGTTACCAGACAGAGTTGTTTTAGAGGTGAATTCATGCAAAACCGCTGATGTGCGTTGCCTTCAGGGGCAGTTTTTCATCAAGCAGTCTCTGAATTTCCCTCTAAAACAACTCTGTGTGGTAACGTTGTGTTATTATCTCATAGCGTGGTGGATGTGCAGGTCACAACTTGTCCACCAGAGCGTTGTGGAGTTGTTGGATTGTGTATTTGATGAGTTTGATGAGGGAAACCAAGAAATCCCATGAGCCTCCGTAGCGTAGCTCTGAGCAGCTCGCGGCTCTGCTCCGCCGTTCTAAAAACAGCTTGCACCGACAATTAAAGGTAACGAACCTACTGCTATGACTATAGGGATTATGGCAATGGGCCAATTTGCCAAAATGTTGAACAATCCCTTTAATTTATAGGGTAATGCGTTGAGGATGATATGTTCATTTGTTCACTTCCTTGAACAGTGATGCGTTCATGAACCACCGGTGACAGAAAACAAAAACATTGCCGTATACAGAACACACTGGAGGTTTTATTGAGTGTTCAAACCAAACATTTAGTGACATTTCATTTTTAAAGAAAGGTTCGATCGAGTTTAATGACTTGGGTTTTCTTTCTTTCTTTCTAATTTCTTCCATGGTTTGCTTTGCTTTGCTTTGCTTTGTTTTGTTTTTTTTCTTCTTAAATTTATAATATAAATACAACACGTTGATACGATTCCATTTGGCTATATGAGCTCATCTCTAGGGAAGCTCAGGTTTCAAATACAGCAACACTAACAGACGAAAACCGTTTCCTTTATTTATCAAACACATTCAGAAGAAACCTCCCCCTCCCCTCCCCTCTTTGAGTTTAAAATGCACCAACATGTTATGATGCTACATGCCAAGTACACAATCCTATACATCAAAGTGCAATGTCACAATGGGTTAATGCTAGAGTTTCATATTTCAGTTAAATCTACTAAACACTTTTTCTTTTCTTTTTCTTTTTTTAAATGATTATTTCATTCGGAGTGCTGCTGCTCTTCGTTCAGGACACACATGCGTGAGTGGATTCACAACTTCCCCCCAAAAAAGACGACAAGGATTTAAAAAAAAAGGCACTTTCACATACACACACACTCACACTCACACATACGTACACACACAGATGTGCATCCATAGCCCATCTCAGCACGTCATGTTTCATTTTAATCAACACACACTCGCATCTTCATCATCATCATCAGTTACCAGCCCGGTCGGAGGGAGGCCACATTCAGTGTGCTGTTCAAGTGTTGTTTTTTTTAAAGTTTTTTTGGGCGTTTTTACACACGGAGCCCCACCCTGTTAGCTTATTGTGAATTTAAGGTTAACTAGTGACTTCAGTGTATAACAAGCAAGGTAAACCATTATTCTTGACACACACACACGCATACATACATACGTACACACACACACATACATACGTAGAGAAAGTGGCATGCTTTTTGCACTCGCAACCAGTTTTTCCTAACTTGCACTTGGCGTGTTCTGGCACTCAAGGCAGGCAATGAATTATCTATCATCTATCACTATTCTAGTGCCTCTGCACTTACAAGGGAGCAGAACAAGGGCAGGCAAGCAGGACACACACACACACACACACATACACGCAAACACACACTCGCTCGCTCACGGTACACTCACACAAACACAAGAATAAAATCATACACCCTCCCTCCATCCCAGAAAACAGCTCAGTCCCAAGCTCCACTCAACCGTCTCACCCTGTTTGAAGCTCTGTTCTGGGTTTTTGTTCTTTCTTTCTTTCTTTCACTTTTCTTTTTGTTTTTTTGGTAACACTTTATTTGACGCCTGATCTCTATAATGCATTATAACCATACTTATAATGAGTTATAATGCAGTTATAGCACTGTAAACTATAGTTATAAATGATCATAATGCTCTATAACAATAATCATAACACACTATAAAGCATTTTATCATGACTTACATACATTATAAGGTCAGGTATTATAATACGTTATAATTGTTAGTAACTCGCTGACAATGACCACATTGATAATGCATTAGAAATATAGTTATAATGTGTTATAACTGGCTTATAAACTCAAATTAGCATAAGGCTTTATAATAATAAGCATAACACATTATAGAGCATTATAACTCTATTATAATACTTGCTCTATGATGTGTCATGCTTATTGTTATAAAGCCTTATGATAATTTATGAGTGTTTATAATGATAGTTATACATGTTTATAAGCCATCATAACACATTATATTTATAATGCATTATGCATAATGTGGGCATTGTCAGCCATTTACTAACAATTATAACGTATAATGATGATAAAATGCTTTATAGTGTGTTATAATTATTGTTATAAAGCATTATGATCATTTATGAGTGTTTATAACTATAGTTATACAGTGCTATAACTGCATTATAACTCATAAGTATGGTTATAATGTGTTATAGAGATAGGCGTCAAATAAAGTGTTACCGTTTTTTTTTTTACCTCCCTCCTCCTCTTCTCTCTCTCGTTCTCTCTTTTCGCAAAAAAACACAAGAAGGCTGTTAAAAAGTTAAGTGAGTTTGTTGCTCACCGAACATTCAATAAGATGGCTGAACAGTCGTTTAAAATACTTAGAGACATTCATTAATTAGCTGGACGTTGAGAGTTTGGTGTCAGCGACCGACCGACGACCTCAAGAGGCGTTTTTTGTTTTGTTTTGTCTTTTTTTTTTGTGTGTGAGTTTTTTTGTTTTTTCTCAGTGGTTTGAGGTGTAAGTGAGCTTAGCAGCTGAACCCAGTGGAAAAAAATCAACTTAAAAAAATAAATTATAAGTCACACAGACGTTGTTGTTGTTGAACCAGTGTTGCCTTCACTCTGCCATGTCCTCTTCCTCCTCTTCCTCCTCCTCTTCCTCCTCCTCTTCCTCCCATGCAGCAGCCGCTCGTGACAGTTTGTGAGGAAGCAGCAGCCATGTTTGTTTTTGTCACGTTCACGGGAACTCAACTACAACACACTCTCTTCTTCTTATGTCTCTGGCAGGACGCTCGGCCTGCGCTCACTTCCTGTTTCTCCTCCTCCTCCTCCTCTTCGTCCTCCTCGTCTTCATCATCAGCAGTTCTTTTAGCTAAACCTTTGATAAATGCTTCAATACATGGAGAAAGTAAACTCCTACACACCTAGAGTACACACCAACCTGACAACACATAAATATCATGGCATATCATATCATAGGTCATGTCATATATTATATTTTATTACTACATTAAAACCCTTTTTGTCCATTTCTCCGACCGTTTCGACCCTCATGTTGATTATAAACATTAAGCTGTACCCTGATCTCCTCTTCTGGCCCAGTTTTGGCCCGGGTTAGGCCTGATTCTCGGCCTCTGATCGGCCTGGTTTGGCTCACATGGTGCAGGATTTGTCCAGCGGCGGCGGCAGAGGCGGCGTGCTGCTCTTCGGCGGGACGATCGGCTTCGGCCGGAGCGCGGGCGGCCGCAGCGGAGCGCCGATGCGAGCGGCCACCGCCACCGGCTTGAAGGAGCCCAGGGCGTCGGGCGACGGGTTGGCCGGTCTCGGCGGTCCGGGCGGCGGTCCGGGCAGCGGGCTGATGGGGCTCAGCGGGCTGAGGGGGCTCGGCGTTCCGGGCGTCCCGGGCGTTCCCGGCGTGCCCGGCGTTCCCGGCGTGCTGGGCGTGCTGTGCGGGCTGGGGGACTCGGAGGAGCAGGCGGTGACGGGGCCGTTCTTCACCTGCTCCAGAGTGTCCAGCACCACGTCGGGCGCCGGCCGGCAGCCCTGCCGCTCCAGCTGCCGCAGCTCGCCCAGCGCCACCGTCACCGTCTCCTCGATGTCCTGAGAGACCGAGACAAGAGAGATAAGATAAGATAAGAAGACTATGAAACTGAGTCACCACACGGCCGCCATCTTGGCTCAGTCAACTCTCTCTGGTGCATGTTCTACTAAAATAACCATAATGTCCGATTTTGAAATGCTTTGGTTTGTTGTGAACGTCAGAAATGCAGTTATGATACTGCATACTTAAAGGGATAGTTCAACATTTTGGCAAATTGGCCCATTGCCATAATCGCTATAGTCATAGCAGTAGGTTCATTACCTTTAATTATCGGTGCATGTTGTTTGATATCATGTATCATGTATAATTATGTAACATTACAACACATGAAGCAAATGCTCTGAACTACTTGCGCTTTTGAAATCTGTCTGGAATGTAGTTCTGGCTGAATTTCCCTCTAAAACAACTCTGTTACATGATTATTTCATAGCGTGGTGAATGTGCAGGTCACAACTTGTCCACCAGAGTGTTTTGGAGTTGTTGGATTGTGTATTTGATGAGGGACAGGGTACCTCAGCAGCTCACGTCTCTGCCCCGCTGATCTCAAAACAACATGCACCGATAATTAAAGGTAATGAACCTACTGCTATGACTATTGATAGCTTTCATGTGACGTCACGGCCCGTATGGAACGCCCCCCTGGCGGTCAAAACAATCCACTTCCGCGCTGTCCGCGGCTTAGGACAAGGCAGAAAAACACACACTGCTCCCCGCTGCTTCAAAAATACCGGTGTTATGGCCCAACTGGTGTCTGATTTAACTGGTTACCGTACCGAACAACAGCTGTGCTGCACTTCCGTCCGCAGATTTGTCACAAATTCACAAATCAAGCCGCAGTTCACATGTTACTGCAGCGAATATGCTTCTGTGAGTGAACCTGTTCAGGCAATCTACAGTCAGTCAGCGCCACACTACTCTCACTAGTCTGCACCACTGCACAGTATGACAAAGCCTGTCACGTTAAAGTTACGAACTAATGGAAAACACTCTGAAAATACAATAACAACATCGTCCTCGCCGCGCCGCGGTCGGTCCCAACCCCCGTTACCGTGTCGCTGCTGCCGCGGGCGGTGCTGTTGCCCCGGTGTCCGGTGGCGGGCGGTCCCGCCGGGTTACCATCGCCGCCGCCGCCGCCGCCGGTCCCGCTGCTATTGGACCGCTGTCATCGTTGCCGTCGGTAGCGGTGCGTAGCAAAGCTCCGGGGGGTAAAGGGGGGGCAGCTGGTCACCGTGCAGCCCAGCTAAGGGCTCTGGTTTGTGGGTGAGAGGAGCAGGGAGCCTGGGCTCAGTGGGCTGGAGCTCAGACTGTGGAGCTCAGCGGAGCTGCGGTACCAGGCCGGTGTTCCCACACAGGAAAGTTACAGGTACATTTCTACCACTTCAACGAGTTCAGAAACATTATTTTAAGATCAAAAAACTACAAAATGGGGCTTTTAATCAGACACCAGTTGAGCCATAACACCGGAAATATTGGTTGCAAGCGGTGGAGGATGATGGATTCTCCACCAGGTAAATGTAAACATCGCCCAACTCGAGCTTCGGCAGGGAACTGGTCATCTTAAACAGCTCGTATACAGCAGCTGGTGTTGAATATGGGTCACAAGTGCCCAAAACTTCAAAGCTGTTTTTATATCTTTCTTTCTCGGCTGCTGGCAGATCATTTAAGTCATTACTCGGTTGTTTGTCCATAGAAAGTCCATTGCGGGGCCACTTTGGAATGTTGCTTTTGACCGCCAGGTCCCTGGGAAGTGACGTCACTGAAAGCTATCAATAGGGGTTATGGTGAGAGGAGAATTTGCCAAAATGTTGAACTATCCCTTTAATTTTGAAGAAATTGTTCTAATTGAGAATTTACTATATATTATACTGTATATTAATTCATGTGTGTGTGTGTGTACCTGTGCCAGTGTGTCGGGGTCCAGCGCTCTGGATCGATGCGAGTCACCGAAGCCGTGCTGCCCGCTGCTGGAGCGGCGGATGGGCGTGTCCTCGGGCCGCCTCAGCGAGTCGTGTCGGCTCACCGTCATGGTGACGGCGGCGGCCGAGCGGCGGCGGCGCTCGGGGCTGTCGAGGGGCGGGGTCAGGCCCTGGCCTCGGCCCAGCAGCAGCTCCCGGGGGCTGAAGTGACCCGTCACCGGCGGCGAGCTTCTCTCCATCACGCCGCCGTTGCCGTGGTTATCGTTGGAGCGGCCGAGCGGGCGGCGGAACAGACCGTCGGTCCGCTTCCTCCTGTGACTGAGGAGGAAAACACGGTCAACTGCAACAGGAACGAGCTGCTGAAGCACAAAGAAGCTGATATGTGAAATAAAAAGTTTTAGTTTTGATACTTTAAAGGAATAGTTCACCAAAAAATGAAATTCAGTCCAACGAAAACTTTATATGAGAGTCAATAGGGCCCGACACAAAAACGTCCATAAAACTACACAAAAACCATTTAATATTCCTCCACACTGCTCGTCCACTGCAATCCAAGTGTCCTGAAGGGAGATAGTCCAGAGTTTACTGGAAACAACGTCATTTAGGACATTTTTACAGCCTAAACAGTCCTGTATTGAATTTGCCTGGGGCGCACTCTCGTGTTCCCGCGCGTGAAAAATGTCCTAAATGACGTCGTTTCGAGTAAACTCTGGACTACATCCCTTCAGGACACTTGGATTGCAGTGGACGAGAAGTACAGAGGAATATTTCAAGGTTTTTGTGTAGTTTTATGGACGTTTTTGTGTCGGGCACGTGCGCTTATGGTAAAATGGTAAATGGTCTGTATTTATATAGTGCTTTTTACTATACCTGAACGAACCTGAGCGCTTTACAGTGCATCACATTCACCCATTCACACACACATTCACACACTGACAGCGGAAGCTGCCATGCAAGACGCTAACCACAACCCATCAGGAGCAAGGTGGGTAAGGTGTCTTGCCCAAGGACACTACGGTAGCAACCGGGACAGAGCGGGATTCGAACCGCCAACCCTCTGATCATTGGACGACCCGCTCTACCACCTGAGCCACTGCCGCTTAATTCAATACAGGACTGTTTAGGCTGTAAAAATGTCCTAAATGACGTTATTTCCAGTAAACTCTGGACTATCTCCCTTCAGGACACTTGGATTGCAGCAGACGAGCAGTGTGGAGGAATATTAAATGATTTTTGTGTAGTTCCCTATTAATCTCATATAAAGTTTTCGTTGGACTACGAACCGGCCTCCCAGGTCTCCAGATGCACTTTGAGGAATAAAAAACTACTCCTAACTACAACTACTCATCAGCATGAGGGTGAGTCAACAATGATTGAATTAAATTTTTTGGTGAACTATTCCTTTAAGCTGATTTTACCAATAATAAAGTATCAATAATTATAATATATATAATTAGTATAGATCTGGACTGGACTGCAGGAACAGGCTGTGCTGGTACATGAGCAGCAACACGCTGATGGATTCTCAGGTATTTTTAGAGGGCGAAGGATCTGTAACATCCTCCGCCGTCTAAAAGGAAAGGGATGCGGCGTCGGGTCGTCATGGCGACGGAGTCTTACATCACGGACCTGTTGTAGGTCTCTGGAGGTCTGATGTCGGTCGGGGAGCTCAGCTCGCTCCGGGACCGCTTGTCGTCGGTGCTGCTGCTGCCGCCGTCGCTGTCGGCCTTCTGGCTCATGGTGTCGGACATGACGTCGGCCCTGAGGGAACACACACACACACACACACACACACACACACACACACACACACACACACACACACACACACACACACACACAGACACAGACACACACACACACACACACACACACACACACAGAGACACAGACACAGACACAGACACACACACACACACACAGATACAGACACACACACGGATCAATCATCAGTCAACCGATCAATAACCTCAGAGGTCAGTGAGTGCGTTCATCAACAGGAGGCAGCGGCTCCACACTGACCTGAACATATGATGAATAAGATCATTTTATATCATATAACTGGAACAAAGACGTTGTTAATGCTGTTAATTAATTAAATTAATTAATTAATCACCTGTCTGCAGTGATAAAAAGTCATATAAAGATCATTTCTCTACTTTTTAAATAAGTAAAACTGTTAAACAGAAAACACAAGTGTTTTATTAACATGGAGAAAACTCCGCTGTGAACTAACCCACTTTTTTGTTTGGTTTTATTTATTTTCTATTCAACTATATTTTGTTATACTATAAAAAATATAATTCTATGACTTTGTCTTTATCATAATTGTATTTTATTTTTTTGTAATTCACTTTTTATTGCTTTTTAACAGTACAACAAAAAGACCAACATACATGAACAATGTCAGGAACATACCAACATGACATGAAAAGTATAGAATAGAATAGAATAGAATAGAATAGAAAAACTTTATTGACTGTTCTCTTTGGCGTTATTGATGATAATTTGATATAATTGAAGAAATCATAATTTTAGCTATTTTCATATTTTATCATTTCATTTTGCATATATTTATCTGTTATGATTCAATAAACAACAATTATTTTCATGATGACTTGACATTTTACAAAACCAAAGTAACCAAAAAAGCTGCAACAATTCTCTTCTGACGTGTGAACACTTGAAACCAACAACTATTTTAATTTCCCTCTATTTTCTTACATTACTTACATTTCTTACATCTATTTTGTTATACTATAAAAAAAAAAAGTAATTATATGACTTTGTCTTCATCATAATTGTATTTTATTAGAATAGAATAGAATAGAATAGAATAGAAAAACTTTATTGACTGTTTATCACAGAAAATCTTTGGCGTTATTGATGATAATTTGATCCATTATAATTGAAGAAATCATAATTTTAGCTATTTTCATATTTTATCATTTTATTTTTGCATATATTTATCTGTTACAATTCAATAAAGAACAATTATTTTCATGATGACTTGACATTGTACAACCAAATTAACCAAAAAAGCTGCAACAATTTCCTGTTTCAGGTGTTTTTATAAACAAAAAAAACAAACGTCCTTCATATTTTGTGACGTGTGAACACTTGAAACCAACAACTATTTGAATTTCCCTCTATTTTCTTTACATTTTACAAACCAAACACCTAATTAGGAACACAATCAATCACATTAATCATAAGTTGCAGCTTTAAAACCATGAATGCGGCTGTGATATCGAGCGTCTCACCTGTCCTTCACCACGATGTACTGGTGAGGCACGAGGCCGCGGTTCCCGTTGAGCCGCCCCTCCCACCAGTCATGTGACGCCCGCTGGAACAGCTGCAGCGACGCCCCCTTCTTGAAGGAGAGCTCGCGGCCCGACCGGCCCACGTAGTCGAACCTCGCCACCGCCTCCACGGCCTCGCCCTCTGAGAGATAAGAGAGAGGGAGGGAGAGATAAAAGAGAGGGGGAGAGGAAGATAAGAGACGTGAGAATAGAGGTGAACCTGAACCTGTCAATCAACCGTCGACTCTCTGAGGCTTTGTTCCTCCCACGGCTCGACCAATCAGAGCAGAGGAGAGCGTTCATGAAGTCGCTTCTGCTCATTCAGATGGAGGCAGAGAGAGAGAGAGGGATGGTGTGTGTCTCCATGGCTGCTGTTGCCGTAGCAACCTCTCCTCTCCTCTCCACCACCACCAGGAGAGAAGAGGAGGAGGAGGAGGAGGAGACAGCGGGATGGGATGTGGGGTGTGGGCGATGTGTGTGTGTGTGTGTGTGTGTGTGTAAAGGTCAGAGGTCAGGCCTACCCTCGTCGCTGGTTTTGGGTCTCGGTTCATTTGTATAATTGCACATAATTCGAATTTGTATTGTTTAATTTGAATCATTGCATTGAAAAACTCGGTATGTTTTCACATTCAGTTCTCAAAATTCAATTTCAATTTACAGTTTTTCAATGCAAACTCACGTGTGTGTGTGTGTGTGTGTGTGTGTATAAAGGTCAGAGGTCATGCCTACCCTCGTCGCTGGTCTGGGTCTCGGTGCCGGCATCGGGCTCGGCCTCCTCCAACGCTCCGGGCTCGCTGAACGGACTCTCACTGCACAGAGGAGGAGGAAGAGGAGGAGGAGGAAGAGGAGGAAGAGGAGAAGGGATTCATTCATTCAGTGTGGGAACAAAAGGGGGGAGGAGGAGGAGGAGGAGGAGGAGGTGAGAACGAAGGGGGGAGACGAAGCTGCTAATCAGAGTCTGAGGACATTGATGCAACAATTATTGAGCTTCAGTTGAGTTCAGATGACGATGGAGCAGCAGCAGCAGCAGCTTCGTCTCCAACGCTGGAGATAACCCCGGTCTCTGATTGGCTGCCAGTTATCCCGAATTATCTATTATCACTTCCTGTTTGCGGCGAAGCCAGACTACTGTGATTTATGAAGAAAACGTAAAAATCTGAGCCGAGTTCTACTAAGATCTACTGATTATTTGATGCCTTCATCACGATTAATGACACATAATCACAGGAAAGTATAAGTCACACCGAATTATTTCTATACAATCTAATATACTGGATTTTAGGGCTGCAACTAACGATAATTTTCATTATCGATTAATCTGTAGATGCTGTAAACGAATCGATCGATTAGTTGTTTGGTTTATAAAATGTAAAAAAATGTTGAAAAATGTCAATCTGTGTTTCCCAAACCACGATACGACGTCCTCAAATGTCTCGTTTTGTCCACAAACCAAAGAGAGACTCAGTTTATCGTCATAAAGGAACAAAGAAACCAGAAATATTCACATTTAAGGAGCTGAAATCAGAGAGTCTGGACTTTGAACCGATATTATGAAACGATTAATTGTTGCGGCTCTACTGGATTTAGCCGTAACTTTAGACTTTTTACATATTTATTCTTTAAAAAAAACATAATCAACTATAAATGCATCACTTAAAACGATCAGACACACATTTATAATCAAGAAGTCACGTAAAATCCACTTTTTACTTCATACTAAGACATTATGTGATGTGTTTACCAGTGCTGCTGTTATTTGAGCTTTATCAGATGTTTTAACTTTCACTTTGAAGCACAGAACTTGTCATTGTTAGATGTTATTTCTCATGCAAACTTTTAACTTCATTGCAAAGCAGGTATGACAAGGACAACGCAAAACATAGAGCTAGCAATAGTGTACAAAATACAGGCAGTTATTATCTACAATCACTTTCACTGTGATTCTGGGGAAAACTAAATACCGTGATGAATCTGTGACGAATTCTGAATCGTCTCTTTTGTTTTTGTCTGATTTATATAAACAGATTAATTGCGCAAATACGTGGGTCGTTAATCTGAGATAACGAGATCCCTGGAAAGTATAAATCACACTGCATCGATGTCATGTAATTGGATTTACACACTGAACACAAAAGGGTTCATTGATAAAAACATGAATTTTCGGGGAATATTCTTAGACATACCGTCTTAAAATCTTAAATAGAACGAAAAGCACCTTTAATGACGTAGCTACTGTCTGTAAATACACAACATGAAGAGCTTGTACTTCATATTTATAAATATTCTCGGTGGTTTCTCACCAGTACTGGTCTCCGGTCATGCACTTCTCGTAAACGGGTCCGGGCAGGTCCTTGGTGTCGGGGAAGATGTTGTCATGGTGCAGGATGACGGTCTTGACGACCTCGTTGACGTGCGCCTGACAGGCCACCTGGTCCAGAGTGTCCGGCGTGGGCAGCAGGGTGGGGCCGAACACGATGGCCAAGTTCCCAGCATCCATCATGTTCTCGTCGCTGTACTGGGAGAGGCTGTGGGAGGGAGGAAAACAGATGGGAGCAGTGATATTTATAGTCTATAATGAGCTTATTAACATTAACATGAACATACTGCGGTTTATTATATAGTTGCTGTTGTTTTAACTTTAGTTTTATATTGGTTTTTGTTCAAAATCATACATATGGAATCACATTCATCATACTATCTGCTGTTTCTTCAAATTTTCAATAGCTTATAGGGACTGTAATAACAGAAAGATAAAATAAAATAAAAGGCATCAAATTAATAATATAAATCGGGTTCAAAATGTATATTGGGGCTCCTCACTGTGAAAGTACACCTATGGCAGGGCTCCACCTTTTAAAGGGATAGTTTAACATTTTGGCAAATTGGCCCATTGCCATAATCCCTATAGTCGTAGCAGTAGGTTCGTTACCTTTAATTGTCAGTGCAAGCTATTTTTAGAACGGCGGAGCAGAGCCGTGAGCTGCTCAGAGCTACGCTACGGAGGCTAATGGGATTTCTTGGTTTCCCTCATCAAACTCATCAAATACACAATCCAACAACTCCAAAACGCTCTGGTGGACAAGTTGTGACCTGCACATTCACCACGCTATGAGATAATAACACAACGTTACCAGACAGAGTTGTTTTAGAGGGAAATTCATGCAAAACCGCTGATGTGCGTTCCTGTCAGGGGCAGTTTTTCGGCAAGCAGTCTCTGTACTTACCTCGAAAACAACTCTGTAGTGTAGCTCTGAGCAGCTCACTGCTCTTCTCCGCCGTTCTAAAAATATCTTGCACCGAGAATTAAAGGTAATGAACCTACTCCTCAAAATTATAAGGATTATGGCAATGGACCAATTTGCCATAATGTTGAACTATCCCTTTAACTAATCTAACAGATAACAGCCTCCCATTGGATAATTACTGCATGGATCATTATGTTTCACCTGGCAACAAGTTATTTAACCTTAACTGATGCAGTCAGTAGCTTTTTCATTTCTGAAACAACCATCCTGTGGTTGTGGAAAAGATGTTAATCTGTTTCAGAAGGGTCGAATTATTGGTATCAAGAAGCAAATAAAACATCAATGAGATTGCTGAAACTACTAAACTTGGGTTAAGAACTGTCAAACGCATTATTAAAAAGTGGGATGATAGTGGGGGAACCATCATCTTCAAGGAAGAAATGTGGTTGGAAAAAAAATCTTGAATGATTGTGACGGGCGATCACTTAACGTTTGGTTAAATCAAATCCTGAACAAACAAGATTGTTGTTGTGACATGGCAGAAGCTTATCAAAGCGATGCCACGGCGAATGCATGCCATAATCAAAGCTAAAGGCGGTCCAACGAAACAGAACGTTACCAGACAGAGTTGTTTTAGAGGTAAATTCATGCAAAACTGCTGATGTGCGTTGCCTTCAGGGGCAGTTTTTCAGTAAGCAGTCTCTACATTTACCTCGAAAACAACTCTGGTGGTGTAATATTTCCACCAAATACTTAACTAAGTGTTTCAACCACTTCTTCCCAGAAGGTTTAACATATGTGGGTCTGGTTGCCAATGTGTGGATCACAGTTCCTCCAGCATTATTACTGTATTATGTAGTTTTAAAGACATTTGAGGTGTTGATAATAATATTTACCTCACGACCTGGACCTGGAAGTTAAATAAATATCGCTGGAAATGAAAAATATTTCCACTACAGCTCGTGGTTTAATGACACTGGAGCTGAACGCGCTTCATCTTCATCGTCTCGCTCCTCCTGAACGCCGATACATTCAAGCTGCTGGTGCATCGCAATCACACCTGCAGATCACACTCACACTCACACTCACACACTCACACCTCCTGCCTCTCCATCCCTCTCCCATCGCTCTCATGCTATATTTATTTCAGCGGCTGCAGAGATTAAACGAGCTCTGTTTTATCATCTCGACTGCTCTTCACCGCAGAAGAGGTTGATGGCCTCTCTATGACTTCGGCGCCACAGAG
>NC_140929.1:5102904-5111831 GCF_045865225.1 Trachurus japonicus
CCATCCATCCATCCATCCGTCTGTCACACTGAACCGCTGTCGTCCATTAAATTCTCATCTGAACATTTGATCTGAACTCTGAGCTTCAACCACAGTCACAACGTTTATGAAATGACTAAAACCAGGAGTTTTTTTTTTTACAGATTTAGAGAGAAGTATCAAGTATCTGATCAGAGTCACTTCCATGTGTTTGCGTCACCACGGTGATACTCACGGACGCAGGAGAGCAGGTCGTTGAACCGGTCCTTGGGAAACAGCGGGTTCTCCAAACCCCTGAAGTAGAGCTTCAACACTCCGGCCACAGAGTTGATGTCATGGTTGCTCTCCTCGTCGATCAGCGGGTCGTTACCTGGACGACGGAACAAAACAATGAGTCGACCACACATCCTTAACCACCTGACGAGGCTGTCGATCAGGTGACCTTCTTCCAGTTGACCTCTCACCTCTCTCAAAGGAGTTCTTGATGTCGTTGACCTCCACCTGGGACCCTGACACCCTGAAGATGCCTTGATGCTGAAGACCTGTTGGGAGCAGAACAGTTTCAGTGATTAAATGTGACCCGATCCATCAAAATGAGTCACAGTGACCCAAATTTCAAAGTTGAGATTTTGGTATCAATGGAAAGATTAGAAAATAAGCTTTAAAATGATACCCTAGTCAAAGTCATACATTTGATGGTTTTCGAGATGTGGCCATTTGAATTACGATCTTTCACTCTCTTATTCCGTTCTAAAACCTGAGCAAATTGCAGTTAAAGTTTTGCCAGTGACTCTGGCATCTGTTCCTGTACCACGTGATTACACGCACCCTGTACGGTCCCTTGTTGTCATTGTTGATCCACAGAAAGCAGGGAATATCACATTCCAGATGCTTTCTACAGCTCGTCTCTATCATAAATGGTTCAGAAGTTGTCTTGTTTTGTCGATGTTTTGTAAAACATGTGCAAGCGTTGTGTCGTTGCAACGCTCTGTTAGCATCGATGCTACTCGGTTTAGCATCTGTTTCTGTACCTGTCCCTTCTTGTCATAGAGGCACCATTCAATGACCGTCGGAAAGCGGAGAATCCCGCGATTCAGATGCAGTTTACAGCGCGTCTCTATCATGAACGGTTCAGAAGATATTTCATGTTTTGCACCGATGCAACGCTCATTTTCAGAGGGTTTAAGTTGCAAGTCAACTTTAATCATCATTTACGTGCCTTTTCTCAATTATCTGGACTGTGAAACTTTGGAAGATTGTTTTTGAATGTCATTGCTTTGAAATTTTCTATGGGTTTTCCACGTTATCAGCTGATTATCTAAAAATAGAACGCTGCAACATCCGACTCATTTTGATAGAATGGGTCACAAATATCTATTACCGCCTTTTGTTGCTTCTGTTTTCTTGTGGGGTTCCTCACCCGAGGGCCTCTGCTATTTGCATTATACAGTGTATTATACAGTGCTTCCTCTGGGTTCTGTGTTAAAAGTAGATACAGAACCCCCTCTACGCCGACGATAGGCCGCTATACCTGCATGTAAGACCAGGTGATGCCACTTCATAATCCAAAATCCTCAGGGACAATTTCAGACTCTGGACGAACAATAACTGTCCATTTATTTTGACTCATAAAAACACATACTTTGTGTTTTATTTGACATAATAACTCAAAAAGAAACAATAAAATGAAAATAGACAGACAAAGTTTTACATCATTCTTATATCTGCCCATCAAATATCAGGCTAATTCTGGTTATCTTAGAATAAAGACTGGAAACAGAGACAAAGACAAAAACATCAAGCTACCGGAACCTGTAATTATGACATGACATGTATTGTTTGTTTGATTTGCACCAAAAACTATTTTAGTCAGACACCGACTTTTTACACATTTTTTAACACGAAATGTAACACCCAATAACCAGTAGGCATGATACTGGTTTGAAATTACAACATGAATCACACTTTTTGTGTTTCTCTGCACTTTACAGCAAAAATTATATATGATATAATAGATTAAATGAATGCAAGTTGTGCCTGTTTAGATGTCAGGCTAAGTTAAAATCTTTATTTCAATTAACTTAATTTAAGTTTTTGTTAAAATCCAAACAAAGAAACATACGTATAAAAGATAAGACACTTTTTTCCAGACTTTTCAAGGCCTTGAGAGACCTTGACTTTGGCAAAATGG
This sequence comes from Trachurus japonicus, assembly GCF_045865225.1. Taxonomy (NCBI): domain Eukaryota; kingdom Metazoa; phylum Chordata; class Actinopteri; order Carangiformes; family Carangidae; genus Trachurus; species Trachurus japonicus. The sequence goes on from NC_140929.1 coordinate 5,105,075, forward strand.
TGAAACCACCACAACAAAATTGATTTGTGAAACTGAAACTCACCGTGTAGGTTGATGTAGCGGATGCAGCTCTCCACCAGCAGAGGTATGGCTTTGGTTGAATCCTGTCAACACACGTCATATAAAGTTACTTCTAACGCTTTGCTCAGATTTCATTTTCTAGAGTTTGAAAAGTGAGGAGCCACTTGTGCACAAAGAAAGACAAACATCCTGAAGCGTGAAAGTCTACCTGGTGCTTGCTGTGGGAGTTCTTCCGCCCACGACTGTAATGAAGCGAGACGAGGAAATAAAAAAAGAAAAAGAGAGAGATATTGTTTCATACCGAAGTGGTGGGATGGGAAGTAACAGATATTATTAAGGTGAAGAGAGAAGTGTTACCTCGTAGTTAGCAGCTCAGCTTTATAACCTGTAAAGAGCGGAAAAACACAGGGACATTTTAAAAGGTCAGAGAAGCTGATTATCGTGTGAATTAAAGGACAGAAGGTGAATCGTAGAAGAGTCTGTGTCCGTCTCACCTTCAGCTAAAGCTTTCTTCAGTATGTCATGTTTGGCCTGGAGCTTGGAGATGAGGTTACTGCCCTCAAGATACTCGCGGAATTTCTGAGTGTTAGAAATAAAAATAGAGGTTTTATTTGTGTCGTTTGATCGGTATTTGTTTAAAGGGATAGTTCACCCAAAATTGAAATTTCACTCATTATCTACTCACCCTCATGTCGACTAAGAAGGGCTGGGAGAAGTTTCAGAGTCCTCTGTGGCTTCTCTGAGTAACAGGGGGTCTCATAGCAGTGCATGTCCATATAACGGTTGCAAATGGATACCAACTGTCTTCGTAACAAAAAGACACACCAAAAAACATCCAAATACCTCCATGCTGCTCGTATGTAATGTCCGTCTTGTATTGAAGCCCCGAAATGCGAAATTGTCCCGAAAAAAATGAAATAAGTCTATATTTCAAGCTTGTTTTTTAGCGGAAGCTTCTTGAAGCTCCTCTTCCCGGTTCGTCAAATTTGGACGAACTGGGAAGAGGAGCTTCTGCTACAAACAAGCTTGAAAAATAGACTTATTTAATTTTTTTTCGGGACAATTTCGCATTTCGGGGCTTCAATACAAGACGGACATTACATATGAGCAGCATGGAGGTATTTGGATGTTTTTTGGTGTTTCTTTTTGTTACGAAGACAGTTGGTATCCATTTGCAACCGTTATATGGACATGCACTGCAACGCCGAGACCCCCTGTAACTCAGAGAAGCCACGGAGGACTCTGAAACCTCTCCCAGCCCTTAGTCAACAACATGAGGGGGAGTAGATAATGAGTGAATGAGTTTCAATTTTGGGTGAACTATCCCTTTTAAAAAGCCGAGATGATCGTGTTGTTTTTCTCTCACGTTGAAGTAGAAGAGCTCCGTCTCCTGCTGGTTGGCCCGTCGCTTGGCCAGACTCGGTTTGTTCAAGTATCCGTCCGACACGCTGGACTTGACCGACTCGGAGGACGGGCTGTGGGTGAAGCTCTGGGAGACATCGAAGTCGTCCAGCACCGTCATGTCCTGCAGCGTGGTGAGAGTGGCCCCCCACGTCTTCTTCACCTGGAGGACAAACAGCAGCGTTATAGATCATTTTAAAAGATTTTTTTAAAGGGATAGTTCAACATTTTGGCAAACCGGCCCATTGCCATAATCCCTATAGTCATAGCAGTAGGTTCGTTACCTTTATTTGTCGGTGCAAGCTGTTTTTAGAACGGCGGAGCAGAGCCGCGAGCTGCTCAGGGCTATGCTATGGAGGCTAAAGGAATTTCTTGGTTTCCCTCATCAAACTCATCAAATACACAATCCAACAACTCCACAACGCTCTGGTGGACAAGTTGTGACCTGCACATTCACCACGCTATGAGATAATAACACAACGTTACCAGACAGAGTTGTTGTAGAGGTAAATTCAGAGACTGCTTGATGAAAAACTGTCCCTGAACGCAACGCGCATCAGCTGCTTTGCATGAATTTCCCTCTAAAACTGGTAACGTTCTGTTATTATCTCATAGCGTGGTGAATGTGCAGGTCACAACTTGTCCACCAGAGCGTTTTGGAGTTTTGGGATTTTGCATTTGATGAGTTTGATGAGGGAAACCAAGAAATTCCTTTAGCCTCCATAGCGTAGCCCTGAGCAGCTCGCGGCTCTGCTCCGCCGTTCTAAAAATAGCTTACACCGAGAAATAAAGGTAACGAACCTACTGCTATGACTATAGGGATTATGGCAATGGGCCAATTTGCCAAAATGTTGAACTATCCCTTTAACAACATGATGAGAATCTGTAGACGGGAACAGGAAAAGCTGAAGTTTCTGTGGATGTCGAGACTCTGTTTTGCTCTGAGGGTCAATTAAAACTTTCTCTGTACACTATAAATGTTAATACATAAATACATAACCATTTACCTCAGTCGCCTAAATTAATGAATGTTCTGGGTGTAAATGTGGTTAAAAATTTATTTTATTGACCCCAAGCCACATCTCAGAGTAATTTGTCATGTCACTGTGGTTATTTAACACTTAATTGCAATCGTTTTTGTCACTTTTTGCCTCTTTTTGTGACCCATTTTTGTCAAATCATGTGTCATTTGACCTCTTTTTAGTTCTTTTTCGTCTCTTTGTGGTCATTTTGCATCTATTTTACATTGTTTTGTCAACCTTCTTTCTGGCTTTGTGTCTAATTTTGCTCATAGTACCTCTTTATAGGGTCATTTTTCTGTAGTCATAGTATTTTTGACCATTTTGCATAAATTTTACATAAGTTTGTGTCACTTTTCTGCCATTTTGCATGTCTATGTGGTCATTTTGTCTCACATTTTATTTAACTTGTGTCCATTTTTGCTAATTTTACATCTCTTGGTGGACATTTTTTGTTAAGTCATAGTTGTTTTACCTCTTTTTGAGTCACTGTGTGCCTCTCTGCAGCCATTTCGCATTGAATATTTAATCCTTTTGTGTCATTGTTTTTGACATTTTAGCACATCTTTGTGCCTGGGCGGCCACGTTCAGTGAATCCATCCATGCTCAGATGTCACTGTGATGAATAAATGTCTCTCACACTGCAGAACTTTTCTGCCTGATTGACACATTAAGATCTCTGTGAAGCATCAGCAGTCGTTTTAACACTTGAGCGTCACCGCGAGACGAGTCTGGAGCTGCCATGTGAATCTCTCGTCCCCACCTTCACACCCTGAACTCTGTGCTCTGCTGATCCCGCGTGTGAACGATGACTTCAGAGGCTGGAAATAAATTTCATGACTGCACCCGGCTTCATGGATCACGAGTCATGAATTATGAATATTTAATTGTTTCAGGGTGGAGTTTAATTTTCCTAAATTTTTGATGAAGTGTGTGCGCTCGGGCTCGACTGCCTCGACTCTGTGTGGGTATACGCTACATATGCAAAGCGCGTTTGTGTTTACAGCAGAGATAATGGGTGTGAAAGTGTTTTTTATTTGTATATGATAATCAGGGCGTGTGTGTGTGTGTGTGTGTGTGTGTGTGTGTGTTTGTGTCGACGTGCATGTGTGTATGTGTGTGAGAGCTGCTGAGACGTGCAGATGCAGCTCATTAATCCACACTCCTTCAGCATTTTTATGCCCTTCAGGGTGAGTTAGCAGCTGCCCTCTACACACACACACACACAAACACACACACACACAGTGAGCGCTGCCGCCGCCGTGACACTGACGAGGCCACAGACGCAGCATACAGCTTTATTTTGGAGGTTACAGCTGTTACATTATCACCACATTAAAACCGTATAAATTAACATAAGTTCGAGGAAAAGTTAGTTACTAACAGGAAAAAAAACATTTTAATTTGGAGTCGGTTCAGCTGCTGCGTCGGGATCAACACTCAAACTTAGAGTTTATTAATATCTGAGATATGATACAGACATAAATGATCGTCACGTAACGCAGCTGCTTCACTGACTGGAGAGCAACCAGGACTGATGAGGCAAATACGTAGCTTTGATTGATTGATTGCTTGGCTTATAAACCATGATTCACATTTCAGAGGATAACATTTTCATCACAAATGAGTTGAACTTGAACTCCTCTTTAGTCTTAATTTGCAGCGCTTTTCCTAGAAATCTTGCGGAAACAAAGATCTCCTTCATCATCATCATCAGACAACCAAATCAAATCCACGACCTTATGCTCAATTTTCTCCTATAGATGTTTTCCACAAATTGCTGCACAGTTATTGTTATTAAACACCAAAAAAACAAAACAAAGGTCACATAAAATAAAATAAAAAGTGCTGCTCTTCAATGACTCTACCTTTATTAACATTATCTGCCTTCGGAAACGCTTTTATTTTGAAATCCCCCTCTGGAAATGATGACGCAGATGTTCATGTTCACTTCCTGATTGGTTTTCCTGATTCATCACCTCATACTCTCACTGTTCACTGCTGCTGTTCTTCATTTCTTGTATTCATTTTACTTATTAATATTCATTTGTAAAGGGGCCACATATCTCTGATGCTGATGGGACAAGAGATGGAAACTAGCCAGGTGGCAATAATCTCCCATATTTACATTTTTAATGTTCATTTATATGTACTCTCCCATTTAAAAAATAAATAAATCAAATCAAATATAATATGATATTCAATATGAATGTTGCCAAAATTATCTTAAAGCTAATTTACATCTGACAAAAAAGCACTGACGTAGATTATTTCTGATTCAGAGCGTCTGATGGTTTTTGTATCAAAATGAAAATGAAAATGTGTGAGTGTGGATAGAAAGTGAGAAACAACAGAAACAAGGGATTTGTCTACATCTGATTAAAAAAATGGCGTTTAGGACGATATAACACAGATCTACAGGTTGACTGATAATAGTTTTTGCCTCTGACTTATTCCAGAACTGAAAACAGCAGCCAGATGTTCAAACAGCTGGAAGTTCAGACCGTTATTATTTAACCGCCTCACCTCTTCGTTCTCTATCTTCAGCGAGGCCAGGCGTGTTTGCAGCTGTGTGAGCCGGAGGGTGAGCTCAGCCTGGACCTGAGGCTGCGAGGCGATCTGGGTCACCTGACAGGAAGTGGACCGTCATTAAAAAACAAACAAACCTCAAGACGCCGTTATGTGTAGATTAGGGAACACATATTCACCATTAACTAATAGGTGCTTATTAATATGCATATAAGTATCTTACTAGCTCCTTATTAGCAAATATTAAGCACGTATTAACACTTTATTCTACATAGCCTTATTCTACCTCTATTACACCATGAATTCAGATTTTTCCTGATATTAACTCCTAATTATTGCTTATTCCTTGTAAATGAATGCATTGTTGTTTCTGAATAATGATGTGAATAACCAGTGGGTTTTTGCGGCAGTAGCACAAGAACAGTAATTCTTCCTTTATCACTCTTAATTAGTATAGCATTAATGCATTAATTTACGATGAATAAGCGATAATTAGGAGTTAATATATGTCTCACTCCCAAGTCCATGACCAGCAGATAGACACCATCCTTTCGACTGTGCGTGCAGTAACAAGGGAGATAGAGCCGTATCGCCCGTAATTAGCTTAGCTCAAACACTGGAAGTGTATAGGTAGTGTTAGCCTGCCTCCACCTAAAGTCATCAGAGAAACTCTTCAGCAACTCTAAACGGAAACCGGCGGGCCGATCTTCGTCTCAGAGCTGACAAAACTCTCCGGTAAGGCATCTTGAGCGGTCAAATGCCGGTAACGGGACGAGATCGGTCAAAACGGAGGGTTCAAGCAAAGACGGTTTATTTTGGTTCAAGCTAGCTACATCGAGGGTAGGTTAGCTTCCTATTTCAAAGTAAAAGCACAAATTCTGTCGTCATGGTTTTCTGTATGTAAAGGGCAACGGGTGTTTTATTTTGTGAAAGTAACCGGAAGTGCGTTGGTCACAACGGCTAGCTTGAGTAGCGCCAAACCTCCAAACAAAATTGTAAACAGCTGGTATTTAGACAAATTAACGACACACTGCTGATCTAAACGGCTACTTTCTCGCCTAAAAATGTTTGAAATGTCGATAAAGTGATATATTTACAGAGTTTAGAGCTAAAATGAAATCGGCTTCTGACTGTTGATTTCGGCTCGGGTAGGAGGCAGGCTAACACCACCTATACACTTCCAGCGTTTGAGCTAAGCTAATTACGGGCGATACGGCTCTATCTCCCTTGTTACTGCACGCACAGTTGAAAGGATGGTGTCTATCTGCTGGTCATGGACCCGGGAGTGAGGCAAGACATGAAAAAAAATGTTGGCGTATCACTTTAATAATTACTAATAAGGAGCTAGTAAGCTACTTATATAATGCATATTAATAAGCACCTCGTTAATGGTGAATATGTGTTCCCTAATCTAAAGTGTTACCAAGATGTTAAATGTTTTATACATGGAGTAATAATACAAGGTGTGTGAGGTACTGACTGCGTCGCCCATGTGGGCCTGGAAGCTGAAGCGCTGCGGGGGGCAGAAGGCGGTGGGGTAGAGGCCCAGCAGGCGCTGCCGGTCGCGGGCGGGGTCGAGGCCCTCCACCGCCCCCTCCAGCACCTCCAGCCCCGCCCGCCTGGAGGCCTCGAGGCTCAGCTCGGCCGACAGGTAGGTCCGCAGCGCCCGGCTCAGACTGGAGTGGTACCCTAGGTCACAGCACTGAGAGAGGGAGGGAGGAGGAGGAGCTCTGTTCAAGCTGCAACCACAACGTCTGTCTGTGAGGTGAAACAATACTACAATACCC
>NC_140929.1:5111931-5162835 GCF_045865225.1 Trachurus japonicus
ATGGATGGAAAAACATTGTGAGATTTTTTACACCTGCTCAGAAGAGACATCAGGGTAGTGGAACAAATTGTTGGAGGATGTGTGGTTCAGATGTGGCCAACCATTATCACTTTATTTTGGGATTGTCCGAAACTTTCATCTTTCTGGCATGACATTCTTGATTGTCTGGAGTATATGTTTCAAATGACTATAATAGTCATAGTCAAAATAGTATTTTTGTAGCATGGCATTACATATCCAATCAATAGCAGACAAATATCTAATGAAGATATTATTGATTGGAGCAAAGAAAGCATAACAAGGAAATGGCTACAACCCAACGCACCGACACTGGAAGACTGGCAAGGGACTGTTCATGAAATCTACATCATGGAGAGACTGACATTCACTCTAAAACTGCATTCAGAGAAATTGGAGAGTTGGTGGTCCAAGTGGATCAGATGTAGAAGATCACAGAGACCTGAACTGCTTTGAGTACCTCTATTACATGGCTTGAAGTACCAGTCTATTAATCTTGATGGAAAAATGAGTAAATGTGACTTCTTTTGTTTAAATGTTCCTATTTAAAACATTGTAAAATGAAAGGGAGAGTAATAGCTTGGAGAATATGTTAACACAATTGTCCAAATACATGTCTTTGTTTAGCTCTGTATGTGTGTAATGGTACTGAAATGACTTTCTATGTTTCTCCCTGATAAAAAAAACACTACAATACCCATGAGCCTTTGCTGCAGAGTTGCACAAATTGAAGATGCCAAAACAAAATGAACATATTCTACACAAAATCCTGCGCCACATTATGTAATAAGTTGTTACATAACGCACCAAATTATTACATTTGCTTAGTAAAAAAAAACACGCATTTTGTAATAACTGATGCAATATGTAACAATTTATTATAAAATGCGGCAAAGTTTACAGTATTACATATTGCATTCAAGGATTTTATTACAAAATGTCTAATATCCGTGCATACTTCTTCCCACTCCTGTTTCGAACTTGTGTATATTATGATTTGATGATGATACTTTTTTTTTCTTAATTTCTTTCTTTTCATTTAGACATGTTCGAAATAAATTCCTTCATTCATTCATTCATGTGGCGGCGTTATTACATCATGAGGTGAAAATGTATTACATTATGACATAATGCGGTGTATGTTATTACATAATGTGGCGCTACAATCCTTGTTTATCATGTTTAAACTCGGACAAATGGGGACTTTATTCTGAAATAACCGTCCAGCTTCCTGCTGCGTCACAACGTAGCGTTCACTCACGTCTATGATGTCGGGCAGGTCGTGGATGTAGTACTTGAAGACGGAGGCGTTGGTGGCCTCCAGGGTCAGCAGGTACTCGTTCCGGGCCTTCAGAGCCTTCAGCTTGTTCTCCGAGTACTTCGCCTTCCTCTGATCAACACACACACACACACACACACACACACACACACACACAAGGTTATCAATGGTCAATCAATTCATTTGCACTGTGTGTGTTTTATTTATTTTATTTTATTTTATTATTAATTGTTTTATGTCTCTATGTTCAGCACTTTGTTTTCAACTATGGTGCTATATAAATAAAGTTGAGTTGAGTTGAGTTCATCCCTCCTCTTACCTACAATTCACCACCTGGTTAAAAAAAATGGATCAATGTAAACGGTTTCAATAAAGTTAAGAAATTAAATCTGCTCAGTTTCAGCTATAAACACATTAAAATTATCCATCTGTGTCATTTAAAGAGTCAATATTTATATATTTTCAACTAAAATGTATTAGTACATTAAGTATACAGGTAGAAACTAGGAATTAAAAGATATTTAGATTAAAAAAGGGAAGTTATTCGCTGTGATGATGGAAATACATGTTTCTTGATTCTTATTTCCTTCTTTTATTATTTACTTGATCAATTTTCCACTTGTAAAAAACAATGTTACAATTGGCAGCATATGATGAATTAAAGCAGAAGTAAGTGATCCGGTCGTTTTGGGTAATGCTGCGTTCCAGGCCGGCGTTTGAAACCGTAAATTACAGCTTCAAGTCACGACTTACGACTTTGTAGCGTTCCAGGCAACCCACTCGTGTTTTTCCGACCTGTTTTACCTGTGAAAGTCACTATAACGGCCACTCGTAACTTCCGACCCGTGAACTCGTACCAGATCGAACTGGTACCACTTCACGGTCGGAAAAACACGAGTTACGAGTTGCCCTGAACGCACCATAACGTCTTGTCAGCCGATGGAGTTAGCAGCCCCCGCCCTCGTCATGGCTCTATTGGTCCTCGTCCCTACGTCACCACATTCAGGCGCATCCCTTGGCTGCACACACAGCCCTTCATGCCGTTCTCTCTCCTCATTGGATAAAAATTGTAGGATACGAGAAAAGTTTTCTCCTCGGCTCAGAGCAGAGCAGAGTGACTGACAGACCCGTGTTTCGGTCCAAACACTCTATGTAAGTGATTGCTGTCGGAAGATATAACTATTTAAGACTTATATTAACACAAAAATATTGCTTACTTCTGTTTTAATACCAATCTCTTTCTCTCTGTGAAGCGGCAGCGTACTCTACCTTCTCCCTCATCTTCTCCATCTTGCGGGCGGCGTTGCGTCTCTGGTGGCGTTCCTCTATCCTCAGGCCGAACACGGGCTCGACCCCTCCGCCCGTCCCGGTCACGCCTTTCACGCGTCCCTCCTGCCGCTCCGCCTCCCGCAGCTTGGTCTCCGAATTGACCGTCTCCGAGTGGTACATGTGATACGTCTTCATCACCTAGGCAGTTTAGAAAAAAAAAAAAGAAAAAAAACTGGAGAAAGCTGCAACCAGCCAGGGTCGAATGTGTCTTTCTTTTTATTTTATTTGTTTATTTCTATTTATCCCTCAAGGTCGTCAGGTCCAACGTTAATCTGATTTCTCTTTGGACCAGAAGCTTTTAAAGCCGACACAAACTAAACTCTGACATTTGACGCCCAATAATCGCCCGTTTTCTCCTTCAAGGCTTTTTAAATTATTTTTTATAAGAAACATGAAACATCTTCTTTGAACCTAGAGAAGCAAAGTAGTCGTCATGGAGACAGTATATCATCTTGTTTAAAAAAAATGTGACTTTTCTACTTTGCCATTCAAACCAATGGGAAACATCACCTGGTTCAAACAGAGATAAAACATTATCTACATTTTCATTTAAAGGGATAGTTCAACATTTTGGCAAATTGGCCCATTGCCATAATCCTTATAGCCATAGCAGTAGGTTCGTTACATTTAATTGTCGGTGCAAGCTGTTTTTAGAACGGCGGAGCAGAGCCGCGAGCTGCTCAGAGCTACGCTACGGGATTTCTTGGTTTCCCTCATCAAACTCATCAAATACACAATCCAACAACTCCACAACGCTCTGGTGGACAAGTTGTGACCTGCACATTCACCACACTATGAGATAATAACACAACGTTACCAGACAGAGTGGTTTTAGAGGGAAATTCATGCAAAACCGCTGATGCACGTTCCCGTCGGCGAGTCTTTGTATTTATCTCTAAAACAACTCTGTCTGGTAACGTTCTGTTATTATCTCATAACGTGGTGAATGTGCAGGTCACAACTTGTCCACCAGAGCGTTTTGGAGTTGTAGCGACAATTAAAGGTAATGAACCTACTGCTATGACTATAGGGATTATGGCAAAATATTGAACTATCCCTTTAAGAGAGAGGGTACAGTGTAATGTCACCAACTCTCCTCCTTTATCAGGTTTGTTCCACTTACGGTGTAAAGCTCGTTGAGAAGCTTCATGAGGTCTTCCTGAAGCTGGAAGATGATCTCTTTACTCTAAACACACACAGAACAAAAACACCATCAACATGAGGTAAAAACACTGATTCATGTAGATTCAGAAGTCTGAGGTGAAATTTTTCCATTTTTCTGAGGAAAATATTCCAGTTTTAGCTCTTGTGCATTAATCTGAGAGCTTTTCAGAATAAAATTTGACATTAAACATGATTAGTTTACAAAATAAAAGCAGTAGTTTTCAATCATTGCAGCCTTTGTAATGTCTCAAATGTCAAAAGAGATATTTACCCACCTCACTTTAAGCACGATATCATCTATATTACTGTTTGAATTTACCCAAAACGTATGCAAATAGAAATATATAGTTATAATATATAGATCATATTAGATAGTAGTTTTTGTTTCTCTTCTTTCCTTTTCCATTTGGTTTCACATATTAACAGGTTAATTCAGACGCAGCTACAGTACGTCACATGATCCAGAGGTTCAGCCATGCAGCGTCTGGTCTATTTTTGTACGTGACACACGGATAAAATATTTAAAATAAAAAGGACGGCGGAGCTCAGTGACGTTTTCAGTCAAAAAATAAAACAGTTTCATTCATAATGAACAGAAACGACGGCTGTGAACTCAACAGAGACGAGGCTGCACAAGAAGTCAAATTAAAACCAAGGGAAAGAAGAAGGGAAGAAAGGAAGGGAATAAGGATTGTGGATAGAAGGAAGAGAAAAAGGAAGGAAAAAGATGGAGGGAAGGAACAGATTTGTTCAAGGAAGGAAGAGGAAGGAAGGAAGAAAGGAAGGAAGGGAGGAATAAAAGGATAGTTGAAAGAAGGGAGGGAAAAAGGAAGGAAAGAAAGATGGAGGGTAGTAAGGACGAAGGGAAGGAAGGAAGGAAGGAAGGAAGGCAGGAAAGATGGGAGGAAAGAAGGAAGGGAAAAAGGAAGGAAAGATAGAAGGAGGGAGGGAACAGAATGGGTTAATTGGGTCAAAAAGGAAGGAAGAAGTAAGGACGAAGGGAAGGAAGGAAGGAAGGAAGGAAGGAAGGAAGGAAGGAAGGAAGGAAGGAAGGAAGGAAGGAAGGGAATAGGGATGGAAAGAAGGAACTTGACAGATTTGGGGTTTTTTTTTTTTTCTCTAGGGGGCCGATGTGATGTCAAATTCGAAATTCAGATATTATTAATAAGTCTGAGACATGAGAAATGTCAAAGTAAAGTTAATGATTCTTCATCACAGGATCATTTTGTTCTTTCACACAGCAGCTGCGAGTGACGGACGAGAGCGTTTGGAGGAACAGCAGCAGATGAATAAATGTGATCTGACCACACACACACACACACACAAACAAATGAATTCATAAATGAAACACGTCGCGTCCTGATTTTTTTTTCTTTTTCCCCCCCTTGTGCATTAAACAGCCGGCCTGTTTTTTCTTTTTTGTTTTTTTTTGTTTCGGGGAAGGAGCCACATTAATATTACATTATGCTAAATGACTGTGGAATCCCAGGATGGATGAATCCCGTTCCCATGGCTCCTGCTGAGAAAAGATCAGCTGAGCCTGTCGCCATGGCCACGGGGACTGTCGGCGTTGTCATGGCCACTCGGCTGGCTGGCTGGCTGTGTGTCTATCTGTGTGTCTGTGTGTGTGTGTGTGTGTGTGTGTGTGTGTGTGTGTGTGTGTGTGTGTGTCCGTCCTTCCAGAGCAGGGACGCGGGGACGTGATGGAGGTCTGACTGTTTATAGCTGCTGGCGGCCGCTGCACTTTAGTTAGCATGAATAAAAGAGGAGCCGGAAGAGAGATTAATAATGAACACAGAGAGCTGAAGTTGGAGGCGGCGGTGTGTGTGTGTGTGTGTGTGTGTGTGTGTGTGTGTGTGTGCATGTGTGTGTTTAATTTGTTAAACTCTGAGGCGGCGCAGCAGCAGCAGCAGCAGAACTCAGGGGAATACCGACTTTACTTTTCATTAGAATCAACTTTCTACTGAAGAAAAAGAAGAAAAAGAAGCAGCAGCAGCAGCAGCAGGAGGACGCTCAGTTACCGTACTGTACTTAAACACACCACCTGGGTCAAGGAAGGAAGGAAGGAAGGAAGGGAGGAAGGAAAGAAGGAAGGAAGGGAATAGGGATTGTGGAAAGAAGGAAGGGGAAAAGATGGAGGGAAGGAACACATATGGTCAAGGAAGGAAGAAGAAGGAAGAAGAAGTAAGGACGAAGGGAAGGAAGAAAGGAAGGCAGGAAGGACGAAGGGAAAGAAGGATGGAAGGAAGGACGAAGGGAAAGATGGGAGGAAAGAAGGAAGGGAAAAAGGAAGGAAACAGGGAACAGATTGGGTCAATTGGGTCAAAAAGGAAGGAAGAAGTAAGGATGAAGGGAAAGAAGATGAAAGAAGGAAGGGAATAGGGATTGTGGAAAGAAGGAAGGGAAAAAGGAAGGAAAAAGATGGAGGGAAGGAACAGATTTGTTCAAGGAAGGAAGAGGAAGGAAGGAAGGAAGGAAGGAAGGAAGGGAGGAATAAAAGGATAGTTGAAAGAAGGGAGGGAAAAAGGAAGGAAAGAAAGATGGAGGGAAGTAAGGACGAAGGGAAGGAAGGAAGGCAGGAAGGACGGAGGGAAAGATGGGAGGAAAGAAGGAAGGGAAAAAGGAAGGAAAGATAGAAGGAGGGAGGGAACAGATTGGGTTAATTGGGTCAAAAAGGAAGGAAGAAGTAAGGACGAAGGGAAAGAAGGAAGGAAGGAAGAAAGGAAGGAAAGAAAGAAGAAAGGGAATAGGGATTGTGGAAAGAAGGAAGGAAGGAAGGAAGGAAGGCAGGCAGACAGGAAGGACGAAGGGAAAGAAGGGAGGAAAGAAGGAAGGGAATAGGGATTGTGGAAAGAAGGAAGGGTAAAAGGAAGGAAAAAGGTGGAGGGAAGGAACAGATTTGTTCAAGGAAGGAAGAAGAAGGAAGGAAGAAGGGAAGAGAGGAATAAGAGGAAAGTGGAAAGAAGGGAGGGAAAAAGGAAGGAAAGAAAGATGGAGGGAGGGAGGGAACAGATCACGTCAATTGAATCAAAAAAGTAAGGAAGAAGAAGTAAGGACGAAGGGAAGGAAGGAAGGGAGGAAGGGAGGAAGGACGAAGGGAAAGAAAGATGGAAGGAAGGACAAAAGGAAAGATGGGAGGAAAAAAGGAAGGAAAGATAGAAGGAGGGAGGGAACAGATTGGGTTGAGTGGGTCAGGGGAAGGAAGGAAGAAGTAAGGACGAAGGGAAAGAAGGAAGGAAGGAAGGAAGGGAGGGAATAGGGATTGTGGAAAAAGGAAGGGGAAAAGGAAGGAAAGAAAGATGGAGGGAGGGAACAGATCACGTCAATTGGATCAAAAAAGTAAGGAAGAAGAAGTAAGGACGAAGGGAAAGAAGGAAGGAAGGAAGGGAATAGGGATTGTGGAATTTAGGAAGGGAGAAAGGAAGGATGGAGGAAGGGAACAGATTGGGTCAGTTTGACCCAGAAGGACGACAGGACAGGAGGGTAAAAAAAAAAACAGGTGTAATCAATATTCTTGATAACCGCTGTGACATCGTGACAAATGGGAAAAGCTGAATCTGCAGCAGCTCACAAGATTTATGGAGAGTTTCTGTTTCTGTTTCTGTTTCTGTTTCGTTGTTGCTTTTTCTGTCTCGATGCGACTTCACTGTCAGGTTTTTCAGAATAAAAGTCCTTTTAAAAAGCCTCCGTCCGACCCATTGCAGCGAACATACAGGAACATTTAGGAACTAAATTTCCCAGAATGCACCAGTCAGACCAACAACAAGATGGCCGCACAAACAACCGAAGGGACACAGAACTGTATATTAAATATTTTCACCATTAATATGAATTTTAACCTTTTTACATTACATTTAATCTTGTGTCTGTTCATTACGATTATGTTCCCTATGGAAAAAGTTGTCTAAAATCTCCAGTAGTTACATTTGCTAACGCTACATTGTCCCACATTTTTACATATTTTTATATCTAATGCAGCAGATAATGTTCGAAATTTAATTAAAATCCAGCAGCAGAGAATCAGTTGATCTTTTTTTTTTTTATTGCTCATCTGATGTCATTGTATTGTATTGTATTTTCTTGGTCGACCAACAGTCGTCATTTACTGTGGGGCGATTAGACTTCCTAGGACTTCCTGTATCTGGCCCTTCAAATTAAAAGCCCTATAGCCTTTCATGTACAGTTCAGTCATATCGATTTTGACTGAATTTTGACAAGACACGGCTCCAAATGTTGTTGTTTTTTTCCTGTGACTAATCGACCAATGACATTTTGGTCGATTAATACTTGGTTGACTATTTGGGTGCAGCCCTACAGTACATTGTATCATGATGCAGATGAGGATGTATTGCAGTTTAACAGCGGTGTCTCGATTCATTCATTGGGGAATATTTCTGGCACTACTTTCAGCAGCGGATGAATCCACATTTGTTGCAGCAGGACGACAACGACGACGGTGGACAAAGCCGATGGTGATGATTGACATTATCATCTTTCTGGACAACAATGGAGCTCAAAACAAAAGTCTGAGCTCACCCTCTTCAGCAGCCGAGCCGAGTCCTCGCTGATGTGCGTGAGGCGGGAGATGACGTTGTTCAGGTAGAGGTCGCTGAGCGTGGCGTGGTCCTTACTCTCCCGCCTCACCTGGAGAGAGACAGAGAAGGAGAGAGAGAGAAAGAGTGTGATATGTCTGGAACAGTTGAAGGAAAAAAAAGAAAAATACACATGTGTGCAACAGACCTGGTTTAGCAGCAAGTACCAGCAGTTCACCGGAGAGAGCAGGTTCTGGTCCTTTCTGTAAGAGACAGAGAGACAGAGAGAGATGTTCAGATAATTAGCATATTCAGATTCAGATTCTAACCTGAACCCTGAAACTCAAATGTCAGATTTGGATCATTCCTTCAAAATAAAACGTGTCTTAAAAACAAAAATGGGAAAGAGAGTTGGATATTGCAATCTTCTCCCAAGAGGAATGGTCTATTTAAGCAATATATCACGACAGGCCCCTTTAGAGTGGTATAATGAGCATATATACCACGGACTGGAGTGATATATTGCTTTTATAAAACGGTTACCAATAAAGGCAATATGAAAGAGGGATACGCAATCAATTTCATGTAGTTTTAGTCAACCAGAAATACATATTATCCTCGTTACCTTTATTTGTTGGTGCAAGCTGTTTTTAGAACGGCGGAGCAGAGCCGTAAGCTGCTCAGAGCTACGCTTCGTCGGAGGCTCATGGGATTTCTTGGTTTCCCTCATCAAACTCATCAAATACACAATCCAACAACTCCACAACACTCTGGTGGACAAGTTGTGACCTGCACATTCACCACGCTATGAGATAATAACAGAACGTTACCAGACAGAGTTGTTTTAGAGGGAAATTCATGCAAAACCGCTGATGTGTGTTGCCTTCAGAGACAGTTTTTCATCAAGCCGTCTCTGCATTTACCTCCAAAACAACTCTGCCTGGTAACGTTGTGTTATTATCTCATAGCGTGGTGAATGTGCAGGTCACAACTTGTCCACCAGAGCGTTTTGGAGTTGTTGGATTGTGTATTTGATGAGTTTGATGAAGGGAAACCAAGAAATCCCATGAGCCATCCTTATGGCAATGGGCCAATTTGCCAAAAATGTTGAACTATCCCTTGAAGTGTATCATTCAATGCGACTGAATGTATGTATATGACCTCATATTTGTGTTATGAAAAGAAAAAATAAAGTAAAAACGCTGCTGCTGCCTACTTGTATTGCTGGTGGTCCTTGGTGCTGCGCGTCTTGGCCATGAACCTCTCCGCCAGCTTCTCCAGGTTTCTCGAGTACTCGGTCTCGATCTCGGACTTCTTCCTGAAGAAGTCCTGCAGGTCCTGGAGCAGCTGCACCCGCATCTCCGTCTGCTGCTCCAGACAGCGCTGCTGCTCCACCAACTGCGCCCGCACATCTACACACACAAACAAACACACAAACACACAAATAAATACATATGCATGATTTAAATTAGGTGTTTTTTCCTGTTGATCTTTCACACGTCACTGTTTCTGTGGCGTTCACTCGTCCTGTCGGTGAAAAACAGAAGCGTGGGCTCTGTTTTTTCCTGCAGCGCTTTGACCTTTTGGTATTTCCCTGACCTTGAAATCCGCTTCGCAGGAGGTTCATTCATTAAAACGTGGCAGCTCAGCTCAGCTCAGAGACGTATACGGCTGCTCTGTTGGTCTCTTTTTTGGGTGGAAATTGAGAAATTATACGACTCAGAAGAACGACGTCGGCTTCTGGTGCCACATCAACATCGACTTTGACTATTTGACTGAACCCCTCGGTCACAGAATCAGATTAAAAAAAATATCTAAAATGCAAATACAGTATAAAGCCGGTGGATGTTGTTCAAAGCAGCAACAGAAACAGTGTTTAATGTGGTCAAAGCAAAGTAAAGCAGTGTGTATTTATCTCTAAGTGCTTCCTACAGTATCTGTTGTTCACAGCTGCTTTATTTGACATCGACCCCCCTCCTCTCCTTCAGTTCATTAAATCCCTGCAGCGTGTGAAGGCAGCACGACACACAACACACACACACACACTGATAAACCCCGCAGCAACGTCTGGTTTAAGAAGTGCAGACTCTCCAACAGTGTTTATGTTTGATAAATCACATGATAACGACTCCAGACACTGTGTGCAATGGGTTTATGTACTGTATGTTTTTTCTTTTTACTTTAATGCATTTTCCCTTTAATGCATCATCATGTCATGTTTTCCTACATGATGTGAACATCTAGGACGAAGAGAAGCAGGAAGAAGAAGGAAGGAAGATGGGAAGGAAGGAAGGAAGGAAGGAAGGAAGGGAGGGAGGAAAAAAGGATAGTGGAAAGAAAGGAGGGAAAAAGGAAGGAAAGAAACATGGAGGGAGGGAACAGATCACATCAATTGGATCAAAAAAATAAGGGAGAAGAAGGAAGGAAGGAAGGAAGGACGAAGGGAAAGATGGGAGGAAATAAGGAAGGGAAAAAGGAAGGAAAGATAGAAAGAGGGAGGGAACAGATTGGGTTAATTGGGTCAAAAGGGAAGGAAGAAGTAAGAAAGGAAGTAAGGAAGGAAGGAAAGGAATAGGGATTGTGGAAAGAAGGAAGAGAAAAAGATGGAGGGAAGAACAGATTTGTTCAAGGAAGGAAGAAGAAGGAAGGAAGAAGGGAAGGAAGGAAGGGAGGAATTAAAGGAAGGAAAGAAAGATGGAGGGAGGGAACAGATAATTTCAATTGGATCAAAAAAGTAAGTAAGAAGAAGTAAGGACGAAGGGAAGGAAGAAAGGAAGGCAGGAAGGGAAAGAAGGATGGAAGGAAGGGCAAAGGGAAAGATGGGAGGAAAGAAGGAAGGGAAAAAGGAAGGAAAGATAGAAGGAGGGAGGGAACAGATTGGGTTAATTGGGTCAAAAAGGAAGGAAGAAGTAAGGACGAAGGGAAAGATGGAAGGAAGGAAAGAAGGAAGGGAATATGGATTGTGGAAAGAAGGAAGGAGAAAAGATGGAGGGAAGGAACAGATTTGTTCAAGGAAGGAAGAAGAAGGAAGGAAGAAGGGAAGGAAGGAAGGGAGGAATAAAAGGAAGGAAAGAAAGATGGAGGGAGAGAACAGATAATTTCAATTGGATCAAAAAAGTAAGGAAGAAGAAGTAAGGACGAAGGGAGGGAAGGAAGAAAGGAAGGCAGGAAGGGAAAGAAGGATGGAAGGAAGGGCAAAGGGAAAGATGGGAGGAAAGAAGGAAGGGAAAAAGGAAGGAAAGATAGAAGGAGGGAGGGAACAGATTGGGTTAATTGGGTGAATGAAGATGATAACATGATAACGACTCCAGACACTGTGTGCAATGGGTTTATGTATGTTTTTTTTTTGTTTTTTTTTTACTTTAATGCATTTTCCCTTTAATGCATCATCATGTCATGTTTTCCTACATGATGTGAACATCTAGGACGAAGAGAAGCAGCAGCAGAATTAAATCGGAAACTGTTGTGCAAACGTCTAATTTTAATTATTCATTCCTGTCATCGTTGTTACAGCACTAGTGAAATAAAAACCCACACGTTTTGCCTCTGGCTGCAGATTCCAGCTGCTGAGCTTCATCCAGACGACACGATCATTTCCTGTTTCTGTCATGTGACTCGCTCCGAGCAGAGTAATGAACTGCAATGGTTTGATTTATTTATCTATCATTATTATTATTTATTCATACATTTGAAACTGTTTATTTATGTTTAAACCGATGCAAAAGAGGGAGATTTTACAATAAAAGTCTGAATTTCTGCATTTTGTTTCTTTAGTTTTCACCGAAATAAAATGTAAATGTGTTAAAGCGCTATATATATATAGCACCACAATGTTTATGGTGATAACAATGCACATTAATGTAACTGATATGGGATTTTGGGGGGTTGATATTGATAATCAATCAGTTTTTTTGCAACAGTTCCTTCAAATTTGGTTCAAATACTTGTGAAAAATCTGTGTTAAAATGTTCAACATTTTACTGTTTAACAATAAATAACTCGGATTATTCACAGCTCTGCAGTAAACTCTCGGAAAATGTGAATAAAATAAATAGAAACCAGTAGAAAAAGGTGTAAAATGGTCAAATGAATAATTGTCCACTGTGTTTTTCTCTACAGTGTTGTGTGGATCAAACCTGCAAAGTTTGAAAACACAAAAAAATGTCCAGCTCCTGGTTTTTATTCATATCTAACTCGTCCGTATTGTGATTTGAATTATATTTTAATTAAATGTTGCAGCAATGATACCTCTCCACCAATCTCTCTCATCAGCGTCAGTGAGCCAATTAAAATGCAGCATGTTGAGCTGATGATGCAGCTGATTGGTTGATGTTTGAAAAGTGTGTAAAGAAACAAATGAGGTGAAATTTTCTGTTTCTTTTGGTTAAAATGGATTTGATGAATTGGTGTTGGTGTTTAAACTTTGACGTTGACCTGAGTCTGAAGGATCCATCCTCCGGGGACCAGGAATGTTTGAAAAAGAAACCAAAATATTTATTCTGATCGTGTTTGAGAATCTTGGGTGTTAAATCGATAAATTGATTCATTTCTTTATTTAAATTGTTTCATTTTCTGTCGACCAACTAATCGATGAATCAGCCGCTCCTCTTCCTCCTCCCTCCATCCTTCCCTCCATCTCTCTCTCCATCTCTCTCCTTCTCTCTCTCTGTCTTTTCATTCCTTCAGAATCACGGATGAACACGGTGCGTTTTTCTCTGAGGAGTCACCTTGGACGACATCTTCTGACCGCATTAAAAAAAACACACACACCACACACACGCTCTACACACACACACACACACACACACACACAGAGTCAGTCCTACAGTCAGCATGGTAACGCCTGGCTGGTCGTTGCTGTTTCAGAGCTGTGGATCTATCTGCAGCAGGAGGCAGAGAGGGGCGAGAGACTACAGAACACACAGCAACAACCCCACCTCTCTCTCTCTCTCTCTCTCACACGCACACACACACACACACACACACACACACACACACACACACACACACACACAGACACAGACACAGACACACACACACCGATCCCTGGGGGACCCTATCCACTCCACTACCTGTTGTCTTGGCAACCACACACTGTGTGTGAACCATGTGATGAGGAAGGTGAAGACAAGAGCTCGGATCTGCCGCATCGACACACACACACACACACACACACACACACACACACACACACACACACACGCACACATGGATGCACACACAGACACACACACACACACATATACACACTGGACATGCTTCATAGATCTCTATAGAAAACTGCTGGAGCTTCTGGTCCCTACAAGTCTCTGTTTGTGTGTTTTGTGTGTCTGTCTGTGTGTGTGTGTGTGTGTGTGTGTGTGTGTGTGTGTGTGTGTATTGATTCTGGCTTCTTTTTTTGCTGTTGTTATCTTACTAATTTAAAATGGCTGCCATCACACACTGAGCGTGTGTCGATCTGCAACACTTTCATATATAAACGACTGACGCCGCCTCCCTGACTCCCTGTATCTATCATCCTCGTCTCTGATTGGCCCCCGTCGTCGTGACATCGCTACCACGGCGACGGTGGTCGATGCGTTCCTCTGGTCAGCAGTTTAATCACTTCTTTTTTTTTTTTTTATAAAATTGGTGTTAAGCCTCTGGTGAGTGGCAGGTAACCATAGCAACGCCACTGATGCTTTAATATGCAACGTTTAAAGGTATAGTTGGACGTTTTCAGAGGTGTGAAAATGTGACTTCTGTGTGAAAATGGAAGACGTCCAAAAGAAAAGAAAAAAACTGGCAGATGGCATAGAAACAGAAAAGAATGAAACCAATCAGGAAAATAACTTCTTGTTTGAGCCCCGTTTTTAAACCTTTTTTTTCATGTGCATTTTAGCAAATTGGCACCATTAACAGCAGCTGAATCGGCCGTTAGCACTTCCTGTTTGACGTTAATCTGTTGATGTATAGATAATTAACGCTGGATTGATGCGATACCTCTCACCTGGTCGCTGCCACTGAATTTCTGCATTTTGTTTTTTAATTTTCACCGAAATAATGATTTTTGGGGGTTGATATTGATAATCAATCAGCTTTTTGCAACAGTTCCTCAAATATGGTTCAAACACTTGTAAAAATCTGTGTTAAATTGTTCAACATTTTACTGTTCAACAATAAATAACTTGGATTAACTCATGGAAAATGTGAATAAAATAAATAGAAATCAGTAGAAAAAAAAGGTTGATGTATAGATAATTACCGCTGGATTGATGTGATACCTCTCACCTGGTCGCTGCCACTGAATTTCTGCATTTTGTTTTTTAATTTTCACCAAAATAAAATGTAAACGTGTTTAAAAATGATGATGTGAGTTCTTCTTTATATACAGTAGCACCACAATGTTTATAGTGATAACAATGCACATTAATGTAACTAATATGGGATTTTTGGGGGTTGATATTGATAATCAATCAGCTTTTTTGCAACAGTTCCTCAAATATGGTTCAAACACTTGCGAAAACCTGTGTTAAAATGTTCAACATTTTACTGTTCAACAATAAATAACTTGGATTATTCACAGCGCTGCAGTAAACTCATGGAAAATGTGAATAAAATAAATAGAAATCAGTCGAAAAAAAAAGGTTGATGTATAGATAATTAACGCTGGATTGATGTGATACCTCTCCCACCTGGTCGCTGCCACTGCTGCAGCCGTCGGGGTTAAAGGTCACGCTCAAGGACACCACAGTGGCGGTGTTGATGCTGCTGCTTTCACTTTTGCCTACCCAGATTTAATCACAGTCACAACCTGGCAACCGTCCAGTCACAAACCAACCAGCTCCTTCAACCTTGAGGCCACCGCCACCGCCGCTGCTGCACAACCTCCTCGTCACAAACATTCAAAAGAGAAGAGAACAAGCTTCCTTTTTGTTTCCAGGATCAAACTGCACTTGTTATTTCGTGGAATCATGACAAACCAGTTGGGGAATCTCTGCGTTAACGCACTCTTTTTTTGCTTCCTTGTGAATCCCATTCATTCTTTTCTATTGGGATTTCATTCAATCCTCCACATCAAAAGGGGGTAAAATGTATGATGATGTACAGTAAAGACGATGTGAAACTTCTTCGCCTCTTCACATGAACATCCATCAGAGTCAAAGCTGCTCCGGAGGCAATGACAAAACGATAAAAAAAAAGAAAAAAGGATGAAAACAAACATTTATTTCCTGTTTAGCAGCAGAGATGAGCTGTACGTTGATAATTAGCAATATCGGGAGCATGCTAATACTTTAGTAGCACCTGCTTAAAGGGACATTGTGTAACTTCTCCTGTTATCTATTCACGAAAATCGATTATTTGGTTCAAAAGTAGCCTATGTTTTTCATTAATCTCGTCTGCCGTCTACCCAATTTCCCGTGAATGCAGCATGAAAAATACGATTGAGTTGCTTGCGATATACAACCGCAACGCTAGATGGGAGGAATTCCTACACAATGTACCTTTAACATCAGGATGTTAACGTGTTGGCATGTTAGCATTTAGCCGCACAGAGCCGTCACCGTGGCTATAGATTATTATTTAAGGCTGCAAATAACCACCAACTTAAATATCAATTTAACTGCAAATTATTTAGATTAAATAGGCTATTATATCTTTTTTAACAATACACACTGTTGCCGTAGATTAACAGGGATTCCAGTTTCTCAGATGTCAGGAACTGATTCTTAAATTTGTCTTTAGATCCTGATTTTCCAAGTATTAGTCGAATATAAATGGTTAAAAGTGTAATTTTGAACGTTTTGGGTTTATATTTTTTGATTCATCCGTTTCTGCCAACTTATGAACCTTATAATAAATGTGTTAAATAAAGAAATAAAGTCTGCTGGAATCAGTGGATTAACAGCAGGCCTAAAGAGTAGAGAGAGCGTCTGTCTGTGTCGGATGAAGGGGTTTTAATTTTGCAGAGGACTCCAGCAGATCCACTGAGGTGTTGAGATTATATCAATGAAACTCCTCCGCTTGGATCACAGTCAATTGAAAGTGAATGGAGGACATCCGCCGCGCTTTGGCTTTTGATGTCTGAAACGCTCCCGTCTTAGAAACCTCCTCGTAACACCCCCAACGACAAGACTCAGCCTCTTTGATCAGAGCGGCTACAGTCAGCACCGCACAATGTGGCAAAACACTGACACAGGGAAAAAAAAACAAAAAAACCCATGCAGACAATGTACCGAGCAAAAAGAATCTGTCTCGTTCGTGGAATCTCTAAACTGATTCCATCTGAAAACTCCCCAGAGCTCGTTTTGCTGCTTTGGCCGGAGGGAAGGAGCGTTCAGGTCACGGACCGACGAAGGGCATTTGAAGCATTGAAAACCAGCGAGAAGGATGAGGGGCTGATGCATTGCACAGTCATCAATTTTGCTTTATATTCTTTGTTTAAAAGTTACAATTTGCATATAAATAAGATTCTTTTTTCTGCTTTTTAGTCACATGAAATCTACATTTCCTGCTTTAAACACAAAATGATGAATAAGATTTGAAACACCTGTTTCTCGACATCGGATCACAAAAATCCTGCAACTAGTCCTTTAAAAACAGCAACGAAAAAACCCCATAAATGCACAAATTTAACAACTTCAGCATCATTCTCTTTGCACATCGAGAAAAACTGAGGCCATGTTTATACAACTAGCAACTTGTGGGTGAAAACAACAAAATATTTTATCGGATGTGCCTTTCATTTAGACGGCGACGGCGTTTTTGGGGCTCAAAAACGAAAAAAAGTGAAACCCCTAAACGCTTTTCTAAATGTTGAATAGAAAGTGAGAACGCAACGCCACTTTTGCATTTTCTATTCAGATCGTTTCGGTGTAAACATAGCCTGAAACAGATTGTACTGCTCTGTGCATCAACAGCACTCACATCCTTGCTAATAATACCAAAAAGATACGTGAGCTAGCTGGTTAGCATGCTAACTTTAGTAGAAGAGCATATGAGAGTTACCATAGATGTTGCATTTTGCTTCTGAAGACAGATGTAAGTGAGAAAAGGAATGGAGTTTGATGCTAAACTCACAATATTTCTTCTTGATTAGTTTTTCTTAAAGGAGCTATAGCCTACGTTTTACTACCACAACATAGCCAGTGTTCGCATTTAACAGCTGTTTTTTTACAAGTTTTGCCAAGATCTTTGTAGACTTTATAATGCAATACCTTATCATACGTTCCCTGAGGAGCTTCTTATTAACGAAGGACTGGATGCTACAGTGACTCGGTATCGGAAAATCATGAGACGGGCTGACTGTACCGAAGTTAGCCCATTTGCATGCTAACTTCAATAGGAGAAACAAAATAGAAGCGAAGCAAGTGGCTTTATTTCCACCTCTGGAGACAGATATTGAATAATTTTGATGTTGAACTCATAGTGTCTCTTCTAGACTCGTAATTAAACAACTGCGGATGCTAACATTAGCTGGGTAGCAGTAATAAAAGCCACAAGCTCCTTCAACAGGAAAGCTGTTATAATCTACTGTCTAGTGGAGTTGTTCATTGTAACTGGAGACAGCATCAGTCATGCATGTTTTCAATTTTGGTTTTAGCCAATAAAGAATAATGAGGAGAGATAAAAGGTTTTGACTAGAGAGTCATTAACATCAGAACTTAATGAATCCGGGCTTTATAGAGGCCTGGGAACCAGATCCAAAACGGTATCAGCAATTAGGACCCAACCCCACCCAGCATAAAGAGACTAATCAACAGTTAATCAATGTAATCTGATAATCAAGTTGAAGAAAAATGCCAAATATTTCTTGTTACTGCTTAGTCATGCAAGATAGTAAACTGAACACATCTGGGTTTTGAATCTGGGCTCAGTTGATCAGATGCAGCACTGTAGCTACCAAAGACATTACTTAACCTTGAATTTTTTCCACTTTTTTTTTTTAGGCTGTTTTAAAAGATTGTTCATCAATTAAGTTGAGAAAGTGACTGTCACATTAATTGATTCCATCATCTGTTGTCAGATGACAGACTTTCCCCTCCGTCCTTTGTGCCTCATCCCTCTCCAGACTGAGGGAGCGCTCACTTCCAGCTGCTGATGAGGAAACTGACTGACTCATTAATTATCCCGCGATTCATTATCCGTCCAAAACCCTCTCCTGTGTTCACCTCTGTAATGAGGAACGCTGTTTATCTGCAAGAATAAAGGTTTAGGACGCAGCGAATGAGTGAGGATGCTGCAGGAATAATGTTTATCGGTCTCTCCTCTTCGGTCCTACATCTCCACGATCTTGGAGAACCTGCTGTCGTTCCTTTTGAGGTTTCAATTTGATCCCAGACTCGGAGATGTTGAGACCTTGAGGACTCTGTGGAGGCCAGTCCATCTGTTTCTCGGTCTTCTGGTCTCTGGACTTGGTCCTCAAAGGTCCAGTCCCATTTTTTATTCAGTGGTCAACGGCAGGGGTAAAAAAAACAAAAAACATTCCCCTACAAAATGAGACACCACTACTAAACCGTAATATGTCGTCATATAATGCATCATGTCAGACAACTTGTAAAACTATTTTACTGCTGTTGGACTTCAGTTATATTTTGGACATGATCTGCTTTATCAGACATGAAAATATGCAAACATGCGGGACTGTCACGCAAGTCATCATAAATGATACGTTAGCAAACTTTAGGAACAGCATACTATGGATTTTCCATTTTCCAAAAGATTGAATGAAACATAAAATGGCTGTATCTTTTATCTTAAGCATCTATGGGTCTC
Organism: Trachurus japonicus; assembly: GCF_045865225.1. NCBI lineage: Eukaryota > Metazoa > Chordata > Actinopteri > Carangiformes > Carangidae > Trachurus > Trachurus japonicus. The sequence continues at coordinate 5,131,009 of NC_140929.1, forward strand.
TCTTGCTGGTGTACTATCCGGTGGATTCTGGGAAATTTGTCACAACCCTTTGTTCTAAAGGTGTTCACACTACCGGACTTTGATGGCGTCATGCCCATTGCCATGTCTCTCTGTATGTACGGCGGCACCACTGGGATTATGGCAGCCAATCAGCGTTGAGCGGGAAGCGATTGATCGCTCAGTCGCCCGTTTGCATTGACTTAATATGTAAATAAAAATAAAAGGTCCGGTGTGAACGCACCTTAAAGGGATAGTTCAACATTTTGGCAAATTGGCCCATTGCCATAATCCCTATAGTCGTAGCAGTAGGTTCGTTACCTTTAATTGTTTGGTGCAAGCTATTTTTAGAACGGCGGAGCAGAGCCGCGAGCTGCTCAGGGCTATGCTATGGAGGCTAAGGGAATTTCTTCGTTTCCCTCATCAAATACACAATCCAACAACTCCAAAACGCTGTTGTGGACAAGTTGTGACCTGCACATTCACCACGCTATGGGATGATAACAGAACGTTACCAGACAGAGTTGTTTTAGAGGGAAATTCATGCAAAACCGGTGATGCGCGTTGCGTTCAGGGACAGTTTTTCAGCAAGCAGACTCTGTATTTACCCTGTATTTACCTCGAAAACGGCTCAGTTTCATAACGTTCCATTATTATGACAAATAAAGGTAACGAACCTACTGCTATGACTATAGGGATTATGGCAATGGGCCAATTTGCCAAAATGTTGAACTATCCCTTTAAGTGATCTAAACTAAGTGACTTCTGATCTAAACTTAGGTAATGGAGGGGCAGGACTGAGGGGTAGAAGCAGGATTGGGTTGTAAGACTCTAAGACTTTATCGTTGGAAACGTTGACGTCGACCTCCTGCAGAGCGAATCTGGGATCAATGAGAGGTTTGATTCTGATCAAACCTCCGACTCCACTCGCAGACGTGAGGCTTTAAACCTGCAAGAAAAACCTCCACTGAAGCTTCACTCATCCTCTCGTCCGACTCATCGGTCCAGAACAGCTGCATCTCCAGGTCGCCCGCCCGTCTTCATGGATAATAACTAAGTGAGTCGCTGCTTTTTGTTCCTCTCATCACCGGACTCTCTTTAAAGACGAGAAGTCTTCTGCCCAGACTTCTCCAGACTGTCGACGTCTTCTGGCTTTGAAGGGAAGTCGGCTTGATGTCTTTCGTCTGGCCGTTTCCTCCCGTTTAGATTCTTTTTAGATCCACACTTCCCCTACAGAGCATTTTCTGTTTCACTGAAGGATTTCGCTTTAATCTTGCACATTAAATTGTCGATAATTAGAATGCGTTTACAAATCCCTGAAGCTGTGTGTGTGTGTAGGTATGTGGTAAAAACAGGAAATTCAAGATTTGCTTGTTTTCTGTCGACACCCAATGAAATAAATAAAGGTATAAAATAAACACCCGGTGTGTATGAAATTGAATATATAAATATGTGATGTCACAGGAACAGGAAGCTGACCGTTGCCGTGACGACCAGGTTCAAGGACACAGGGGCACACACACAGGAGTAACTGCTGGATCATGATTAAGGAAGGGAAAGGGACAGCGACGATGGCAGCTCTCCAGAACGTTTACTCAGTGAAGAGCCACTTCATTACCTCATCCCTTCACCCTCTCTCTCTCTATATCTGTCCATCTATCCATCCATCCATCTATCTGTCTGTCTGTTTGTCTCTCTCTCTCTCCGTCCGTCCTGCAGGTGTAGCTACAGATGTGAGGTCACTAATCACCTGCATGCATTGCACACGCAGGCAAAAAAAAAGAGAAAAGACACGAGCTGCAGCCGCCGGCGCAGCGTGCAGCAGGAAACACTTCATCTCTGCCTCCTCTTCTCCTCCTGCAGAGTTCTTTCTTTCTTTTTTTCTCCCCTTTTCTCCTCTTTTTCATTTACATTTTCTCATTAAGACACCCCCCTCCCTCCCTCCCTTTCCCACTCCCCTCCACCTCGAGGTGTCACACTGTCACACGGTGTGAGGTGACGGTCCGGCACAAGACGCACAATTCAAACCCAGAGCGTTATCAAGCACATACAAATATGTATTGTCAGCACTGTGCATAATCCTGCTGCTGCTACCTTTCCCAACAGGCTCACCTCACCTCTCCTCCTCCTCCTCCTCGTGAGAGAGTGGTGGTGGCCTCCTCCTGTGTATACATTACACACCACCTCCTCCGTCGGCCAATCAGGAGCCGGAGCAGGGAGGCAGACTTGGAAAGCACATAGTTACAACGGCAGCGGATCTATACGTTGGGCTCTCGGCAGGAGGCGACAGGGACGCAGAGCAGAGCGGGGCCGGGCTGGGCCGCCGCCGCCGGCCGAGCCAGCGAGCCGGTCATTACAATGCAGGGCATCCCCGAGTGTGTTTTGGCAGCGTGCCAGAGCAAAGGGCCACATGCACACACACACATTCACATTCACATTCACATTCACAAACACAAACAGAAGCAAACAGACACACACACTCCTCAATCGGTGGCTGTAACGCTCTCCACTATACTCTCCATTAGATTTAATCACTCAAAGTCTGCGTCGATTCATTGTGCGTTCAAGTGTGTGTGCAGAAGAAAAGAAGAGAAAAAAAAGAAAAAGGGGGTTTGCAGAGGGGTAAAGAGGGATGAAAAGAAAGAGAGAAAGAATAGAGTGAACACACATCTCGTCTTCCTCCTTTTCCCGCTTGTCTTCGTCGTAGTCAGAGTGGATTTTTTTGAAAAGCTCCTTTTAGAAGAAGCAGAAAGCGATGGCGCCGGCGATGGTGTGGTGTGTGTGGGCGTAGGTGACAAGTGGAACATGGAAGAAAAGTGTGAAGAGCCATGTGGAGGAAGAGAGAGAGAGATGGAGAGATGGAGAGATGGAGGCCGCATGGGAGAGACAGAAGAAGGAGAAGAAATGTCATCATCAGTGAGATCGAGGCCTGTGTGTGTCCGATGGCATTTGCAGGTGCAGGTGAATCCGAATGAGGTGTCGCGCCGGTAAAAGGTCGGACATTTTGAACTGTGCCAGACTAGTACAGCAGGTGAAAAAGAGGGACACAACAAAAATCTGGCAACCCCTCCTCCTCCTCTTCCTCCTCCTCCTCCTCCTCTTCCTCCGGTGCAAAGAGAGAGAGAGAGAGAGAGATGGAGAGACGAAGGCTGCCTGTTAAAGAGTTGTAGTTTTCATAAAAAGGTCATTTGACTTGTCCATCAGCCGGCACCACACGAAGCGAGGACGGAGGATGGTTACCATGGCGCCGGGAGGAAGAGGAGGAGGAGGAGGAGGAGGAGGAGGAGGAAGAAGAGGAGGAAGAGGAGGGAGGGAGAGGTGGAGGAGGAGGAGGGGGGTTGTCCCACGGTCATGGCAACCACTATTTCAGAGCTGAGGTTGTCATCATCACCACCATCATAATCATCCTCATCCTCATCACCTAAAGACATGTGACCAGTTTAGCAGCAAGCAGGGTCGTCAGGTAACTACGGAGACCACACACACACACACACATGAACACACACACACACACACACGAACACGCACGCACACACACACACACAAACACGCACGCACACACACACTGCTGCAGTCAGAGCCTCAGAGGAATACCAATAGAAAGACTAACCCAGACGAGGAGGACACACTCGCCTCAGGTCTGAGTGTAAGAGACACTAAAACACACACACACACACACACACACACATGCATGCATAGATACACACACATACACACACACGGTTTATCTAAATACAACCCATCCTCCTCTTCCTCCCTCCTCCTCCTCCTCCCCCCTTCGTCCCCCCTCAGGCGCCATGCAGCACTCAGGATGAACCCAGAAATCCTGACGTCTCACGGTGAGGTGTCAAGCTCCCCTACACACACACACACACACACACACACACACACACACACACACACACACACACACAGACACACACACACACACACACACACACACACACACACACACACTGACAGACACACACACACACACACACACACACACACACACACACACACACTGAGCTAGATGGATGGATAGATGGAAGGATGGATCCACTGCATGGGCATGAGTGGTGAACATGCTGGCAGACAGGTGTGTGTTGAGTGTTGAGTGTGTGTGTGTGTGTGTGTGTGTGTGTGTGTGTGTGTCTAGTGTGTGTGTGTGTGTGTGTGCCTAGGTGAGAGGAGTGGGTGTGCCTGCTGCCTGGTGCTGCTGCAGGAATCGGCTCGTAGTAAAAACACACTGATCTTACCTTTGACTTGACTCTCGTACTCTGCGAGGATTTCTTTGTCCTTCTTGCTTTTGTTTGAGTTTGACATGTCGCCACAGCGCAGGTAGGTGACTGACTGACTGACTGAGAAAAAAATGATTTAAAAAAATAAAAAAATTACTAATAATTAAAAAAAAAGAAAAAGAATCCTCCTTGTTTGATTATTTCCCTCCGTGATGTGCACCGCCCGGAGCTTCAGCCGCCAACATGCTCCTTAGATCCATCCAGTGCCGCAACAACACAGCCAGTATAGTGGCCCCGCACCTCCACGCTGAGGAGCAGGAGGAGCAGCAGCAGGAGGAGGAGGAGGGAGAGGAGGGAGAGGAGGGAGGAGAGGAAGAGGAGTGGTGGGAGGGTTGAGCCGCGCGTGAAAAAGCATGCACGGAGAATTTACCCACTCGAGAAGGAGAAGGAGGAGGAGACACGTTAGAGTTTTTAGAGATGATGATTAGGGGGGAAAAAGCTGCGGAATTAGCGCAAACATGCGGTCATCATCCTGCACATGCACCGGTCTGCAGGGAGGGAGGGGAGGAGGAGAGGAGGGAGGGGGAGGCACACGCCCACTAGGTAGAAAATGCAACGGACCACACACACACACACACGCACACACATATGTTTAAACACACTCACTTTCATTCACACACACTCACTCACACATGCAGACTCAACGGTGTTTGATGTTGCCGCTACCCCCGCCGTAACCTTTCACATATAGTACACAGGCACAGACAGACGGAGAGAGAGAGAGAGAGAAAGGGGGGAGAGAGGGAGGAGAGAGAAGAGGAGGGGTTCAGCCCTCCGCGCGCGTGGAGATAATACCAATAAAAACGGTGTAAATGAAATGCCGGTGAGGAAACGATGGGTGTGTCCACACAGGGAGCGGAGAGGGGGCGGGATCGGAGCTGTGATTGACAGCTGCGGCGACCAGTGAGTCACGGAGCGGCGATGGAAATGAATGAATGAGGCAGAGAGAGAGAGAGAGAGAGAGAGAGACAGAGAGAACTATGGGCAGAACTACAGGCAAATTTATTATTGACTCTTTCACCATAGATTTTATTTTACTTTGGGAAAATGTTGTTTTTGGTTTCCATAATCACCCTAAGAGAGAAGGAAAATGTCTCAATGTAAAACCTACACTGTAAAAACTCAAATGTCCTACCAAGGATATTTGTATTATTTCTTGTCAAAATGTCATTTCTATAGTCAAAACTAAACTCTTTTCACTTAAAATAAGACTCATCACCTAAAAATTAACTTGTTTTTAGATAAATTTCACTTGTTTCAAATACATTTTCACTTAAAATAAGTAGAAAAATCTGCCAGTGAAAGCAAAAAATTTGCTCCACTATCAGATTTTTCTACTTATTTCAAGTGAAAATATGCTTGAAAGAAGTAAAAAGTGTCTGAAAACAAGCTACTTTTTATGTGATGAGTCTTATTTTAAATATAATGAGATTTGTCTTTTGACAAGAAATGACATTTTGACTAGAAATAGGACAAATCCTATTCTTGGTAGGACATTTGAGTTTTTGCAGTGTAGGTTTTAACCGCATGTGGTTTTTTAAATAAAAATATAAAATTAAGCCAAAATTGACAATTCATGATGTTTATGTCAAATTTGCATTATTTATAGCCTATCATTTATCATCACTTTAAACTTTATCTAGTTCCATTTTAGTAATTTTTTTTAACCATTTCACCATATATAGCCTAGTGTTTGGGTTGTCGGTGGGGGTTGGGGGGTTGAAGCATTACGCTTCAATTCATGTACATCTGTTTGTAAACTGTATCATATTTTCCATAGTAGGCTACATGAATAAAAACATCTGTATCTGAATCTGAATCTATTTTTATTTTATGCTGCATTTGCAATGTTTTTTTCAAGTACACTCCAAGTGAAAACTTTCTTAAATCTTTAAAAAGGTGAACAAAAGCTGCTTTTTCTTTATTTGAATATACTGTGAATAATTAAAGGACCCTGAATCAGTCAGAATTTAGAAATGCAGTAAAAATCATCTCCTATTCAGCTCTTAACGTGTTTCACCCACTGATTTACAGGTTTAATATCTGTTGCAGTACATTTTCACAGCCCAGTACTGTCTCCTGGAGAAATTACATTATTTTTTTCACTGATTTATTTGATAATTATTCACTGCAATAGTTTCTTTGAGATTAATTATTCAATGTGTGTAGGTATTTGCATTAAAACAAATGCTGTGACAGATTTGTCTTCCTCTTTTTCAGACTCACCTGTAGATCTGGACAGAGGCAGGTGTAGGCTGCGTCTTCACCTCTGCATCTTCTCTACAGTTTTAGTGTCGGCATGCTGACCTGGGATCTGCAGGAGGAAGTGTGGAAATGTAAAATACAGTGGAGAAGCAGCAGGATAAAGCAGGATCAGTCTGTTATTAACCATGTGCATGTATGTGTTAGTGTTTATTCCCACCAGGTGGCAGCAGAGCTCGTCTGTTCGCCAACCTGTGGACATCATCAACCCTCTCTCTCTCTGCAAAACTTCTGCACAGCACACAACAGCGACTTCTGCAGGAAGTGAAGGAGATGAAACACATGTTCTTCACGCTGATCAGCGATAAGACAAACAAGGTGGAGGAGCTCAGACTGAGCCGGTGTCTGACACGATAACACACCGTGACTGAGCTCGTCTAACAGGGGGTGAAGAACGTTGACCCAAACCTCCCTCTGCAGAGAGCACGGACAGGTTTCTGCATGAACGGAGAAGAGGAAGAAGATGATAACACATCTTAAACAGGGTTGTTTGTTTGATTGTTTATTTTCACATATCAAAAAGTTTAAAAATATAGGCTATAAGATATAAAATCCAAGACAATGTGAAGGGGAAATACAAAAAAAAAACCTCCAGGGGCTTGTAGGGTGGCATTCTCCATCTACAGTTCTAAGCTAATGAGCATACATTTGTGAGGTACAAAAACCGTTCATACTGTACATAACTAGGGTTGCAAAATTCCGGGAATTTTCAAAGTTGGAAATTTTCCATGGGAATTAACGGAAATATATGGGAATTAATGGGAATTAATCAGAAATTTACAAAATTGAAGGAGGGCCCTTAACAGGGAACTTAAATATAGCTGGGGGGAATATATTATAGCATAATCTTGGCTAAAACAACCAGATTTCATGCAAGTACACTTGAATATCTATGCTCTCCACCTTATTCTGATGGTCAAAAATGTAAGCAACAAGAATTAAAACTTGATAAAGTTCTACTCACAAATCTGTTGAAATGTCATGTTCTTTAATTGTATTATTTTGCATCGATGTCTGCTTATGACAAAACAAAATATTTACATTTATTACAAGATACAGTTGTTTTTACCCCCAATTTTCAGTTAATTCCCATAAATTCCCATAATTCCCATGGAAAGTTTCCAATTTGGAATATTTCCAAAATTCCCAAGCTTAATTTCCCATGGAAAGTTTCTGGAAATTTACCGGAAATTTACTGGAAATTTTCCCTATAACAAATACAAACATGGTTTAACATGATTTAACATTGTACAATGCAATACAAAAGCTTGATAAACATATAAAACATATAAAGTAATCCTAGTTTAGATAGGCAGACCATGGGGAAAGTATTGACGGGTTAACAGGAGTGACTTTAGTGCTCTCCTAAATTGTTGTAAAGGTAAGTTAAAAAAAAAGGTAATAAATTCCATATTCTAGGCCCACGATAAAGTATACAGAACTGTGATCGGGAGGTACAACAATATTGGGTTCTAAGGTGGCAAGAGTTAAGTGTGGAATAGGTGTGAAATTGATAGTTGTATGCAAATATATAATCAAAATCAAATAAAAAAAAAAATCAAAATCTTTATTTGCCATTTGTGCATACACACACATAGGAATTTCTGTACGGTTGTTCCAGGTCAGGTGGAGAAACAAAAGAGAACACACAAAGACATACAAGACACAATGAAAAACACTTTAAAAAGGCTCAAGCCTGGGATTAAAAAAGGACAAGGACATACAATTTCTAAAAAGGACAGAGATCTATGTCTATAAGTAAATAAATGTAAGAATAAATAGGTGTAAAGTGCCAAGTGCTACTGAGGTGGGTGCGTGTTGTGTTGCCATGTGCCCGGGTTATTTTGTGTTTGCTAAAAGTCTGACTGTAGCCGGGTAGAAACTGTTGAAAAAGCGTGATCTGTGTGATGATGCTGTCTGGTCGTTTGTGTCTGAGGTTGTATGTACAGTGTTTATATAATGAAAAAATGATGGGAGTTGGTTGTTCTCCAGAAGTGTGGCAGCTCCTATAAGAGCAGGATCTTCAAAGGTCCAAAGATTAATCTGAGGAGTCAGGAAAGTTGCTAAAGAAATATTTTTTTTAAAAAGCTGTGGAAAGTTTACCATGTCACTTTTCTCATTATTCCTTTTTAATTCATTAGCCACAGTTAAACTTTTCAAATCGGATGATAGCTACCTTTCCAAATTGTTCTGGTCCGGCTCTGGGGCCGTACTGTATCAGTTAATTGAAGAACACAATCACTGTACAAGGATTAAACTTGGGAAAAGAGATTTATTTCAAATTAATTTCAGGCAATGATCTTATCAATAAAGCCTCTACAGTGATCCTTAACAAATGAAAAGTACTGTCAGGTGAATTAGACTAGAGGATGCTAAAAGGAACAAAACAATAGCAGACAATGACCAGGTATAGATTGCCTCCAAACGGAAAGGTTATTTTTCATCTTTTTGGTCATTTTGTGACTCTTTTCAGTCGGTTTCTTATCATTTCTGTCTCTTTGTAGTTTTTTCATCGACTTTCCAACATGTAAAGTTCATCATCGCTTATAATGAAGCTCTGGTCTGAGATCCTTGAGTCTGTATACCTGATAGGAAAACCATCTAAAAGCCACGACCTCTCACCTTGGATGACCGTTATTATCTCTGCTGCCCCCTCTGGCACTTCACCTGATAAGCGTGAATTCCCCCCAAAAAATATCTGTAATGAGTCTGGACCATTTCCTGGTTTTGTCTGAGGACACATGGGAGGACTCGTCCGTCTCCACACCCTGAGAACCGCTGCTGCTCCTGCTTTCATGGAGACCAGCAGATCGTATCGTAATGTATGGGGGATGTAATTTGTAAGTTATGCAGCTCTGCATACAGTACACTCATCTATGCATCCCATTAAGGAGCAGAGACTTAATAGTCCTGTTTGTTGTATAGTTTCCTGTTGTTCGCTCTTATCTGTCCGGGGCAGAAAAAACATGAGCCAGGGTCTGAAGACCTGAAATAGAAACGTTCAGGGTTTCTAAATGTTTACGCTGCAGGTCAGTGAGGACACGTCGAGTTTCCTATTCCTTCTGCTTTTTTTTGTCAGACTTTATTTTGCTGTAATAGAGATATCAAAAAGGCTCATTGTGTTTTTTTCTAAATTCAGCTGTAGAGTGATTATGTTTGCATGATTCATTCATAATGGATGAAAATGTCTTCCCCCGCCCCCCAATCGTCAGGAAATTAAAGGATCTGTTCTGTGATAAAGATGGAAGGACATTCAACAGGACAAAGACAACAGACGAAGATAAAAGCCTCTCCGTTGGGGAGGTGGGGGGGTGGAGTGATGAAGAAGAGGTGAAGATACTTGAAACGTAAATTAAAATGGTTCAGAGTGTCTTAAGTCTTGAGCTTCATTGCAAACTAACGTCAATTAACCTGCTTAGAAATTGCAGGGAAAAAAGCTATAGGCACTGTTCTTAAAGGTACATTGTGTAACTTCTCCTGTTATCTATTCACGAAAATCGATGCTGCATTCACCTGCAGTCGGGCAGACGGCCGTCGGTAACAAACCAGATGTCATTTTAGTCACAGAAGTCGAGAGAAAGCCGGTAAAACGTGGGTCAGGTCAACAATACGACATCGCCATGACAACATATTATCACGTGTGTTGTTTTGCCTCGTGCTGACGGACCACTTGTTTACATAGAGGCTTGTTTATGCCGTTACGTGCAGCGGCTGTCGTCCGTCGGTCTGCCGTCTGCCCAATTTCACGTGAATGCAGCATGAAAAATACGATTGAGTTGCTTGCGATATACAACCGCAACGCTAGATGGGAGAAATTCCTACACAATGTCCCTTTAAAGTTATAAAGTGATTTACTGTATAGGATGAAAAAGTGAAATGAGGCATTCATACAGTAAGAAAATGGAAGAATAAAACACAAAGAAGGATGAAACATATAACACACAACAACAAATCCAATGTTTCCTAAAAGCTTCCTGATAAAAGAGTGGAACGGTGATAAAAATTAAATTTAAAGGACTAAATCAGCGACTTTCACTGGGCCTCTCCCTCCTCTGTCTGGTGACTTTGTATTTCTCTGTTTCACTGGTTTCTGAACAGACCTATAATTTCTCAAAGCTTCCTGGACTGAAACCACTGACGGAAATCAATTTGAAGGTGAAGTTAAGAACACCAGACCTCCCCACAGAGAGAGAGAAGAATCCGGTCCGATCGGGTCTGGAGACTAAAAAACAAAATGAGCAGTCGACTAATTTGTTCACATGTTCGTATTCACAGGAGACAGAGGCCGCAGTCTGGACTGCAGTGGGCTGTAATGGAGCCGGTGTCGGTCTCATTGTGAGATTAGTCTCATTCTCACTCGCCACATCTGCTCATTTCCTTTTTCCTCTTCATGAAACCTGCTGATGTTTCCCCTCCCTCCTTCCCTCCCTCCCGCCTCCTTATACTTCCAGAACCTGCCACTGTAAGCTGCTTAACTCCCCCACAAGTCCCCGAACACGACCTTTGACCTGGTTAACTGCAGCCCACACATCTCTCTATCGCCTCTCTATCTTTGCAGCAGCTTTGAAAACCTTTCACATCGATAACTTGAGACGACCTGTTAAACATCAATTCTATCTCCAGTCAACAGAAAACACACTCCAATCTGAACTGGCCGGGGTTTTCTGTTTTTGAACCTTGAAGGACCGACACTTAACAGTACAGTACACACCCACACACACACTAAGAACCAAAAAAAAAAAAGTCCGAGGCGTGAAAAGTGAAAAGAAAAAGTAAAATTGAGAGAAAATCTTCAGGCAACATCAACATTTGGCGGCATAACAAAGTGTCAGCACAGGAGCAAGGACACAGAAGTTCGATGAAGACGAAGAAGATGGAGAGAGTTCAAGTTTCTGTTTTTTGGAGTGAAAACAGATCAGGCCTCATGTGCTCTCTCTCCAACTTTCATTCTGTTTGCTGGAAGGAAACTGAAACGACCTTAAAAAACATTTCCAACCATAATTATCTGCTGCAGTCGGAGCTCAGAGCCGTGATCGTTTATTCAAGTTTTTTTTTTGTGTGTGTGTGTGTGTGTGGTGGAGAGGAATCAACATTAAGTTTGTGCACAGGAAGTATTTCAGACTGTGTGTTTTATACAGAGCTGATTCATAAATCATCACTATCACTTACCTCGACAAAGCACAATGTATATATTACACCAAATTAAGCTAATTCCTCCAAACCCAGGATGCAGCTGGCACAAACAGAGCTCTGCAGAGGCGCAGATAGAAGAGTGGCATCAATTTTCAGTTTTCTTCTTGTTAACTTTGTTACAGCCTACTCACTTATTAAGAAATTGCGTTAAAAGACAAAGTTTTGATCATATTTGCATAATCAGGGAGGCTTTTCTAGTTAGATTTTGCTAGCTAATCGTTTCCCCGTTTCAAACTCTGGTGCTAGGCTAACTGACTTTTGGGTGTAGCTTAATATTTTATGACATTTTTTGCATTCACTCTATTGAATAATTGAAGTTGTAGAATTTTGACCTTCTTGCTGAATACATCAAATTTCTTTTGTATGCAGTTTAAAATATTGGAGTTAACTAAGTTACCGTAATTAGTTTTGCTAAAGCTACATAGCTATAGTCTAGAGGAAACATTATGAGTTAGGCAGAGTTAGGTTAGTTTTATTTCTATTACTTAAAGGGATAGTTAAACATTTTGGCAAATTGGCCCATTGCCATAATCCCTATAGTCATAGCAGTAGGTTTGTTACCTTTAATTGTCGGTGCAAGCTACTTTTAGAACGGCGTTAGAACGGAGTTGTTTTAGAGGTAAATGCAAAACCGCTGATGCGTGTTGCTTTCAGGGACAGTTTTTCAGCAAGCAGACTCTCGGCTCCGTTTCGCAACGTTCTGTTATTACCTCATAGCGTGGTGAATGTGCAGGTCACAACTTGTCCACAAAAGCGTTTTGGAGTTTTTGGGAAACCAAGAAATCCCATGAGCCTCCATAGCGTAGCTCTGAGCAGCTTGCGGCTCTGCTCTGCCGTTCTAAAAATAGCTTGCACCGACAATTAAAAGTAACGAACCTACTGCTATGATTATAGGGATTATGGCAATGGGCCAATTTGCCAAAATGTTGAACTATCCCTTTAATTTCTTCTACTGAGGTTAGCACGCTAACCAGCTAGCTCTAACGTGGTTGGACTCATCTTGTTAACTTTCCATCACCGGGTCTCTGTGGTATCCGGTCTGTCCTGAACACACTATGCAATACTCAGAGGATGTGTCTTTTAATGGCTGAAGTTCTTAGCATAGCAGTAACACTAAAGTTATGTAGGAATACCAGATCTTACAATTGCTAATATGTTTTACAGAGAAACTATAGCCTAACTTTAAATTTAAGTATCTGGCTCTTTTTTAATAATGTTAATAAAACACTTGGTCATTTTAAAATGTGATGTAGGAGTCAATTTTCAAACAAGCATCACACTGAAAGTAATAGAAATGATGCAAATTAACTATCAAACCTAAAGCTATAAAGTTATAGGAGTTTCACCACATACTTTATTTCTGCACTGTGACGTTCATTCACCCCATCCCCACGCTCTTCTGCAGCTGCACAAGTGGAAATAATATTCAATCTGCCTCATCATTCAATAAAATGAATCACGAATTTCGCCAGTCTTCTTTTTTTGCAAATGCCAGACGACATGAGTCAAAGACACGATAAGGGATTTATTTGCTTAATTGAGCTGTTGTAAATTAAAAACTTCGACCTGGGTCTAAAAAAAAAATCATTCCTGTGACGATGCTCGATCACGACTCGCCTACGTAAATGAACTTCATCATCTCAGGGATAAAAAGAAAAAAAGAAAAAATAGAATGAGGGCAAACTTGCCGCTGGCGTTTCTCCTAACAACATAGCTGAAGCTCTCACACGAACTGTACATATCATTTCCACCTGCTGGAAAAGCTATACAGTTACTTACTACTATACATTCCTGCTGTCGACCTCAGTGTCAGATTCCTCCATAAATGGGAAACGTGGAAGGAGGAGGATGACCCAAGAGAAAGAGATATAACTCTAACTTATACACAGAAAAACAAAACAGCTGTGATTAATTATTACATCTGAAATACAACTGGGGCGTTCCGGTATTGCACATCTCTGTAAACACATTCAAGACACATTAATAACACACACACACACAGACAGACATTGTAAGAAACGTGGTGTCTGGTATAGATTAGGAGAATAAAACAAAGGCAGAGCTCAACAAAAGCTTTGGAAGATGAAGATGGAGCACTGGGAGATGTTTATTCTGTGTGAATGTATTAATGTATACAGGAGTGGGGCCAAGGAGGAGGAACAACCCCCCCAGAGTCGGTTTGTATCAATACCTCTGTACGAAGGGGCCGCTTATGAGACAATCAGATGACTGACAATAGACGCACAATGTCCACAATGAGACACAAAATGAGCACGGATGTATAACAACAGACTCACTACAGAAAAGAGACAGAAAATGGCAACGAAGAGACATAGTATAACTAAAAAGAGAGACATAAAAGAGACAAATAATGACTACAAAGAGAGACATTGTGATTACAATGTCATGTCCGGTTGCAGCAGGTGAAGCATGAAAGCGGAGCTCCACAAACATTTTGAAAAATTTGATCTAATTCTTGGTATACAAGACAAGACAGAAAAGTATAGCAACAAAGGTGACTTGAAGTGGCTTGATGACGAGAGGAAAGAAAAACAAATTTGGAATGAGAATCCGATTGATCAGTCCAGTTCATCGCAGGACGCAATCGGAGCCCTCGGGTAACAATGGCAACACTCGAAAATAGTTTAAGCGAAAATCAGAGTGAAATGCTGATTGTATGGGACATAAATTGCATTGATACATTGTAAATATGTTGTATGGACCCCAGGAAGAATAGCTTTGGCATTGCCATAGCTAATGGGGATCCGAATAAATAAATCAATCAATATAATGACTACGAAAAGACGTATGACACAAAACTACGCAGACAGACAAAACAATTACAAAGAGACCTGGGAAACAAAACTACAAGGTGCATATTGACTACAAAGAGGCAAATAACAACTACAAAGGGACAGAGTGACTTCAAAAAAGACACAAAATAACTACAAAGAGACATACAATGACTACAAGGATAAACATAAATGCAAAAAGACTGAAAACAACAACAAAGAGGCACAAAACTACAAATGGACTCCTTACAACTACAAAAACACACATAATAACCACAAAGAGACACACTGTGACTATACAGATACAACAACCAGAAATACACTGTAAACAACTACAAGGAAGACAGAACATTTCCACAAAAAGACCGAAAATACAACAATGAAGTCCACAAAGAGACTCCAGAGAGAGTTTAAACAACTACAAAGAGATGCGTAATGAAACACACAATAAGTGTCCAGTGAGACTATAAACAACTACAACGACGACGACTACAAAGAGTCTCTTTCTAGGAAACTGTGAAGAGCCTGAAAAACAGCTCTGACTGTCCACGGTGTCTGGATTTATTCTTCCTTCTCTCACTCTCACTTTGAACTTTCTGTGAGTTCTTTGCGGCGATTATCTCTCCCCGAGTAATTAACAGCTAAAGTGGTGAAATATGCACCGACACACACACACACACACATATTCACAGACACACACTTTCAGGTTTCAGGGCCAAAACCTCTGATAGTGATTAGGTGTTTAAAGTCTGCTTTGGAGGAACTGCAGGATTTCAGCGCTGGATCTGCACAAAGTCTCATAACTCCTTCACTTGCGCTTCCAGATTACCTGATCCGACATGATCCGTGTTTGATCCTCGTTTTATTACAGTGGCTCCGTGTCAGCGGGCAAGACATAGCAGCAGCCTCGGGGAAAATTTTGTAAACTGCCTCCTGCACGCCAACAACGATCGAGGCTCAGCCAGCCTGCTGGAGGGAAGCCTGAGATTCACCGGCTGCTGCACTTTACTTTGCACCTGCAGCCAGGGCCGTTGTATAGGGGAGAAAGGTGATGATAATTCTAGGGGCCCAGCGCCCAGTGGGGCCCATAAAAGACCCCAGTAGTCTAATCTTTGTATGACTGAATTATTCTGCGTAAGACCCCGACTAATACTCATAGTACACTGTAAAAACCCAACATCTTTCCAAGAATATTTGTCTTATTTCTTGTCCAAATGTCTCATTTCTAGTCAAAACTAATCTCTTTCCACTTAAAATAAGACTCAATACCTAAAAATGAACTTGTTTTTACATAATTTTCACTTAAATTCACAATAAATAGAAAAATCTGCCGGTGAAAGTAAGTTTTTTGTGCTTGTAATAAGGAAGAAAAACTTGCTCCACTATCAGATTTTTTCTACTTATTCCAAGTGAAAATATGCTTGAAAGAAGTAAAAAAGTGTCTAAAAACAAGCTACTTTTAATATGATGAGTCTTATTTTAAGTAGAATGAGATTTGTTTTGACTAGAAATTACATTTTGACTAGAAATAAGACAAATATTCTTGCTAAGATACTTGAGTTTTTGCAGTGTAATGCTGCATTAGCATCAAAACAAAGAAGGCTAAATAAAAAACATACATACATACAATACATATGTAGTCTAAGAAAAAAAAAAGGGAAAAGTTACGGGGAGGGGCCCACTTTAGTATTCTTTAAGGGGGCCCAGAATTCCTAGCAACGGCCCTGCCTGCAGCAGAAGCAACAGGAGCCAATAATAGCTACTAAAAACTGTCAATGCAACAGTGAACCGAAAAGATTGAGGCTCAAAATGACACAAGCAGCAGCCTGTCAGCTTGTATACGCACGATGGGGGCGGCGGGAAACACTCCTAGGAGAACAGTTAAACAGAGACACAGGTGCTTCGGTAAATGAGCCACAGCAGTCGTTAACCTGCTGTTCGTTAAAAACCTCACTAACGTGCAAAGAGAGACGAAGAGGAGGGAAACCAACAGGTCACCAAGAGGCTGGAAACATAAACCAAAATCCTAGTAATAATAAAATGTGTCAGCACAAACCAGATCGCTATCAAAAAGTGACTGAACTCCCAGTAAATACAGAGACCACACATGCAACTGAAGGCCACAACGAACCACAGAACTGGAAACAACACTGCAAAAACTCAAAATCTTTCCAAGAATATTTGTCTTATTTCTTGTCAAAATGTCTCATTTCTAGTCAAAACGAAACGCTTTTCACTTAAAATAAGACTCATCACCTAAAAATGAACTTGTTTTTAGACAATTTTCATTTGTTTCAAACAAATTTTCACTTGAAATAAGTAGAAAAATCTGCCAGTGAAAGGAAGTTGTTTGTGCTTGTAATAAGAAAGAAAAACTTGCTCCACTATCAGATTTTTCTACTTATTTCAAGTGAAAATATACTTGAAAGAAGTAAAAAGTGTCTAAAAACAAGCTACTTCTTATTTGATGAGTCATATTTTAAGTATAATGAGATTTGTTTTGACTAGAAATGACATTTTGACTAGAAATAAGACAAATATTCTTGGTAAGATTTTGAGTTTTTGCAGTGAAATTATATTAAATTATATTATATCAAAAGACTAAAATGAACTCTAAAGCTAATTCGCTAAATAGTCCAAACAAATAGGCTACACAGCAGTCTGTGGAGGGTCAACACTGATAATTGCCTATAATAAATTACTCCCTGAGAGAACTTCTGTTTATAAAAGTCACGGTATAAAGTACAACACCCCTGGGTGAATCTAAAATATGAAAATTTCTTCCTCTTACCAGACGTTTCTGTTTCCAAAAAATTGAACAGCATCTCCTCAGATCGGTCTGAAACAGAAAGAATTCACTTTGCAATGACACAAAACTTTATACTGTATTTAAGATGGCCTAAGGTTATTTTTCATTTTTTCGTAATGAAACAACATGTAAAATCAGTTACATAAGTTGCTGCAAGTAGTCGATTAATCAAACCAATGTTTAATTGTCATGTTTATTGTGTCTGTTACATAATTTTCTCATTATTATAATTACACTGCAGTGTAGTTCCAATGTGCTCGTGTCAGGCCGGATTTCTCTCCTCTATTTCTTCGTCCCCTCATCAGTCACCTCCATCTTATGTAACAAGCTTCATCATGGCTGCGTTTTAATGGGCCAACATACAGAACATGTTCATCCATTAAGATAACGATCTGTTTACGTGCCTCCATTATTGCCTGACATGTGTATTACTGCATCTCTAATGACTCATATAATTTATTGCGTTGAATTCATTTGCGCTGCCGTACAGTTCACATTGCAATCCGTCCATAATGTTGTGACTAATATATGAACTTTGAGGACTTCGTTGACAAATCTCATGAAAAAGCCAAAACTAATCAAGTCCCGCTCACTTCTACTGGAAGTTGATTTTCTTGCTAAAGACTATTTTCCTCTGTCTGACTGTTAGCTTAAATTATCTCATATTCATTAACTCACTTGGCTATTCATTATTAACTTAAGCCTTTATGTTATTTATGTAGACATTAAACAAATAATTTCCAAAGAGAATAAAGAGTTACTTTCTACTTAACTTTACTGATAGTGTTTCTAGCTCCATTATCATGTTGGATTTTAAATTTTGTGGCCAAATACTTGAATAATTTAGTGCTAATTGGTGCATGATGGTGAACATGGTTAATATTTTCATGATAAACTTTCATATTATTGATTTTATGCTGGTAAAGTGACAGTTAGCATTTAGCGAAAAGCTTACCGAGTTGCTAACAGTGCTAATTGCCTGTTAATCTTGATAAAAATAAAAAAATAAAATAAAAATAATGATGTGTTCATGATTAAATTTAGCATTGTCACCCTGAATATGCTAATAAGCTAATTTTAACGTCAAAGCTTCAGCACCGCTAATGTGGCTGTGGCCTGTTAGCCTCGTCACTGTACTACTATGCAAATGTTAACACTTACTATTTCTTCCTGGTAATGCATGAAATCATGTACATAATAGCTAGTAAATAGAGAGTAGGCCTAAATAGTGTGATACTGTGCATGCGTGCATGCGTGCTAACGCTAAAAAATCTGGTCTCAGTCAAAAAATAACTGTGGTTTCCAGACATGTCCAGATTAAACAAACGTTACTTTGTTGAACAGAGCTAGGCTAATGGTTTATCCCTGTCTCCAGTCTTAATGCTAAGCTAAGCCAACAGTGTCTTGGCTGTTTGTTCATATTAACTGTGCAGACATGAAAGATTCTCATCTAACTTTTGGGCAATAATCAAAATTGCAAGATTTCCAAACTATTTCTAAAGGGAAAGATAACTCATAGAGATAATTTTTTGTCAATAAATCCTACTTTTACTGTCAGTGTATCTGAGTTCAGCACAAACTCTTCTGCATTATGCAGCACACAAATTGTACAAACAGACCTGAGCTGGAGGAGATTATTGTGGCTCTGCTCAAACAAACACAACAGAGAGGATTGGCCCTGCGGCAAGAGCATCCTGAAACAGACAAACACGCAAACACAGGCAGCACATAGGTTCAAGGCCAGCGATGAGTGTTGTTTTATGTGTGGGTGGTATATTATCTTATTTGTCTGGGGCCAATTTGCTGCAGGCTCGATATCTAAATGCTCAATTAGAGTCATTTATCGTCAACACACAATCTCAAAGACACACAACGTATAGCCTGTGTGTGTTTCTGGGCTTTGCTTAAAAAAAACAAGCTGATGAAAAGGAAAACCATACGAGAGCCAATTGTCTTGGGTAAAAAAAAAAAGTGTTTTATTCTCATGTGAAAAAAAAAAGATTGATGTACGGTGGCCCTGAGGTGCAAATCTAAATGGCACTATAGAGAAAAAGCTACTTACAAAACCAATTAACAAACGGTAAACACTGAAATAATAAAAAAAAGAAAATCAATTTAATTTCAACAACACAAATTAGATGAGTCAGTATCACATGTTACAAAACAAGAGGCCAACAGGACGACATAATGACTGTATTTACATCTATTTAGTTTTGTCCTGTTCTGTTCACTTGCTCTGTGAATTATTCCATTTTTATTTCAATTCCGTCATATCTGACTTGTTGCAGTAATTTGTTTTGTGTAAAATGAATATTTTTCTGGAGAGTTTCTTCCCCCTGGGGGGCCACCAGATGGGCTCCAGCTTCTGAAGATTGAGGAGGCATTTAGTGGTGATAGATGATGAAAACACTAAACAACCAAAAGGCAACGCATGATCTCTCCTTTCCGATTTGTTTTGTTGCTTCTGATACTGATCAATTACTTTATATACTCAGTATCTGCCAAACAAATCCTGTCCAGAATTAGTTTTTGTTTATGTCCACCTTTGCGTCGTTGAACGCAACCTGAATCTTTGATCATTACGCATAATATTCTGTGTATTGTCCTGTTGTATTTACTCTAATATCTGTGCAGATGAGTGCTGTGGCTTTGGGCAGCACTCAGGAAGCCTCTCTTCATCAAGTGTGTAAACAAAATACTTAAATTCAGGTGCATTTTTTTGGACCGACAGCCTCTTAGGTTTCTGATTCATCTGCAGAATGTCATAAAGAAAACTACAGACACACAACAGCTGCAAAGAGAGACATGTAAACTACACAAAAGGCACAATTATGAACCACAAAGAGACACAAAACATTAAAAAGAGTTACAAAATTGAGATAAGGAGACAGAAAAGGACTACAGAGATGCAAAAGACTGAAATGTGAAACAAAACAACTATATAAGAGACACAAAATGACCACAAACAGACAAATTTACTGCAAAGACACACAGTTTTATTAAAAAAAAACAAGATACTACATAACACAAATGCAAATGACAACAAAGATACACAGATAAACCACAAACAGATGCAATTTACTACAAATCAACTATGAAGAGACACAAAATGTCCACAAGAAAGACTGAATACAACAAGGGGAAACAAAAAGACAAAAGAAATTGTGTGTGTCATTTTCTGTTATGTCACACACTCTGTCCATGTGAGTGCGTTTTGTTTTCCATTTCCAGGTGCGATGCTCTTTGCAGGTGAAAGTTTGACTCCTCATCATGCCCTCATTTTTATTGCACGAGATTCCTACGAGATTCTATTTCCTGAGGGCTTTACTGTCCTGAAAGCGATTTCACAGGAGGAGGAGAAAACACGTCTGAGAGAAACACTGAGCAGCTGCTACAAATTGCACAAAAGCACCGACGCACGAACTAAACTAAACCACTGCAGCCGAAAAAAATGAGCTTATCTGAATATTAAAAATGAAGTAAAACACCATCAAAATGTTGATTGCTGTTAATATGATCTCAAGCCCAATCCAAGTATTTTTTCCTTTGATTTTGTGTTTCATCAACTTGACTTGTAGATGAAAATTGAGGATATCAATCAATGTTTGCTTATCTGATAGATGGAAACATGCTAACATCAACATGTGGGTCTATTTGGGAACAGATTCTCGGACACGTTTTGCTGTTGATTTATGGATGTTTATCGTCTTTCTCTTTTAGCATTGTCCTGCAGACCCCGCCCTCTCCTTTATCAGTGCTTAAACTGCTTTCTGGGAGTTAAATCTGGAGTCGACCCTGTCCCAGTTGGGGGAGGGGGGAGTTTACACAGTCTTTTGACAAATATAAATATCCCAAAAACAGTTTCATCCTCTTTTGCACAGTAATCATTTTGGAAACTGTGTCAGTTCCCAGCGAACCGTCAACGTTTCTCATGAGCCGCAAAGACAAGACATGCTCTCTCACGTGCCCTCTGGGATTAACACACATTTATAAATCACCACAGCATCCAAAGACAAGAAAAAGACGCAGTGGAACCACCCTGTCCGCCATCTTTAAAGGGATAGTTCACCCAAAATTCAAATTTCACTCATTATCTACTCACCCTCATGTCGACAAAGGGCTGGGAGAATTTTCCTCCGTGCCTTCTCGGAGTTACGGGGGGGTCCGCGCATCATGTCAGGGCTTCAATACAAGAGGGACATTACAGACGAGCGGTATGGAGGTATTTGGATGTTTTTTGGTGTGTGTTTTTGGACGAAGAAAAGTGAGCACCATTCACAACCATTATATGGACAAATACTGCTGCGCGGACCCCCCCGTAACTCAGAGAAGGCACAGAGGACTCTGAAAATTCTCCCAGCCCTTAGTCGACATGAGGGTGAGTAGATAATGAGTGAAATTTGAATTTTGGGTGAACTATCCCTTTAAACTACTTTCCCTTATTCCCCGGTGAAAACAAAACAGTCGAGGTGGGATCGGCTACTACAGAAAAATGGGGTTAAACTTAACCAGAACGTGACGGCGTTACACTGAGACGGTGGGAGAGGACTTTGACATATGAGGAACAGGATGTGACCGAGTGACCTCTGACCCCCACCAGGCCCCTGATGTTCCAGATGTACATAAACATCCCGTGCCACTATAGCACTGGTTTTTGTATCATTAATGCACAGGAAAAACAGATAACACACACACACACATAGAGAAAACACGTATGAAACAAGCTGACAAACATTGGACAGGTTCCAACTCAGCCTGCATGGGAAAATGAATGTTGTTCATGTAAATGAAAATGAACGATATGGACGAAACCCAGTGAGGCCGAGCAGAGGCTTTTGAAAAGAAGGACAAATATTTGAACAACTTTGTCACAGTCTTCAGATTCTCAAAACCCTCACACAAAAACTGACCAAAATCAGACATTAAAATAGCTACAAAATGACTCAAAATCAAATTTAAAATACTCAAAATAATCAGAAAGAGACTCAATATGACCACAAAAGGACAAAAAACAAGTACATGAAATGGAAAATGACTATAAAGACACTTGAAATGGCCTTACAGACAACAGGAACTGCATCAAAGACATACAACAGGGATGAAAAACCCACCACAATCATCCGTTGTTTTTGTCCTTTTCCACGGTAATTTTTTGATATTTCATGTTCAGGCATCTTTATAAAACATTCCTGAAACACAATTATCTTTCAAAACACAGGGTCGACTCTGGTTAAGCAAAAACAATGTGATTAGGTTTGTTGAAGAGAACTGATAAAAGGCTGTGGTGGAGTGGTGGTGCAGGACAAGTGGAGAACAAGCAGCATTTCTGATTATTTTTATCCATCCATCCATTTTTTTCTGCACCCACTTATCCGGTGCGGGTTCAAACCGGGGGTCTGAGGGGGGGGGCCCGGCGTTCAGTGAGAGTGAAGCATTGTTTTTGTCGGCACTATCACTGTGTTAAAGGAGAATTAGTTCAGGATAAGTGACCGAAACCCCTCCTCCTCCTCTCTCACTGCCACACTTGTTGAAAATATAATAAACAGCCCTTCTCCCACATTCCTGTATTCCCACAGCAGGGATTACACGGGGGCAGTCTGGGCATGTGAGTGTGAAATCCACTAAAGCCAAACCACGGCCCCTCCAGCCTCACAGGTTTCCAAGTCGGAAAGAAGACATTTTGTGAAATCAGGTCACTCCGGGAACAGAATAAACAAACCCCAATTTTTATGTCAGGGTTGGGATAATATACATTTGACACAGAGTGATTAAAATTCCTGCATTGCGTGTCAATCAGGAGATGGACTTGACTTTAGTGGGTGAAATTTGGTTCAGATTTTCATGGTCTCCTCTGGATGAACTGTAACTGTTAAGAACTTTTCCTGCAGCTCCGTCGTCTGGTCAACGTTTCGGGTTTGTCCAAAATGTATGACCAAATACCTGCAAAAAATAATAACATTTTGTGTTAGTGCTAATTGTCGACACACTTATAGCAGCATTTAACTTTACAAGAAGGATTGTGCATTTAAAGTAAACATCCAAATCTAACTTGAAATCATGGTCTTGTCTGAAAATTATCAAATTTTTAAAGGGATAGTTCACTCAAAATTGAAATTTCATTATCATGATTTCATTATCTACTCACCCTCATGTCGACTAAGGGTTGGGAGAATTTTCAGAGTCCTCCGTTCCTTCTCTGAGTTACGGGGGGGTCCGCGCAGCAGTATTTGTCCATATAATGGTTGTGAATGGGGCTCACTTTTCTTCGTCCAAAAAGACACACCAAAAAACATCCAAATACCTCCATACTGCTCGTCTGTAATGTCCCTCTTGTATTGAAGCCCCGACATGAGAAATTGTTCCGAAAAAAATTAAATAAGTCTATATTTTAAGCTTGTTTGTAGTGGAAGCTCCCAGTGTCTCGGTTTACTGCTCTTCCTGTGTCAGTGCAAATCTCGCGTGATTTGCACTGACTGGCGGAACAATTTCTCCTGTTGGGGCTTCAATACAAGAGGGACATTACATACGAGCAGCATGGAGGTATTTGGATGTTTTTTGGTGTGTCTTTTTGTTACGAAGACAGTTGGTATCCATTTGCAACCGTTATATGGACATGCACTGCTACGCCGAGACCCCCTGTAACTCGGAGAAGGCACAGAGGACTCTGAAACTTCTCCCAGCCCTTAGTTGACATGAGGGTGAGTAGATAATAAGTGAAATTTGAATTTTGGGTGAACTATCCCTTTAAGTTTTCTTCAGTATTACAACACTGACAGCCGGAGCTGCTATTGCATAGTACAGTACTCTTAAATAGCGAAAAACATGACCTCAAAAGTAAATACCAGAACCTACCTATTACAGTTGAGTCTTTTTCTCCTGGTGGCTTTTGTTTCTTCATGTTGGTTTCCAAATACACATGTATGTTGGTGTTAGCATGTGTCCATCTCTCTGATTTGCCAAAAACATTCTTGACTTTGACCATTCTTGTACAAAAGTCAAATAAAACACTGAAGCTGATGAAAAGAAAAACTAAGAGGGGAAAAGGACTCAAAAGATCCACATCATCGTCCACTCTGGATGGTGGGTTCAGTTCAGTGAGTTCAAAGAAAAACAGGAGATAATTGTGACTGTAATTATCTCTGTGAGTGTGAGAAATTACCCACATTGATGCTCTGGATGGGATTCAAATTACCGATGTGCACAGGTATAGCCTCCCATCCCCTGAGGCGTCTTCAAAAGAACTGAAGAACGTGTTCAAGTATCTGCAACGAATCGATTCAACGGACAATGTTAACCGTGACACCCTGCAGCTCTTATACATTTCTAGAAATATGAAACTCAATTGGACAGTAACCTCAGATCTGTACTGTCACTAATTTTCTTCTCCCTTTGCACAGTCACCGGTTCAACAATCCCACATACAGACCCAGTGAACCCAGTGAAAGTCCAACATTTTCCCCACTCTCATCATCTCCTGCTTCCTCAAATCAAATTGTCACTGTGTTAATTAACCCATGGGCTCATGATTAGTCTTCAACACATGGATTAATTTGAATTTAATTACATTTTCCCCATCCTAAATGAATGAAGATGGGAAACAAAAAAAACAACAACCCAGACATATGGATGAACCATTTTAGACCACACACACACAGAGAGAGAGACACACAGACAATTCACAACAGGACATCTGGATCAAAACGCCTGGATCACATCTTCTGGGAACTAAAGTCGACCATAGAGCATTAATAAGCCCTTTATAAAAGCCTCCATTTAAACTGTCAGGATCTAGAGGCCTAAAAGGCTTCATCTTGACTTCCCAGGCTGCTACTGACCCAGATGTAACACAGAAGACGCTAGAAAACAGTTTTCCTGGCATGTCATCTTGCATGAATTTAATTGGCAAAATCATTCTCTGTGAACATTGGACTGCGCTGTGGCAAAACCTGTGCCGGGTTCAACTTTCTGTCCCTCTTTGTCTCCATGAGGTGAACCCATTAAGTGGATTAGAGCTTGGCAGAGATCAGAGCTGATCAGTTTGGACAGAGCTCACCGTGAAACAGCTGATCAGACTAACCTCCTATCATCCTCTCAGCACGGCCAACTGCACAGATACAGTCTTAACGACCTTTTATGTCTGACAGTTGAACACATCGCAGAGGCACAACGTGAGTTTGACGTGTACATGAACGCACACATGACATGGAGCTCACAGGACTGAATGTTCCCCCGTGCTGACTGTCACAATATAATCTAACAGCTCCTATAGATAGTGATGTAAATTAGAGTAGTGGTGTATATTTATCTCTCTGAAATAACACACACATACCAGCTGTGATTGACTCATTAACCTCTTCTGCATGCTTGTAGGAAAGAGCATCCCAAAATATACAGATGTAGGCCTACAAGTTGTGCCGTCATGATACGAGGGGAGTATTATAGAAAACATAAACATGGTAAAGCCTCTTGGTCAATCCCACACACTAATAATATACATTGTTCTGCTGCACAGGGCTCCTCAGCTAACAAGCACCCTTCTAGATTTTGAAAAAAGGCATTAAAAGATATGTAACAAAAGTAGGACTCCGGAAGAAATCTAAACTTTTAGAGTAGCCTATAGTTCAGTAACAGTAATGGTTAAGTGAAAAAACTGCTACTGTACCAAGCCATAGACTACTGAAAAAAAAACTAGCTATGGACAATTGTTAAAATAATAAATTACGGTAACAGATAAATGGTTCAAAGAAAATACCTAAAACTAATGGTTTAAATCGCTAACTAGCTAAAACTTAGAGAAAAATTATTAGAATAGCTACCTAAGGGGCAAAGCTTGCTAAAACTATTGAATCAATGTTTAATATAACCAGCTAAGGGACTGCAGCTAACAAAATTCTTTGATCAGTGATTGAAACAGATAACCAAAGAACAAAGCTAGCTAAAATTGACAGATAAATTGATTAAAATATCTAACTAAAGAACAAAGCTAGCTAAAACTGATGGATGGTGATTTTAAAAAAAAGTACAGTAGGCTACTTACCTGTTGCATGTAGATAAATGATTACAGAAAGCTAGCTAAAATTTGTGGATACAAAAAATAGCTAGCTTAAAGCAGAAGTAAGCGATCCGGTGGTTTTGGCTAACTTCCTGTCAGCCGATGGAGTTAGCACAGTGTTTCCCCTACCGTTCTATTGGCGGGGTGGCCCGTAGCAGTCCCCGCCCTCGTCCCTAGGGCCACCACATTCACGCGCATCCCTTGGCTGCACACACAGAGAGGACCGCCCCTTTATGCCGTTCTCTCTCCTCATTGGATAAAGGTTGTAGGATACAAGGAAAGTTTTCTCCTCGGCTTACAGCAGAGCAGAGTGACTGACAGACCCGTGTTTCAGACCAAACACTCTATATAAGTGATTGCTGTCGGAAGATATAACTATTTAAGACTTATATTAAGACAACTATTCCGCTTACTTTTGCTTTAAGCTAGCATAAATTGCAAATGGTTCCCTATAGTAGTTATGCAAACTTGACAGAACCAAACAGAAAGGTCAGTTGATTACAATATTGTTCCAATATCCACTTGGAATTAGGTTACAAATTCTTTCAGGCTAATTTATGTGAAACTTGACAACCAGTTCAGCTGTGACCCAGAACAACCCAAACACTGAAACCTGGAAACACCTCTGTTAAGACTTTAGACGTCAGAGGGTTTATTCACAAAGTTGAGGAGGCACTTGGACGATCAGCTGTGGACTGGAGTCTCATTCAGAAACAGAATGTTCTTCACGGCATTGACCGTTTCATGACTTTAATTAAAAGATTGTGCTAGAGTCTGATAAAAGTGCCAATAATCAAACCTCATTTCTTTCTCATCAGCTGCCAACTTATCACTCTAGTTCAGGCCTTCAGTGATGCTAGAGGGGTATCAAGCAATAATTTCTCTGTGTGTTCGTCAGACATGTCGTTGGACTTACATAAACCTGCCCGCGCTGTGTATTCCTGAGCTTCTATCTTTGTGAGGACACGTTGTCAGGCCCTTACTTCATCAAAGGCCTTTAACTTCTCTAGGGGCAAGGTTTTAGTAAAGGTTAAGCTACGTTATGAGGTCCTCGCGTATCCTGTATGTTCACTGTTCCAAGTTTAACTAAAGCTGAAGTCTAGTGTTTCCAAAATATCACGAGTGCCACATGTGAATCCTCTAAATGCAAGTGTCTGAGTTTTTTTTAGTGTTGCAGCAACACACAGAACCGAACAAAACCTGTCAGTAAGACTTAATTCTAACTTATTATGACTATTACAGTGGCAGCACTCACATTACAAAATGTCTTCCCGGTTTCAAAACTATCTCTTGATGCTGTGGGTGACATTTAATTTAATGAATTACTGAACATAGTGATTGGTTTTTCTAAGATTTCTACATGTATGCAATCAGAGCCCTTTAATAACGACCTGGGGTTTGGCTGTTGACATTTCAGGCTGGTACATTTGCAACAATACAATACTTTTAATTTAACCTCTGGTTCTGAGTTATCAGCGTATGAAAGAAACTGGATGTTGCCTTGTTTTCTTATCAAAAGCAATTAAAAATTGTGTTTTATGCCTTTTAGGAATAATTTCAATCAAAAGAGCTCCAACACTTTCTACATAGTTTTGAATGGTAAACCAGGTTTCATGTACAGATGCTGTTGAAATTGCTTTTAGAAACAATAAAACAATGGCAATAGATGAGGGTTTTATAATAACAAAGCTCTAGATGCAATATAATCTAATAGTCCTGCAATACATCCTACTATTATTGTAATGTTGTAATGTTGAAACTGTTTTACAGAGGTGTTAAAGCAGCATTGTGTGATTAACCACAGGGCTGTTGCCTTGGTTTTGGCTGTAATAAAATGCCAACTGGACTTGCTTCTAATTGGCCCTCTCATTAGGAGATAACTCAAATCCTGCCAATCAGATGACTTTGCAGCATTTTAATGTGTGTTATGGAATATACAGATACATATACCTATAATATTCACAAATTTATTCAACAGTTGCCCTTTAACTCATATGAACTAATTCCCAAAACACCCTGAGAGATATTATTCTTATCTGAAGCCAATGTGTGTTTCAAACAAAAACCCTAGTGGCAGAGTAATGTGACCTTTAAACTCACAAGCTGCAGCGAAATGCAATGAATGAAATATGTGACAAAAAAGAAGCCGCTGCTGTGAGTCTTAATGTGAGGTTTGAGGGGTCTCAGCGGGGGATCAAATGGTCCTGCTGCAAAAAATAGCAAAAGGGAAAAAGGAATTATGGCTAAAAGGCGATACACGACTGGTTTCATTAATGACTTGTCGTCACAATATAAGAATTTATATTTAGACGAGACTTGGCAGACGTCTGGAGGCAAACAAAACCCATCCATAAAATTATATTACACTGGGGTATGGAGTTAAATGATTTATGTATTTATTCAACGATTTCACTTTAAGACACCACAGAGGCGCACAAACATTAGTGTGAAATAATAAATAAAACATGTTTGGGAAAATTCGAAAACACTGAAATAGATTTTGCGTTAACTGAAAACATTTTCGAACTACTTTTTTTTGCAGCTTTGATCGTTTATTGTGGCATCAGATATTAGAAAAAGTGGCAAGGTCTCCAACTAAGTTCAACATGAAAGCCATGTACATGTATATATAGTAGCCTATTTGTCCTTTACAGTATAAGTTGAAGAAGCAATATGTCTGACTGTAAACTTTCCGATTTAAATAAAAGGAGAATAATTAGTCTTTTTTTCATCTGGGATGTGGATGTCAAGGTTTAATTGTGCCATTTGAGTAATAAATGAACAAAAGCAACAATAGCTTCCCTGTTAGTTCAAGAACCCTGGATTTTATATTACCCTTGAAACTGCAGAAACCCCAGTTTTAATACCAGACAGCTGCACCGATACTGTGTTGGAAGCTGTTTACTGAAGTCTTTGTTGTATATTTAAAGTTTCAGTTGGGAGTTAGAGGCAGCTGGCTGGTGGCTGTAGATGTGTCACGATTATAATTCTTTACAGAAAGAAATCGAACAGGCATACAGAGTCTTTGTTCACGATCCCATGTGTCTGATCAATAAAACTGATTAAATTCTTGTCAGAGTTGACAATTGTCTAACAAAGTTGGCGGAACTAATAACTTTAGAGCAGAAACCCAAAGCTGCATGAAATCCGCCTTCATATTTCCTTACATGGTCGTCCATACTGTGCAGTAAGTGTCATATAATCATTACTGTATGGAGATGTACGGAGTTCAGATGCAGTGACCCAACAAACAAGCTGAGCTCATGGTTTGCGTTTCTGTCTCTTTGTTTGCTCAGCGTCTCTCCCTACATCTCATCTTCTGACCTCTGACCCCAACGCAGCATTGTGAGAAAGCTCAAGATATTTTCTCTCCTTATAAGCTTTTTGCACTGGTGGAAGAAATGCAGGAATCCTACCACAACTATCAAGGCAAACAAAAATGCTCATATAGCCTTGTCTGAGAGAACAGAGAGAACCAGTGATTACCCTTATTAGAAGGCGAAAATAAAAAGCACTCTTGCAGCCCTTCAGTGTGAATCAAAATCATGACAATCAAAGACAAGATAAATGGACTGGATCACTGCTGTAGAAAAGAAGAACACAAGAAACAAAGAGTTGCATTCCAGCTCAAGGAGTCGCATCATTTGGATGCTGCATTTGACGATCGATTGCCTCAGGGCGGAATGACAAGGTTGTATCATTTCAAAGACGCCTTGAAATGTTGACAAGAAATGCATCAATCTTTTCCTTTCCTGGTTGGTCCAACCCCATCACAAGGTTCATTGTGCACCGGTAATGAAAGCAAGCACCGACAAGAGAGACACTTTCAACTGCAAGTGTTGGGTTTTGCCTCAATTCAGCAGCTGACAGAGATTTACAGACACTGTACTTTGCAGTGGAACAGTAGAGGCGGGTACAGCTGGGGAAGGAAAGTGAAAATTCTTCTGTAAGTCAGATTGCATCATTTTTTCGTTCAGCCGTTGGGATCCACGATAGCTGCGCCTTCAAAAACCACATCCTTCAAGGAGCCCAACCTGTCCGAATGAATCTTGGGCGAGCTTGGGTCATGAAGGATCTGTCCATTTGATTGGCCAGGGAAGGTGTTGCGTTGAAATGGAGCAGGGTTAAGTGTAGTAAGCAGCCCTGTGAATGTTGCAGCCCATGAATTGTACCCGTTTGCCATTTGCTGCTGAGCAAGTAGTGGACATTGGATTTTTACAGCTGTTTTTCAAATTATGTTCAGAGAGATAAACACCATAAAGCTGTGTAAAGCTGAGGGGAAGCTGCAGATTCAGTTGATAATTCTCTGCAGGTTCATCACATCCCGTCCTTTTGTGCACCGATAGAACAAAACATCAGTGAAAGCCGTTTTAAATGAAAGTGTGAGACAATTATTAACACCGACAGGCACACAACAAGTTGCGTAACCATTGGCCAAACTGCGACAGCAAGTCCAGACAAACTCAAACTCTGCAGGAACCAGTTTAACTTAAGTACAGTTTGTCTGAGTGGTGGGATACGTCCATCACAGGCTTCTCATATCCGTTCTCACCCTCGCTGCTGTATTTCCTCTCACTCTTTCTCTGCCCTTTCTGGCTTCTCACATTTTGCCCCAAGGACTGTTGTTGATTTAGTGTTGAATTACTGCAGTATTGAACTACCCAGACTGGACCCTGGGAGATAATAGAGAAGCCCAGCAGACTGATTGGGATAATTTATACTTAATAGTAAAGCGGTAAACTCAGGGGGGCAATAAGGGGGAATTTATTTACAGTCTTGTTGCAGCAAATGGCCACATCTGTGAGTCCTCTTTGTGCTGAAGATCAATACCAATGATCCAGCAGGAACAAAGGCTGATACTTCTGGCTCAGAAAATATAAACACACAATGTATTTTGGGACAAAAACTACCACCCTAATGATGATTAAAGTCACTCATCACCTGCGGACATCAATGAACGCACACACATGATTAAGCTGCAGCAGAAAGGTGGTTAAGTGGTGAAAGCGTGGGCCGAGAAAATGTTGGTTTGTTGTAATAATTCAGAAAATGTCCACATTCTTACTATCATCACCAGCACCGAGCTTGTGTTTGCTAGAAATAAAACCTGAAAGAGTGGATTTGTTGGTGGAAGACTCAGACATGGAAAGTCAAGATTACTGCTGAAACCTCTGCGACGTACAGAAGCACCATGTGTTAACACAGGAAGGAAAGTTTGGAGATCCTATCTCATAATCCATTCATTTTCTTTGGAGGTTTGGTTCCAGCACTACCATGTCGATCAAAGTCACTTCTTGGAGATCCTGAGGTGTTCTGGTCTACTGTACCTTTTGAGGCCTCCTACCAGGTGAATATTTGTGGTGGTCCTCCAGTGGAGGGCGCCCAAGAGAACCAACTCAACTGGTGCTTTTTGACTCAAAGGACTGCTACCCTACTTTA